>NC_080065.1:85595586-85915778 GCF_949987535.1 Balaenoptera acutorostrata
ATTCAGCAAATATTTCTGAAGAACTAAAACAAGCCAAAAAATCTATTTAGATATACTGAGAATTAAAAAGTGCTAATTAATATCTGTTGTCATTACAACCTTAAGTCTACTGTTGTCTTTTTTTCAGTTAATCACAAGCTAACTAAACACATGACTCATCAAATATCTGCTGACCATCAATGAAAAACAAATAGCTATGTTTAATTTTGTGAGAAAACTAAAAAACTAAAATATACTACCATACACAAGTGCCATGTATAAAGAGTGATGAAAGCAATTTGGTCCAAGGTATCAAATATAAACTTGTTAAATTATGTTCTTAGATTACGCTAAATAGTTGTCATTAAAAAAGTAAAATTAACTTATATCTGTTACATCATTGCATAGTAATGTTCATAATTTTATGAATAAATAAAATAATATAATTTATTTAATATAAATAGGATTATGAATGTAATTAATTAAGTGAATTAATTCATTCACTAATAGAAATAAATAATTATTTCTATTAGTGAATAAAATAGTTTTTCTGTATATTATATTTAATAAAATTGTCATTTGGCCAAAAAGGAAAGCTGGTGTGAATCTTATTGCTATGAGATCATCTTTTCTTTCAATGATATAATAATTTTAATTTTACATTCCAGGGTAAGTGTAAATTTGGATACTACACAGATAAAGACATCACAGATAAATATTTGTTTGAGATTTCAATAATTCATAATATTAATATTAGATTTAAACATTTCTGCCAGTGTTCTAGTCCTAAGTAAAGGGTCTTTGAAGAAATTACAATCTTTAGGAACAAAAGAAAGCTCACCTTATTACAAAATTGTGACTGTCAATCTCTTTTCCACATTCACTATCTAGTAGAATGCCAGAATTTCCAACAACTGCACAGGTCTTAAATCTTCGATTTTTCATTGGTGAAACTTCAGGTAAGAGGCTATGCAGATCCTGAGAAATATTTAGTGTCCGGCGTCTGTCCAGCACATAGTGTATGACATCACCAGGCTTAAAACTGCTCTTGACCACTGAGACATCTCGTTCTGCATCTAGGAAACGAAGAATGTTCTTCCTATATTTGAGATACAAGCAAAGTTTTCCATTAATGACAACATGTCCAAGGACTGGTAATATCATTTACAAAGTAACATATGATAAGATATAAATTGGTAAATCACTAACCTTTAATATTCAGGTGGTAACTAAACCAACCAATTAAGTAGATTCTAAAGGAAATAAAATATATTTTTGAAACGTCATTTGCACATAGTTTTTCAATGATTTTGTAAATAGATGTATAGTATACACACCTATCTGTGGAGTGAAAAGGCCTCCTATCAAAATTTATAGAAAAGTTTATTAAATGAAATACTATTGCCATGACTTGACTTTCCTTAGCTAGATAGTATTCTGCCAGCCTTAATTATCTATAATCATCTATTTTGTTCAGTGTTGTCTAGTTAAGGTGAATAGAAAAACTTGAAATTGTTTAGAATCATAATTTAGTTAACTATTAAAAGGATTGAATTTTCCAATAAAATTATTAACATTTATTGAAATCATGTGTATATTATAATTATTTGAAGTAAAGTTAAACTACAGCACTATATATATATGTGTATATATATGTATATGTGTATATATATACACACGCACATATATATATATGAAAGTTTTCTTCCAAGCTCAAGAATCCAGGAAATAAGATGGCTATATTAGAGGAAAAGATGGACAGATAGAACATTGGACCTTGCAGGGCAGAGATAGCTAACTGTTCCTCAGTGTTCTTTCTTCCCTTCTTTCTTTTCCTATTTGAATCTTCTAAGTTTTACTTGGCCACATTGATGCTCAGCTAGAACATTTCCAAGTTTCCAAACCCAAGTGCAGCTGGGTGTGGTCACATGAATTAGTTTTCTTAAACAGGATATGAGTGGATCAAGAGCATCACTGTAGGAGAAAGAAATAAACTTCTGACTTGTTTGATTCACTGTATTTTAAAGTCTCCTTTTTTATGGAAGCTTAGCCTATCCCATAACTAATAAAGAAACTGATAAAAGATATGAGATACTACATACACATATACGCATATGCTAAGTTAGATGATGGAAAATAAGAAAATAGATATGGCTGCCTGGAAAGCTGGTGACTCTTGGCATGATACAGAATAGCACCTGATAAAACTGTGGTCCATAAAAACTTGGGAGTCATATCCTATATGTAATAAGCTTGTTGCTCTTGGATAATTGGTTAAAAGGTGCTAGCATGTTGTTTTATGTTGGTTACCCCTTTTAGCAAGGAACTAAGAGGCGAAGTCAGACATGAAATAGCCAAGTTGCAAGTTGAGTGGAGGAGAATATCTCTGACAACGGCCTATAATCTAAGCTGTGTGAGAGTCCAGTAATTGGGACCTCCTAAACGACTCCAATAATCCAATTAGCAAGAGGTACAACTATAAATCAGAGCCATGCCAGCAGCAAGAAGGATATTGTCTTCTCCCCTAAGTCTATAGATTCAAACATCTTAAGAGTAGCTGCCAATAAACTGAAGAAAAGGAGGGTTAGGTCAGAAAAATTAGGGGAGAATCTGAAGGCTAAAGAACTGTGTTCAGAAGCAATCTTTAGGTGGGGTTATTCATACCAGGAACAAACTCCAAAGAAATAGCTCAGGAGCCTAGTAAGTTTTTGAGGGAATTATATTGACAAAGAAATCTATGAATCTGGCTTACAAAAGTTTGGGATTGCTTGATCCTCAAGCTACCAAACATATACCACCCAGAAGCAATCTGAGAAAGCCGTCTTCTGGGTTGGAAGTTGGATATTACTTACTGAAGTGCTCTTAAATGCAAGCTTGAATTTTCAGAATGCTCAAAACAATGTCATTATTATAACATTCATGATAGGACAGACATATTTTCCTCTAATGTTATTATTGTTTAAGCTCCATCACTATTTATAAATTTTATTATTAAGCACAAAATATGATCTCTTCCTATCACTCCATCAAAAGGGCAATTCCCCAAATCATACTCCTAAGCCAGAAGCATGACTAGCAAGGAGGGATGTAAAATAACTAACTCACCTTTCCTATTGTTTTCTTTATTTTGGTTTGCTTTAAATAGGTCCCACTTTAACGTGTGATCTAATTAGGAAACCAGATGACTGAATACTTTATTTGGCCAGATTTTATACACAAGGAATACACCCATCAACTCTCTGAAAAAGAGACCATTTAAAAAATTTTTTTCTCAAATATTTGGAATATCAGGTTTGCAAGGAGTAAAATTTGTACAGGAAAATCTATATAAATGCCCTACAAATGAAATTTTAAAACTAATAGAAATTATCAGGCATTATAATAATCATCTTAACAAAGTACAGACTGCATAAGAAGAGAATTGCTGGTGAAATCAGCAGCCATAGAGCATATGAATTGCAGAAAATTGAGAACTCTTTCATTATGTTAAGCACATGTGATTCTTCACAAAAGTTAACAGCTAGCACCAAGAGCAGCAATCAAACTTTGTACAAATTAACTACCACTTACTTGTTTGGTGAAAAAATTAAATAATGCCTGACACCTGTATTTCAACAAAAATTTTTTTTTCATTTCCTGTGAAAATGACAAGCTTGACTCTAAAATGAAGACTGCACGGATGTGGTCAGATCGCCAAACTAGATGGTGTTATCATTTTCCTTTGAACATAATTTAAAGGGGTTGCTGTAAGTATTTGAAGATGCAACTCACAAGTAGTGGCATGTTTGCAAGCATGAAGTGAATAGAGGTCCAGATTTCAAAGAAGACTCTTTAGCTTGGAAATCCAAAAAAGGAAAATCCTCTTTCTCATAAAGTTAACACTTAAACGCTTGTCAACTGATAGCAAGAGGGACTTTGCAATCACAGAACCTTTGCTGTGTTATAGAAAGTTAGCAGCAAAAATATTTTCAAACATATGTCCTCTAAATCTGAGTATAAGAGAACACCTTTAATTTATTCATTCTTAGGGAAAATTGATATTTAAAAAGTGGACTGTAAGAGTTCAGGAAGAAAATAATGCTTAATGTGATAAATAATTATTAAGTACAGATGATACTATTGCATGTATTACTCCAATGCTGTCTTACAGGCTCAACAGTAGTTTATTTTTTAAATGGAAGCAGTAAAAAATAGTAAAAGTATTTTCCAAGACAGAATACAAAATACCAATTCACACAGACTAATCAAAATATTAAAATGTAAGTTTCTTAGAGAAAACTCAGAACAATTGTTAGTGTTGAATTTGCTTTTTTAAACTGAAAAGGGAGGGGGGGACCTTGAATGTCTCTAGTTTGTTCTTTTTCCTGCATTGAACCAAACTTTCGTTTCCATTTTAGGGCTTAGATCTATACATGGAAAATTATCTGAGCTAAGATTCCTGGTGTAGGATGCAAGAAAGACTGAAAATAATTACTATGAGTGAATATATTGATAAAATGCTTAATATTTTCTGGTAACAGTAAAGTTAGTTTTTTTTTTCTCCCTAGTAGGCTGTAGGTATTTTTAGATTATAGATTTAATGGACTGTAAAAGTTCTATGGATTTGCTAAGTCTAACTGTTGTTCAGACTGTAAATCTATTAAAAAAAAAAAACAGAAAGAAGAAAACTAGTGCTTAAATGTAATTAACTAAATGTCACTGGAAGCCTGAAAAACTCTTGTACTTAATGCTGAACTGAAAAAACACGTTAAGTACTACCAAGGAGAACATATATGCTTCGCTCAAAAGGTACTTGATATGAATGAAAACAGCAAGTTAAACAAAATTACTTCAGAATGAGAGAGATAGAAAGAAAACTCTAACTTCTGGGCTCTAAGGAAGCATGAATCAACAAAAGCTGATGTTTAATATGCAGGCTGTACCAGTATAAGTTTTTGTAATAGGTGGTCGAGTTACTACCAGATTTTAAAGCAGAGGACTGTGTTTTCTGCGTGTGACTTAAAAGAACAGTAAAAACAAAAGATTCCTTACAGGTCTCTGTCATTCTGTTAAGCATAATGTAACTTTTGAAACCCTATTCAAAAAGCAAACACCTAAGTTCAGCAACTGTTTTAACGATAAAGATAACTGACAGAAATCAGGAAATATGCTTCACTTTTGGTAAGACTAAAAAATTAGTCATAAAGATTATTTTTTGTTAGGCAATGCTGGCTTAAACTGAAAGACTGGTTTAGACTGTGAAACTGACAGGAATAGATTCTATACAGAAACTTTTCAGCTGAAATTTCAAGTAGAACTTCCCTTTCAACATCACCCACCACTTGAAATAGCAGCTGCAGAGTCCTGGGGAATTAATTTTCTAAACATTGTTTTCACTTGTGAAATGTTACATATAGCTAACCTATCACCAGGTGCCACTCTTTCTTCTCTGTAGGTTTCCTGTCAACAACAAGCACATGTGCTGTGGCAACTAAAATTTAATCTAAATGACATTGTTGACTCCATCAGCAAGTATTGTGAGGCAAATCTTACAGCTGGAATGCATCACAAGTTGAGAAACAAATTAGGTAGTGATACATATATTAGGAATCAGTTTTTGCAAACTTTTGACTCCAGACAAAAATCAGTGAATCAATTCAGTTGTTACTGACATAGTTTACTAAAAAGAAAAAAAAAAAGTGTAAGAAATGCCAAGTGTTTCATTATGCTTACAAAAAGCAGACAGAACACAATTTTTTGTCTCAAAAGATTATTTCTGCAAGGCAATATGCCTCGAAGCTCTGAAAAAAACATAACCTATATAGCTTGTTAGGGCTTCTGAGCTAAGAGTCTTAGCTGTTATAGGAAAAATATTCTAGTTAGTATTAAAAGAAAAACCCTGAACACAACCAAATGAAAAGGCAAAATTGTCTCAAAAAAGCTTGAAGAAAAGCACTTTTTAGTTTAATTTACACCTCAGATAGACATTTGATATTTGGCCCAGCATTTGGTAATATTGGATGAATACTATCTTATATTGTTATTTTAGAGCAAAAAACTCAACTTCTCTGTACTTCATAAAGATGCATTTTAATAGTATGCATTTTTAGTATTAAACAATAGTCTTTCAAAAGATTTATCTCATAATAAGAGCTCTGGCTCCACAGTCAGGCCTGGCTTTGAAGCTTGACTCTGGGACTAACAAGTTGTGTGACCCACGACGTGCGCTATTGAATTGTATGTGGACCTTTTTCTAAAGTAAATCAATGCATGCAACAGCAAATTCTTTTTGACAGGTGAAGCACATATAAATTTGCAATTATGTTTAGTCAACCTGCAAACCTTATCTGGTTAAGAACTTCGATATATGATGACACTAAGAGTTGAAAATATTTTTGCTGACTAATTATGATGTGCTTATTCTCGTCCTGATGGGTAGCTGAGCTCATACATTTCTATACATCCATATCTGGTACTGTACGTAATTCTTTAGGTTTCTATCCAACATATGAAAAATGAAGGGGAAAGAAAGAAACACACGAAGATGAAAAGAAGTCAAGTCACAAGTGTTGAACATGACTAGATAATTTCTCAGTACAATGTTCACAGATATACTCACAATATCTGATACATCTTAAATGTATCATTTCTTAGCTTACAATAATAAAGAACTACCACCAATAAAATCAAACCTTTAACCAAGCTAAGTAGTTTAATTGTGAAGTTAGCTGTGGAATGCATGAACTTCCCTAAATCTTGATGAATTTTCAAAGTACAATGAACTAATACATGAAACCGTCTCTCTCAGACAACTCCCCAGAGGTACAGTTGTTTGATGAATATATATGAATCAATTCTTGATGTGCTTATGAAAGTGGCAGAGTGCATATAGGGCTGGAAGAATCAGTAATAAGAAAGAAAATCATGTCTACAAATGTAGGGAAAAACAATTTATCTTCAGTGACTGTTTCACATTTTAATGCAAATAGATAAATAATTTATTAGGAATATCACAAGTGCATTATTAAGTTTAATGAGATTTTTAAAATGAGAAAGATTTGTAAGCATAGTTCAATCATGTAAGATCAAAAATGATTAGTTGTAACGTCTTAATCAAAAGCTTCAAAGTAGAATTTTGAAAACACTTGTAAAATATGCCCACACCCACTCATAGACACAAAATAATGTGGTTCTTCATAAATGCTACAGATGTGGGGAAAAAACAAAGGAAAATAACCAAAATACTTTAAGATTAGTTTGAAGTATGACTTAAAAAGAAAGCTAAGCCAATAATCAGGTATTTTTATATTCTAAATGTTTTATTATAGGTGTCAAATTGATTGATACTTACTAGTCACTATAGCTATAGGCAATTATAATTTTTATGAACTGTTTGTACATTGTACAGTAATGGTTTTACAAATTATTATTTCCTTGTAAGGAAGTGACAACTTTGTATGTCTTATTCAATATTTGCTCACTGTTTTATTGTTTACTTCTTTATCTGTTAAGGAGAACCATATGAAGAGTACTAACATTTCATTCACATAATTAGCTGTTATAATTGAAAATAAATCACCCTCAAAGATATGAATGCAACCCTCATTAATTTGTAAAGTTGCAATAATAAATTGCTTGGGTCAATTTATGTTAAATACCCTTAGCTTGAATATCTTAAAAATAGCAATAGATATAGCCTCATGCACATCTATAGTATCCATTTTTTCATAGAGACTAGGAAGACATGGCCAGGTATATTGATTAAACTATTGTTAATTATGTATTTAATTTATTTATTAGACTTTATCTGATATATCATTTAGCATGGCTAGATATATTAAACTGTTACAATTTCTTATTTCACTTTACTTTCTTCCATTACTTTCCTTTACCTGATCTACAGAGCCTTACATAATTGACACCTTTCTTGCCAAATCATTCAAACTTGAAAGTTCTCTTTCTAGGCATCCTCAGAGATCAAATATTTTCTTTTTTAATCCCCCATAGTTCTCTCTTTCCAATCTACTTCTAAGAAACATAAATCCTTACTCTGTGCTAAACTCAACCACACTGTATTTATGGCCCCATCTAGCTCCATATCCTGTAGCCTTTTCCTCATAATTATCTCATCTCTTACAGGGTTTCTAAATTCAAATGTGGGTATAGGAGTATGAGTTAGTGAGGAGGACACTAGGTAGGTATCATGAGAAAAGGGAGCTCCAGGTGTAAAACTGTCAAACTGGAGAGCTCGTGGTTAGTGTTGGCTTCAGCCAAAGAGTTCTCAGGAGGAACACAGGTCCAGAGTTGTCACATTTTAAAATTTCTTGAGTGTATGAAAATCTGTACTTTTATAAGGAATCTGCTAATATTTTAGTACTGCTTTAAGTTCCTTTTTACCCAGTTGAAATAAATATTGCTTGCTGAACATATTCTACACAGAAGACACCAATTTATAAACTCTGTCAGAGTTGCACTACATCACATGCTACTCATCTCACTGTTCTTGCACTCTGCCTACAAATACACAAAGTTCACCCTAAACTAAAAATAGCCAGACATACACCACTTGACATTGCCATGGTTTGATTCCTGTCTCCATTCCAGTCACTTTGAAAGCTTTAAAACAAAGTAGTCTCACCATTCCTGCATTTCCATGGCACCCATTTCTTTTTAATTTCCAGACCTTCTTTCAACTATATTTCAACATGTAGTGAGTGCCTTTGCTGCAATGCATTCTATGAATTGCGATGCATACTCTAAAGATGAAGGTAGTAGACTCTTCCTTAAAGGGGCTTATAATCTACATTATATGTACATGTGATCCAAGAAGTGAGGAGGTAGAAACCCCAGCAGATCAGCAGCTTACCCTCTTAACCACTAACCTACTCTTACAAAATCTGTGTGTTCATATCCAATCATGGAGTAATTAGCATTTTGCCAATACTAGAAAAGTACAATGATTTTTTTATGTAAAGGACGGTTGTTCTCTTGAACTCTTTTAAAGAGTTCTGATTTACTGAAATGCTGATTTAAACATACCAACCAATACAGCAACTTAACTGTAGAGAAAATGATCTGCTTGCTTCCTCCATAATTAGGAAGGTCTGGCCCTAACTTTCTTTTTTTTTTTTTTTTTAATTTTATAGCTACTTTATTTATTTATTTATTTATTTTTGGCTGTGCTGGGTCTTCGGTTCGTGCGAGGGCTTTCTCTAGTTGCGGCAAGTGGGGGCCACTCTTCATCGCGGTGCGGGGACCGCTCTTCATCGCGGTGCGCGGGCCTTTCACTATCGCGGCCCCTCCCGTTGCGGGGCACAGGCTCCAGACGCGCAGGCTCAGCAGTTGTGGCTCACGGGCCCAGCTGCTCCGTGGCATGTGGGATCCTCCCAGACCAGGGCTCGAACCCGTGTCCCCTGCATTAGCAGGCAGATTCTCAACCACTGTGCCACCAGGGAAGCCCCCTAACTTTCTTATTAGAGAATTATAATTGAAGAAAACAAGATGTAATGGATATATGTAGGCACTGAGTTTGATTTCAAGAGCTTATCTAAGTGAAAATACCAGAATCTTACAGAGAATAAACCTGTACTCTAGAAGCCTTATTTGCTAATTGTTACCTATTTAGGGTGTAATTATTGAGACTTTTATTACAGGAGCACACATAGAAATACCCCTTCATAGAATGAGTCAAATTTATTTATAATTGTTGGCTAAATGGCAGTTGAATAGGCTCTGCTTATATCCAGTGTGAGAAAATACAAGATCAGTATAAAGACTTTAGAGAAGTTAAAGATAATTCTCAAAATATACGTCCATCCTGAGTAATAAAGAAAAGTGTGTTAAACATTAGGATTCTGTCGAACATTTTATTTCATTAGTATAAAGACAGTATATTAAAAACTCACATATTCATCCTTATATTTCTGGCTGTATAATGATTTCTGTTTTATAGTTTCACATCCTTCAGTGAGAAACATTAAGAGCCTGTTCACTCTTACTGAAGTATTCATACTTAAACTATAAATCAAGCATTCAATATGTTTGCCAAGCCCAATGTATTCTAGAACATGATATGAAATTTATTATGCCTTATTAAAGAAACTCACCTTATCTCTAGGACCAAAGAGGAATTGATTTTCCAACCTTCTACAGAATGCTGGAAGACTGAAGAGCCAGCCTTTCGAATGATTTTATCCGAACTATTGACAAGTGATCGACTCAAACACAGCTCACCATCTCTGAAACAAATCACAATGCCAGCTTTGTGAAAGTAAGAAGCATTTTGTATAAACAGCATAATACATAATTTGATTTAGATTACTGGTGACAACTTGTAGATACAACTTTTTCTACCTGTTGGAAGAAGAGGTATAAGCATGACGAAAGGTATTATAAAGATTAGGTGAATATGACTTTATCAGGAGAATCATTTACACTTATTATTTTACTTATTATTTTTGAAATAAAACTTTTTATATAAAGAAAAGACCTTTGTAGTGTTTAAGGAAAAAAATTCTCATCAAAGTTCTGTTCCCCTTTAGCCCCTCCCTCCCCTGCTGTGTTTAACAATAGAGACAGGATGTTTGGCCAATTCTCCTACATCTGTGTAACTGTGACTCCTAAGATTGTCACAGAAGACATACAGACATAATGGAAAGAGCTTTTGTTTTGGAGTAAGAAGACTTTGAATATCAGGTGATCTGGGCATGTTTGTGATTCTATCACTTGCTAGCCCATATGTCCTTTGACAATATTCTCTTTCACGGTGGTAAAGCCACCGTGACTCTACCTTACCTTGAAAATTGCAAAAACATTATCTAATATGCTTTGACTTTGTGAGAAGTGGAGCTCTGCACGTGAAAGTAATTTATAAAACACAATTGAAGTGCTAATTCTAAAATTACATCGGTCTCAAAACATCTCAACAATGAGATGCTTCCCTGATAGTTGGTGGTGGGGAGATAGAGATTGCAATGGGGGGAAAACTCATTCAGTAGCCATTATTACTGGTATTTTCTGTTTTATCAAATAATTAACTATGCTATCCCCACCAGTTAATAGCAACAGGCAAGTATATCATGCTGCATACTACTAGCAGGGGTGTTGGTGGTAGGTGACAGACACCTATGATCGCATTTATACCATTAGGACCTTTATAGACGAACCTCTTCATTGTTCAGTAGACTACTCCTTGGTACTTTATACATGTAAACCTGGATTCAGAGAATAAAAAAGCCACCTCTCTATGGCATAGCCCTTTCAATATCTGTATTTCATTACATGTCACCTCAATTTTTTAGAATCTCAAAAACATAGTTAAAAAGTAACATGACTATTTGCTCAGTCACAAAGTCTAAATCTGTGTTTATTATGTAGGCAATCCTCCCCTACTATCAATGGAAACATTGCCTGTGCAACAGCTGCTAGATGAATTCTGTAATTGGAGGCTGATAGTTTGGTATTTTGGTTTGCATTCTTTTTTAAACATGAAGTTCCAATTTGAAGCAACTCAAAGCATCAAATGCAACTACTCCCTGTGAAATTTAGAACTCTATAAAAATTAATATTTTAAACTGTCCTACTGATGAAAATGATACACTTGCATGCCTATGCATGGCTAATAATAGTCATTTTATAGAGGTCATTTAGGATGCAAGGAAACATAGGGTGCAATTACTACTCAGTAGCCCCGAGTCAATTTTTATATTACACGTCTAATGATAATAACTATTACATATGAATGAAAATGTGGATATACACAGAGTTAATCTTCACACTTTTGGAGATACGCCTTCAAGAGTAGGGACACAAACTCTCACCATTTCTAGGGGTTCGGGACCTTCCCCATCTTCATCTTGTTAATAACTAACTGTCCTGTCAATATCATCTTTTTCTAACCACAGATTGCTACAATTAAAATAATTATTTTCACCACCAATAAACTTTTATAGAAGTAAGCTGGCATTTTAAATATCTGTGGGAGATTGCTTTACTGACGGGTAGATAAAGATACATTTTTATAAGGCAGAATGATTGCTATGATATTGTATGGCGCCTTTTCAGAACCTCTAGGATTTAAAAAAAGTGCTTTAAAAGTGTAAATCAGTTTTATATTAATGAAATGCTACCACATTACTCTGCTCTTTGAATTGTTTTCATTGAACTGGTGATAAGTCAAATTTCAGACTTTTACCTCTGGAAAGAATTTTGAATGAAAATAGCTACAACTAGTCACACTTCTTGAAGTCAATGGAATTCATGTGTGAGAAGGCCGGGCTGCCAGCAACCTGAGGCTCCGGAGCAAATTTCTTTGTAGAAGGTTAAATGAGTCCCAAGGGGTTTTTCTCCCTGTGACCTTGGTAGTACTCGGTCTGGAATAGGCTTTTCCTTCCTGTGAATGCAAGGCATGAAGGATGTTGCCACCCCCTACTAGTTTCTCATCCCAGATCAGACACGAGTGCTAAACAGCTGCACTGAAAACATTTCTCAGATGGGGCTGTATACAGGAAGATTCAATACGTACTTCTAAAGGGATAATTACACAACATATAAAAGAAATAAAGCAATATATATGATAAAGTATCCCTGCTTATATCGAGCTAAGAAAAACCCAGTTAGATGGTCATCTATGCGATACCAGTGACAGAAGCTAATCAGCAGTTATATTACTAGTCTTTACAAAGATTTTTCTTTGAAATATGAGTTCCCAGGCATCACTACAATTTATTCTATTAATTCTGCAGTACATAACACACATGATTAATTTTGGTTCATGAAATTAGGTCCCCAAAAGCCCTGCAATGAACTCCACTGGAAGCTCTTCTTGACTTGGCTTTGGAATGAATGTGTTCCCTTAGGTTAAATTTTCTCTTTAATATAAAAACTTAAGTCATTTAAATGAAAAGAACTTGCATCAAATTAAGCCTGAACACAAACAGCAGGCAATTTTTTGTTTTCATTCCCTAAGTGCCAAACAACTAAAAATAAAGATGAGATGTACTACCTTAACTTACAGCCTATGGCTTTTAGTAGAATTCCAAATATAACATATGAAGTAACATGCAGATTCTGGTTTCCTGAGTTACAAGAGTGCGTTCCACCCTAGAACAAACTGGAACTAACATTGCTAACAGTGATAATACTCTAAGTATGAATGCTTATCTCCACTGTCACTTCTATCGTAAGTTTCAGAACTAATACTGCTGATCATCTAGTAAGACAACCTAAAGTACACAGTCAAATTAAAAAGGAAATCTGTAGATAGTAAGAAAAGTAAGTTAAAGTGTCATTTAAAGTCACCCAGGAAAAGAGTATGTAGCATGTTTTAAGGAATAATAATCAAAGCAAATGTCTATTTGGTATTAAAGTTTGTTACACTTTCAAATACATTATTTCATTAAATGAGTATACCCACATATTTTTATCTGTAGGGCCCTTAAGTTAACATATTTCTAATTACACCAAAGAGCACACAGCCAGTAAAATTACAGGCCAGTTGTGAGGCAAGTGCCATTTTTCCCATTAAGAAAAAAATATCAATTAAGAATAGACCACTTCATACCCCTCATGCCCTTTCAGTTAAACTTTACTAGTCAACAGACCAGGCAATTGATAGGTTAGCTTCGAAGAAAACAGTTTTAAATGTCCAATTATTACTTGACCTATTCTCCAATAATTCCTTATTACAAACATGCTGCTAGTACTCCTCTGGAGATGCGAGAAGGTGGATGGTTGGTAGGAAAGTTGGGCTGCTGTTCTTTTTCCTCCTCTGTGGAATGACTGCTCTACATTGCGTACAAAAACCATGTTAACACTGACTCTAGATGGGACCTCCAGTGTTAAAACGGAGGCAGGTCGAATAGATAAAGAAACTGCTGCTATTGCAAAATGGTAGCAGGGAAGCTAAACATGAATCTAGGAGGATGTTACAAGATACAAGGACTGTGGAACTGTCCTTAATTGAATCCGCTGCCCACTCACAAGGCACGCAGTGTCCCCCAAAAGGTCAGGGACTGCCGTTTACCTCACTGCTGATTACTGGCCTGGGTTCTGGGGCCAAACCGCCACTCTAGTTTACTCATCTCAAAACGAGTCCCTCCACGTGGCTTGGGTAGAAAGAGTCAAGGAGAAGAAGGCCGTTTGATGAGTCAAATCCCCCACCAGAAGCACTATTCTGGAGTTGAAACGCAATTATAAACTGGTATCACAAGCGTTTCCTCTGAACGTTTCATGTGAGGGAAAAGCGAAACAGCGCTCAGGGGGAACTAGCTGTCCTCACGTTGCCCCCGGCAGCCCCAACCCCAAGGGCTCAGGGAAGAGCTGCCGGCGGCAGCCCCGACGCTGCGGGGCACCGGGAGACGCGCGCCGCCTCGCCCTGCACGGCCGTGATTGCGGGATTTAATTAGGAAGGAGGAGCCCGGTTGCCGACTGAGCAGCAGTTATTATTATTTTATTTTTAAAGGGGGCCTGATTCCTGCAGTAAAGGCTTCCGCGTCTCCTCACTCATTCTTCCACCCTGGCGGCCAGCTCTTGCGGAGCCGCAGTTGCTCCGCCGCGCACTTCTGCTTCTGTTCGATGAACCCGCGCCCGCCCCGCGCAATCTCGAAGGAGCAGGGAAAGCAGGCTCAGCCCCAGAAAGGTGCGAGAGAATCCCCTCACCCCCAGCTGGCCCGACCGCCGCGCCCCTGCCTGCGCCCGCCTCCTACTCCTCCTCGGCGCCCTGGGCAGCGCCCACCGGCCGGCGGCGTCCGGGAAAGGCCACGGGAGGAACGTCGCCCGGGAAATGAGGAGCATCCCAGGTCGGTTATTTGACCCGGAGGACTCGGGATGCGCTCCTCCTTCCTGCCGGAGGCTAAGGGAGGCTCGGAGAGGGCGCCGGGGTGGCGTGTGGCGCCTCCTCTCGCCTCACTCGTCCCTCCCACTCTCGCTCTCCAGGGTTGCCAGCCAAGAGCCCGAACCTCAGAGTCCTGGCGAGGCTCGGCCGCTTTGTCTGGGCTCAGGCATATCTTCAGAGCCCACCAGCCGGGAAGGGAACAAAGAGCCTCGACCCCCACGCCCCAGCCTCCGCCTCTCCCGCACGCGCCGGTTCACCACCTTCCTGAAGACCCCTTTGTCTGCCTGGGAAGCACAGGTCTACCGGGGGTGCCCACACCCCCGCCCTTTCTGACAATCGAGCTAGGCTGAATTTTCAACCCACCCACTCCCTGTGTTAACGACATCATACAGTTCGGCGTTCCCCCCCCCCCAACATAGACCATTTAGAGATTTGTTGATGCATAACAATCAGCCAGCCCATCCCTTATTAGCTTTTTCATTCTCTTCCAGTCCCTTTCGACTGTACTTCTATGTTAATTTTCTACAAAATAACAGTTTCTTCTGTAAAGATAAGCCGGCGTCTTGCTCACTTAAATTCTCATTACTTAGGGAGGAGCAGGAATATTAAGTAACGGAGTGCATTAAGTTTGTGTGTGTGTGCATGCGCGCACACGTTTTAGCAGTCCCGTCCACCGCCCACCCCCGACCCCGCCCGCCCCAACGGCAAGGGTTCTATCTTGGTTTTCATAAATCTTAGGGAAAATAAAAACCAGGCTGGCATCTCTGCCAGTGTGGAGTTTCCGATAGCGATAGCAGACGCCTCCGGATGAGGCAGGATTTCCGAAACAGGACTTTGAACAGAGTTGACAACCGGGTTTCACATCCTCAGAAAACGCTTCCAAGCTATGTAAGCAACACAAAGTTGCCACCACCTCCTGGGTAAACTTCAAAGACACGGAGGCCAGGGGGGAGGGAGGAAGGAAGTGTGATATTTAGAGAACTTACTGCGGTGGAGGAAGATTCTGAACTCATCTAGACAAACTAAAGAGCAGAAATATATAGTCTGTGTGAAGCTACAGCACCCAGTTTCCAAAACTGTAACCATGACGCCCATGGGTTTTACCCACGGACAGCAAATAAGGAAGTATCGTTGGCTGACCTGGAGTTTCTACCCAAATTATGATACACAGAATCTACCCGACGCCAAAGAATTGTAAAGAAACAGAGGAGACACATTTCCTGCTTTCTGAGCTTTAATTTCAGCCTTTCAGGAAGCCAGCTTTCTCTAGTACCTCCCTAGAGTGATAGGGCAGAGAAAGAAGGAAGGGCAACCAGATGGTGAATAAAGATATCTAGATTGAGTTCTGCTCTGGGACTAAAAGGACAAGGGCACCCATTCTTTGTTGACACTTCTGCAGTGACTTCTTTGGCGTGCGAGCCCCAGCACCAACACAACTGTCACTAACTATCACCGCACAGGGCAAGTTGAACTCGTACTGAGAACCCGCTGTAGAGAATCACACACACCTCAGCAACAGCCTTTGTTATTTAATTCACGAGACTAAACACTCACAAGCTGACACCAACACAAATACTACCCCAACCCTCACCCTGTCATCTATATTCACATTTCATTTATGGCTTGACTTTTTATCATATCCTAAAATGAAGCTTTGCATTTACCCGATGAGTTGCGTCTCCTGGTGCTCCTCAGTTCTTGCTATTTCTTTTGTTTTATAAAAGATCAGGAGCAGACTTATCGTGCAGATCGTCCACCTCTTCCTAATGGAGCGCATCTTGGGTGCCCGGGAAAGTCGTGGTTGCCCCAGCTCCCTCACCTTCTCTTCATATAAAGGCTCCGTTTTGGGGAGATGTAGTCGCGGGGAGTGGGGGGGGGGGGTGGATCTGTAAAATGGGAGGAGAGCGTGGAGCTGGGATCTCAGAAGCAGGTCTCGAGGGTCCTCTGCGGCCAAGCTCCCACCGGTCCTCGAGCGCTGCCCAGCGCACTCTCTCGCGGTTCCCGCCAGCCCTAACCCGGTCGCTCCTCGCCGCCTCCCTGGGGCTCAGGTTTTTTTCCCGAAGAGACACCTTGTACATTGGAGGTGGCGGCCGCTTCTGCAGCCGGGTTCGGGGGCGTCACTGGCCCTTCCCTTTTCCTAGCATGGAAATGATGAACAAAACCAGCCAATCACGGGACTCAGGGGCGGAGGCTGCTGTTGCCTTTCGTCGCTGGCGGCTGCTTGGAGAGTAACGTCGCCGGCCTTGCCTGAACTGTGCAGAGAGAGGAAGCTCACAAGCTCACAGTCGTGTACACACACACGCACGCACCAGTGCTCGCACACCGTGGGAAGAGAGCAGCGCACTAGGACGTCAGGTCGCCCTCGCGGGACACCAAAGCGTTAGCTCTGTGGACAAGGAAGCACCGAGATAGTCCGCATCAGCGTGGAGAGGACACCTCAGCTGGGGACAGATCGGAGACGCCTGCTCTGTCGGATAGAGCTGGTGGTGGGTAGCAAGAGGGGTACCTTCTTCCAAGCGTCTTTGCTAAATATACACACACGCGCGCGCGCACACACACAAACGCACGCCCTCTTAAGTGGAGTGAATGGGGGAGGGAGGGGGAAGGAGTTGGAGGACCTTTTATATTCCGTGCACCGCTCAATCCGGAAAGTACAAATACACACGCGAGCAGATCAGCCGATCGCCCACTCAGCGTGGGTGGTGGATGACGACCCCGACTCAGGATTCTGCAGGAAACAAGTGATGACAGAGGTGTCATTAGGAACTTCATGGATATTTATGTGACTCGTTCATTGCCATTTGGAAACTCCTCACGCAGGAGTCAAGGAAACTCCAATCCCACTTGAACTTCCCTGCTGAGAGACAGGATTCTGAGAAAAGTAGGACCTCCTTTTCAAATGCAAGTACACCTATACACACACACACACACACACACACACACACACACACACGAAGGAAGGAAGGAGAAAAGAAATGAAGGAAGAGAGGGAGGAAGGAAGAAAAGAAGGAAAACAAAAAGGAAGAGCAAGCTTTTCTCTGAAAGTCTTAGTAATGTGCATTTAGCCTGATTTTCACCCTCTCCTCCCCTCTACTCTTTGTTTTCTGTTTTGTTTTTTAGTTCTATTGTATTGTGTGGCAGGGGCACTTTTCCCGTCCTAGGTTCTAGTCTTCAGAGTCCTTCTCCAAGTCTTGGATCTCTGCCCTCACCCAGAGAGAAGCTTGCAACTCAGGTTGTACCATGCCTTGGCTTGGCTTTTACTGAGGGGTGGTGGAGGTGGGTCGGGAGCCACTCCTCGGGTGACATAGTGCCTGGAAGCCAGGATTTCCCCCATCTATTTGAGCGGGTCCCAAGCCCTCCGCCTCCACCCCTTTCCCCAGAGCCTCTCAATTCAATTTCTTGTTCTTTCAGGTTGAGCGGTGTCTCCAGCTGTCATCCACTCTTGGCCCCTGGGGTTTACACCTTCCTAAACCCAGAAACGGTGAAGTTCACCACCAGTCCTCTGCTGGAGGGGCGCAAGAGTGGCTATTCCGATTTCCAGTCCCTTGACAGCTTAAAATAACAAGGATAACAGCCAACACCTTTGCTTGAAAACCCGAGAGCCCTGGCAATGTTTGCCATTCTTCCCCTAAGATGTAGAAAGTTAAGAACCTCTCAGGTCTCTGCTCACAGCAGAGCGAATAGGAGGTTGGGTCTAAAATACTCAAAGGAGCAAGTAATTATGAACCTTTATTGACACTACAAGTGGCCTACCGGGAGCGTTTCGAGTTTAGTGATGTCTAGGCAAATCCCACTTGCATTAATGCAGCTCGATCACACTGCCTTCTCAATTAGCAGAAACTGCAAGAATAAAACAGCTTCTTATTTAAGTGAAAAGGGTACTGGGGTGCAGAGAGGGTGGGCAATGCATGGTTAGGATGCTAACTTCTCTAGGTTAACTTTTGATTTTTAAGCAGTAAACAAATATATTCTGGATTTCAAATAAAACATTACCTGCTGCTGCTGATGGAGTAATATGTATCACTTAATTAAATTCATCCAACATTTCTTAAGCAATTACTATGGGCCAGACAATACATGAGGGCATGGGAACACAGAGATGAATAAAATACAGCATCTAACCAGACAGAAAGATCACTCACTCAGAGGGGGACAGATTGTGAAAAATAAATAAATAAAAATAAGTTGCAATATGCCACCATGAACTAAGCAGCATTTGAAGTACCTATCGTGTATCTGGGTAAGCTACGGGATGGAAGCAGATAGAGTTTTTAAGTCTTTGGGAGCAAGGAAGGTGAGTTTCCTAGGAAAGGGCACACGTAAACTGGGGTTTGCAAAACTAAGGGGTAAGCCAGGCAGAGGGAGGGTAGAACACTGCAAGCACAGGAAAGAGTATGTATGCACAGAGAGGAATAAAATGCAGGAGCTTTGGGGTAGATCAGTACTGTTGGAACAGGAAATGGGAAAGGAAAGTAGCGGACGTAAGTCTTCAGTGTGATCATAATAATCTAAAGCTCCACAATGTCAAATTGTCTTCTCTAATGGGAAAGTTGCAGCATGAAAATCTTCAAGAGCAAGGTGGGTTTAATTCATGTATTAAGCTTTAAGTTTGGTGAAACGGTTCACATGGGCCAAACAAAACAAAACAAATCCACCAACAGCAAAACTAAAGCAAACCAAGAACTAGTTATAGGAATACATGACAGATTTAAATGCCTAGGGAAAAAAAAAAAGAACTCTCCAGTTGTATAATGCTGCTGCTTCTGAATTTGTTAAGCATAGCACATTTTATTGATACATAGAGGTGAACACTTCTGAATGATAATGGTTCAGTGGAACTCAAGAGATTCCCCTTCCCATGTTTGAACAATTAAGGTTTTTTTTCTTAACATCTTTATTGGAATATAATTGTTTACAGTGGTGTGTTAGTTTCTGCTGTATAACAAAGTGAATCAGCTATACATATACATATATCCCCATATCCCCTCCCTCTTGCTTCTCGCTCCCACCCTCCCTATCCCACCCCTCTAGGTGGACACAAGGCACCGAGCTGATCTCCCTGTGCTATGCGGCTGCTTCCCACTAGCTATCTATTTTACATTTGGTAGTGTATATATGTCCATGACACTCTCTCACTTCCTCCCAGCTTACCCTTCCCCCTCCCCGTGTCCTCAAGTCCATTCTCTACATCTGCGTCTTTATTCTTGTCCTGCCCCTAGGTTCTTCAGAACCATTTTTTTTTTTCAGATTCCATATATATGTGTTAGCATACAGTATTTGTTTTTCTCTTTCTGACTTACTTCACTCCGTATGACAGTCTCGAGGTCCATCCACCTCACTGCAAATGACTCAGTTTCGTTTCTTTTTATGGCTGAGTAATATTCCATTGTATATATGTGCCCTATCTTCTTTATCCATTCATCTGTTGATGGACACTGAGGTTGCTTCCATGACCTGGCTATTGTAAATAGAGCTGCAATGAACATTGGGGTACATGCTTCTTTTTGAATTATGGTTTTCTCAGGGTATATGCCCAGTAGTGGGATTGCTGGGTCATATGGTAGTTCTATTTTTAGTTTTTTAAGGAACCTCCATACTGTTCTCCATAGTGGCTGTATCAATTTACATCCCCACCAACAGTGCAAGAGGCTTCCCTTTTCTCCACACCCTCTCCAGCATTTATTGTTTGTAGATTTTATGATGATGGCCATTCTGACCAGTGTGAGATGATATTTCATTGTAGTTTTGATTTGCATTTCTCTAATGATTAATGATGTTGAGCATTCTTTCATGTGTCTGTTGGCAATCTGTATATCTTCTTTGGAGAAATGTCTATTTAGGTCTTCTGCCCATTTTTGGCTTGGGTTGTTCGTTTTTTTGTTATTGAGCTGCATGAGCTGCTTGTATATTTTGGAGATTAGTCCTTTGTCAGTTGCTTCATTTGCAAATATTTTCTCCCATTCTGAGGGTTGTCTTTTCATCTTGTTTATAGTTTCCTTTGCTGTGCAAAAGCTTTTAAGTTTCATTAGGTCCCAGCCATTTGTTTATTTTTGTTTTTATTTCCATTTCTCTAGAAGGTGGGTCAAAAAGGATCTTGCTGTGATTTATGTCATAGAGTTGAACAATTAAGTTTTGAGAGTGTAATTTAATGTCATTTATTTGATATTATTAGATTCATAAAATATGCATCCATAACAATTTGCCAAGTTTAAAAATACATATAGACCAACACTATGGCCAAACTGAGGACAGTCTGGTTCAATATGCTATTAGGTACAAGAACCATAAATATATATGTTGGGTAAAAAGTCTTATCCACAGAAGTGTCTTTGGACTTACCTCCCTCCAGTAGAATGCCTGTTTTGATGATCCTGAAAAATTAAAGTTGTTCCTAAATTTCCATTCTATCTTTGGACTGTAAGTTCTTCAATAAAGAGAACACATTTGTCTTTATTCAGCACAAATCTGCAATTACACAGTAGTACCCTTTGAATAAATAATGCAAGTAATGGCAGATGGTTTTAAAATGCTACTTTATCCTTTAACTTAATGTAAATCATGTTTTAATTGCTGACTGTGCCCTCAACTTCAGCTGGGAAGAAATGAATAGACACTTGCAATCTCATAGTGGGGTTTTTAATAGCCCATGACATTTTTTAATAGGCTATTTTTTAGAGCAGTTTTAGGTTTACAGCGATACTGAGTAGCAAGTTACACACTTACCCAGTTGGGAGGTGGAGATATGGAATAATATCCTCGGAACTGAAAAGGAACTTTGAGATCAAAAAACAAAGCAGGCAACTCCATAAAGTGCAACTATTAAGTTTATTGTGGGTAACTTACATACAGGCAGGAAGGATCCCACACACAGATGATCCAGAGACACTTGTAGCTGCGTTCAGCACCACCAAAAGGGGTACAGGGGGATTTAACGGGGCCAAAGCTAAAAATAGAATCTGACTACCAAGTGAGAAGCACATTCACACGAACTGGAACTGGAACCAGGGGTTTTCCTTCCCCTCGAGGTCTCATGACCATTAACCAACTGCATTAGCAAAAGGCATTCTTCCAGTTTTCATGTCTGGTGAAGGCAAGGGTAAAAGTTGACAGGGAACTCATCTGGCTTGGGTGCATTCCTTGTGAGTAGACAAAAGTTTAGCCCTGAGGAAAGGGGGATGTGTAGGACTGTGGGCCTAACATGGAGCTGACGTTTGTCAAAGTCAGTGAAAGTACAGTGAAAGTGGCATCATTGTCACCCACAGTCCGTAGTTTACAATAGGGTTCACTCTTGGAATTGTATATTCTATGGGCTTTGACAAATGTACAATGATATCCACCAATATAATGATGGCATCATATCCACCATTATAATATCATACAGAGCAGTTTCACTGCCCTAAAAATCCACTGTGCTCTGGCTATTCATGCCCCCCTCCCCAGCCAGTTCCAGGCAACTACTGATCTTTTTACTGTATCTATAGGTTTGCCTCTTCTAGAAGACATATAGTTGGAATGATAAAGTATGTAGCCCTTTCATATTGGCTTCTTTTACTTAGTAATATGCTTTAAAGATTCCTCCGTATTTTTTCATGGCTTGAAAGCCTATTTCTTTTTAACATTGAATATTCCATTATCTGCATGTACCACAGCTTATTTATCCAAATGCCTACTGAAGGACATCTTGGTTGCTTCCAAGTTTTGGCAATCATAAAGCTGCTATAAACGTGAAGTCTTTTGTGTTTGTGTGTGGGCATGTTTTCAACATTTGGGTAAATACCAAGGAGCGCTGTTGCTGGTAAGATTGATGGTAAGACTATGGTTAGCTTTGTAAGAAACCTGAAGTGATTTCCAGGTGGCTGTATTATTTTCATTTCATCAGCAAAGAATGAGAGTTCGTGTTGCTCCACATCTTTACCAGCATTTAGTGTTTTTGGTGTTTTGAATTTTGTCCATCTAATAAGCATTTAGTGGTATCTCACTGTTTTAATTTGCATTTCTCCGATGACATACAATATGTTTATTTGCCATCTGTATATCTTCTTTGGTGAGATGTCCAGATCGTTTGTTCATTTTTAAATTAGGTTGTTCATTTTTTAATTGCTGGGTTTAAGAGTTCCTTGTATATTTTAGATAACAATCCTTTATCACATATGTCTTTTGCAATATTGTCTTCCAGTTCGTTCTCTTGACTTTCACAGAGCAGAAGTTTTTAATTTTGTTTAAGTCCAGCTTATCAACTATTTCTTACACTGATCATGCCTTTGATGCTATATCTAAAAAATCATCATCAAATCCAAGGTCATCTAGATTTTCTCGTGTGTCATCTTCTAGGAGTTTTGTACTTTCCCAAATTACATTTAGGTCTATTATCTATTTTGAGTTAATTTTTGTGAAGAACATACCTAAGGTATATTTGCGTGTGGATGTCTAGTGTTTCAGCATCATTTGTTGAAATGACTATGTTTTCTTAATTTTGTTGCTTTACTCCTTTATCAAAGGTCAGTTGAATACACTTGTATGGGTCTGTTTCTGGGTACTTTATTTGTTCCATCGATCTATTTGTCTATTCTTTCACCAGTATCACATTGTCTTGAGTATTATAGCTTTATAGTAAGTCTTGAAGTCTGGTAGTGTCACTCCTCCAACTTTGTTCTTCTCCAATATTGTGTTGGCTATTTTGGGTTTTTTGTCTTTCCATATAAACTTTAGAATCGGTTTGTAAATATCCTCAAAATAACTTGTTGTGATTTTGATTGGAATTGTGTTGATCTGTTAAAAGCTGGGAAGAATTGACATCTTGACAATATTGAGTCTTCCTATCCATAAACCTGGATCATTTCTTCATTTATTTAGTTTTTCTGTGATTCCTTTCATCAGAATTTGGTAGTTTTCCTCATATAGATCTTGTACATGTTTAGTTAGATTTATACCAAAGTATTTCATTTTTTGAATGCTAATATAAATGGTTTTTTTCCATATCAAATTCCAAGTGTTCCTTGCTAGTACCCATGACATTTTTTTTTAAATTTTTATTTATTTATTTATTTTATCCTTAGCTGTGTTGGGTCTTCGCTTCTGCCGAGGGCTTCCTCCAGTTGCGGCGAGCGGGGGCCACTCTTCATCGCGGTGCGCGGGCCTCTCACCACCGCGGCCTCTCCTGCTGCGGAGCACAGGCTCCAGACGCGCAGGCTCAGTAATTATGGCTCACGGGCCCGGTTGCTCCGCGGCATGTGGGATCTTCCCAGACCAGGGCTCGAACCCCTGTCCCCCGCACTGGCAGGCAGACTCCCAACCACTGCGCCACCAGGGAAGCCCTAGTACCCATGACATTTTAATAATGGGAATGTTGGTGTAGTAGTCAGGAATCTCGAGAGAAAAAGAACCAATGGAATGTGTGTATGTACAGATATAAAGAGATTTATTTTAAGGAATCAATCACACGATTGTGGAGACTGGCAATTTCTAACTCTGCAGGATAAGCCAGCAGGCTGGAGACTTGGGAAGAGGGAAGAGTTGATGTTGCAGCTCACGTCCGAGGTCATCTGGGTGTAGATATCCCTCTTTCTTGGGGAACCTTTGTCTGTTTTTCCTTAAGGTCTTCAGCTTACTGGCTAAGGCCCACGTTATGGATGGTAATTTGCTTTACTCATAGTTTATTGATTTAAATGTTACTCTCATCTAAAAAACACCTCACAGCAACATCTAGACTGGTGTCTGATCAAGTATCTGGGTGTCTGGCCTAATCAACTTGGCACATAAGATTAACCATCACAGATGGGCTGATTGAAGGTCTTGTTTATGACCTAGCAATATAGTGAGAATTATTCATACAAAGCCTTTTACCTATGAATCAATGGTCAAGAAGAACAAGAAGCATATTAATGAGAAAATTCAGCTGTTCACCAACAGGCAGCTCAATCTCTTTATTTGTTTCTGGACAAAATATCTAGTTTTTAAAAATTTATTCTAAATTAATTCATTTTGCCCGTGTAAATATTCATAAAAGCTTCACATATTTTTCTGTATGTATATTCATTGTCCTTTTGTTACTCTTTTTTTTCATCCATCGTAACCAAATATGGTAGGCTTACAGCAGAAGGGTGATTTTGACTTCAGGTACAAGATATAATCATGAATCTAGTATAATTTCTGGAACAACAGGAAAAATCCCATCATTGCCATTCTCAATTCTTCCCCATTATTTAACCCACGTCACTTACATCATCCTTTGCATTTAATACTTAATCTCTATTTAAACACGAATGTCCTTAGAAGAGACAATTCTTACATACTGTTAGTCAAATACTTTTTAATTTTTAATATGCATTTGAAACGTTCTCTGACACCTTGTAACTACTGCTGGTTAAATATGCCGCATTTTGAAATAAGCACTTCAACTGCTCACAGCCCACATTTTAATAGTTTATAAACTCTTATCTCTTTCAGTTCTATAGTCCTCGTTCTTAGTGTTTTATTTCCTACTGCGCACACCCCTGAAATGTTAAAATAAACAGGCACACTATCCCATACGTGTTTTGGCAAGTCCTAGATGCCCTACCTTATCACCTAGTGATATTTTTTGTGTTCTCCTTTTGCTGTTTTTCTGTGCTTAATGGTGATGGGAGAAACTATCTCGTAGGAAGAGAATAACCATCAGGCTAAATATTACTCCAAACTGGTCAGCTATTGAATAGTGGTCACTTCATAGGCAATTGTGTGTGTCACTACCTAGGGAATTTACTGTTTGGGGTTGTAATTTCTTCAATCTTTGTGTACCTTCTAAAAGTCTCTCTTGGGCTTCCCTGTTGGCACAGTGGTTAAGAATCTGACTGCCGATGCAGGGGACACAGGTTCAATCCCTGGTCCAGGAAGATCCCACATGCCGTGGAGCAACTAAGCCTGTGCGCCGCAACTACTGAAGCCCTCATGCCTAGAGCCCGTGCTCCGCAACAAGAGAAGCCACTGTAATGAGAAGCCCACGCACCACAATGAAGAGTCGCCCCCACTCGCCGCAACTAGAGAAAGCCCGCGCACAGCAACGAAGACCCAACACAGCCAAAAATAAATTTTAAAAAACAATTAATAAAAATAAAAAATAAAAGTCTCTCTTGTATCGGATTTAACCAATTTCTGTTCTCCTCTCTTATCTTTATTTTCTTAAATTGCCCAATCTAATCACCCACTTAATGTCTTCTTTAATGAAACTCACATTCCTTTTATATTATTTTCAATTCATCACAATAAAAGCAAAAGAGAAATAGTAGTAAAACTTGTTCATGGCTAAAAAATTATTTCTGTAAATCTATCTCTTTCTAGATATCTATATCTATGTAACTTTTTATAGTTACAATAGTTACAGTGAGTATCTCTGGAAAATATTGCTTTGATATACATATACAGTTATAACATGGAACAGTTCTATGTAAATTGAGTTTTGTGAAGCATTTTAAATGATTTTTAATGTTTGCCATTTGAAGATTTTAAAGAAAAATAATATTGAGGTCATCACTAACTGGCAAACTGGTGATCGACATAGCCTGCAGAAGACATTTTGTTTTCCTGCAAAATGGATTGAAATAAAATACACACACATGCATACAGATGCACACACACACATACACACACAATTAGTTGTCAGTACTTCAAATTTATTTTCAAAAATATCAGAAGACTTGTTAATACCAGATTCACCTACTCTGATGGTAACAATTAGGTGGAGTTAAGTAGCAGCTGTTTCATCTCTCTGTAATTTGTGTTTATTCCAGAATTTTAAAATTCATTTATACTTTAGCTTCTTGGCCCCTGCAGGTATTTGAGTTTGCAGCCCTTCGAGTAAGTAATTCTACTAGAAGATATACACTTCGTGATTTACCTATCTAATGTATTGAAATTTAGATAATTTCAGCTTTTTTTTGTAAAGTAACTAAATAAAGCCCTTATTAACTAAAATTTTGAATTGCAAGTCTAGAAGTGCCTAACCTGTCAGCAGGAGAAAGTTGCTCTGGGAGAATGAATCAATAGATACCCACTGGAGGGAACCTGTGGGACTAAAGGAAAAATAATGAGTCTAATTCACGTATGACCTGTGCCTCACAACATAAATAATTGATCTGTTTTCTGCATTACCACTATAGTATTTCCCTACATTCCACCAGAAAACTTTATGTAAATAGCTATGGATACTGGAGGCATTGGGGCTAACCACATGCTCACAAGTAGGCAGCTTATGCAAACTGTGATAGCTTATGTTAGTTACAATTGTGATCCTATCATTAGAAAAATACAGAAATGTGTTTTAGAATTCTACTGGGAAGATCAAAAATATCTGGGGATTTTACCCCTCTTGTGTGGCCTAAATGTAAAACTATTTACCTTTTGACCACATGTCTTAGATGGAGATAGGAAGAAGGAAGTAGATTGGATTTATCCACTTAGCATCTTTTTGACAGAGGAGTAAATTTACAGAGAATTCTCAAAAGTGAGTGGATTATGACTATAACATTTATGAGGTATGGAAGTCCTGTGGAGACTCACCTAGAACCTATGAAGATTTTGAATGTGTGTCCTTGGTATTAGAGACATCTGTCATAGCTCTGTTGAGGTGAGCAGAGATGTTTGGGCAGTTGATGATTCTTGACCATGGATGCTGAGATCCCTTTGAAGATGAAGTCATGTATAGAAAGCATTAAAACTAGCCTTATATAGTTCTCTGGTGACAACTGGTAGAACAAGCACAAAAAGACATGTCAAACTACCACTCCAACTGGTATTCAACTACCCACCTAATCCCATGATAGTTACTCATAACTTACAGTTAAGGGGTTAAAGAGATGAGTAGAATCTTTGGAAATCTAGTCAAAATATTTATTGAATAATTACATACTGTGATTAGTGTGTGAAGGAGTCAACAGGGCAATGTAACAGAGGGTAATAAAGGAGTTCTTTGAACAAGATGGTCAGGCAAAGGCTCTCTGAGGAGATGACATTTGAAATGAGACTTGCAGAATAAGAGGAATAGAGCAATACACAGAACTGGGTTTAAGAGCATTATAGGCTAAGAGAATAGCAAGTCAAAAGGCCAGGAAGTAGAAAATGGCTAGGCAGAAATGTTAGAAAATAAAGAATACAATGGCAGTCATTATATCGTGCATAATAAATTAAGGGAAATAGAAGATACCATATAAGAAGGTATTTGAGGAAAACAAATTTCTGAAATATTTATACCAAAGTCTGTGAAAACAAACTTATTTAGGACATGTAGTATTATTTTTAGGCAATGCTACTTGTCTATTTGAGGCCTGAGCTCATGAATTTAAGCAGAGACCTGTCAGTATGGTTATATGACTATTTCCAGTAGAGTTGAGTTACACAGGTGTCAGACACAGAATGTATATACTTGAGTTCAACCAGGGTTGAGGTTTTGCCAGACAGGATGGCAGAGGGAGAGAGCTGACAGCGTTTAACAAGAGTTGAAAGGGCTACCAAATCTAAGATGGGAAAAAGGGTGTCAAAACAGAAGGGCACAGATGCATAAAGTCTACAACCCAATGGGATGAAATTTCAATACAATGAAATAATTTTAAGGGGCTATAGGAGAAAGTTAGCTGAAAAGGTGAGAGGTAGTACTCAAAGAGTGAGATACTTGCAACTTGGATTTCAGGGGAAAATAAGTTAATGGCAGTGCAAGATACAGAATTTCTATGGGAATGGGAGACTAGATTGAAGTGAAACCAAATTTTGCTAGACATGAGAAAAAATGCAGAGAAAGACTAGGGTTTTGGATGGATAATTTACATGATTATTTGAAAATCACCAAGAATGACAACAGGAGTAAGTATAAATTGCATGAGTTGAGCAGGCCTTTAATTACTGGGAGTGAGTAGGTGGTCTGTAGATGACAGCATGAGGGTTGGTAGAAGAGGATACCATTGATGGCATAAGTGTCAAAGGAGATGGAGAGATGTTTTGTATATGTAATGGGGAACCAAAAAGGATATCTTTCCTATTACTGGCCATGATTTATATAACATGTCAAAGAAGAACAGCCTTCACTTGTGAGGACTTGTTGGAGAAAGAGAGACCCCTTCTCAAATGCTCTGAAGTGATCATTAAGTGATGAGAGACAAGTTACTTAATCTTAAATTATTATAACCAAAAGACAAAGAAAGCATTTTTTTTAGTAACTCTGGATGGTAGACGCTGTCATACTTAAGATTTTTTTCTTATTTGTGTTAATTTTAATATTTTTGCTTAAACAGTATATTCTTCACTCTTATGTGATACATCATCTAAAAAGGATTCAAATGTGCTGTTACAGTATATCATTTTGATAATCCTAATCCAGCATATGAATTTTGTTAGTTAGCTTTATTAATAACAAATGACTCCCCCAAATCACAGTGACTTACAACAACACATATTTATTTCTTGCTCATGATAGATGTCAGTGGCCTGGGTCAGGTTCTGTGGTTCTGCTCCACATGTCTTCTCATTCCAGATTCCAGCCTCAGGGAGCTGGGACATTCAGAAAGACAGCTGGCAGGAATTCCTGATGCCTCCTAAAGTTCCTTCTCAGATATTTCTGTATGTTATGTTCTCTCACGTTCCTTTAGCTACAGCTTGTACTGTAGCCAAGACCCAAATCAATAAGTCAGTACTGTAGGGCCCTGCATGCCATGTGTCCATAATAAGGCAGGGTAAATCCCTTACTAGGAAGAGAGTGAAAATTTAGCAGAAAAATAAGATCTACCACTGGGAGATCTAATACCTCACACAAGATAAAAAGATATAATAATAAATCATTAAGAGATGAATACTCAGGAGATAAATCCACATTGGGCAGATAGAGTTGTGTCTGTCATGGATAGAAATCCAAGCTGACAAAGTCTGCAGGGTCCAAAGGGATAGGAGATTTAAAGACAGAATAAATGTCAACAATATTTTTTTCTGTAAAAAATTACAGAAAATAAAAGCAGGTGAAGCAATGGGAATAATACTGTTAGAAAAGAAAGGTTAGCTAGTCCATATCCTAAAACCCTCACAAAGTGGCAACTCTTCCATGGTAAATTTTTCATGATCCAACATCTAGCCACCAAATTTACTGACCCTGATATATGAATTTTGTCATCACTACACAAATGCTCTGTGTGTCAAAGAACAGACACACATTTTTTTTTTTTTCAAACATCTTTATTGAAGTATAATTGCCTTACAATAGTGTGTTAGCATCTGCTTTATAACAAAGTGAATCTGTTATACATATACAATATGTTCCCATTTCTCTTCCCTCCTGCATCTCCCTCCCTCCCACCCTCCCCATCCCACCCCTCTAGGTGGTCACAAAGCACCGAGCTGATCTCCCTGCAGACACACATTATTAAAGTCTAGAAGCTAACAGCTTGTTTTATTCATCTCAGCATAGGGCTGGTTTTGCCAGTGGGCTAAATGTGTTTGAAGGCTGATGGCCAAAGCCCTCTTTCCATAGGACTATGCTTGGACTGCCAAAACTTTTATCTTCAATTTTCTTTTCTGTAGTATTTCTGGTTTAATCTTGACCCTTTCTGATTGGCACATTTATTATTTAGCATTCTTATCCCATATAGTCAGGCTACATTTATGTATTCACAGCTATGTAGCTATCCTGTAATTCCAGAGAACCAACATGATATACACATATTCCTGAATTTTAAACTTGGAGAAAATTTTCCCTTGACTATATTGCCTTAGTAAATTAATAATATTTATAGAGTAATATAAACATATTAACATAAATTAATATGTTTATATCTTTTGAAGATAGCCTTCAAAACTCTTGAATATCAAACCAACGAACCTAAATAATTATCTGATCAAGGCAGAAAGACTTAATTAAACAAAGAAGCAATTAGCTATGAGAATTGAGGTGTTCATAGAGGCATAAAAATGAGTTAGCTATTCTCTCTCAGGGTCCACTGTGGACTTTAGCAAGCATCATTTTTATTTCATTATCAGTATATCATAATAACTGACATTCAGTGAAATGTACTATTATAAGGGGTAAAATTTGATGAGTTTGGTAAAGTCTATAAGCAATAACCAACACTCTGATCAGAGCATAGAACATTTCCATCATCCTGGAAATGCACTTTGTTCCTCTCTCCAGTCAATCTCCATCTACCAAATGCAATGATTCTTTATTATTTATCTCACCATACATTAGTTTACCTTGTTCTTGAGCTCCATAGGGATGGACTTACGCAGTACATAATCTTTCCTGACTTGGTTTTGAGAGTTTTCAGTGTTGTGTTCCAGCAAACTGTATTCTGTTTGGCTTCTAATTTCCTGCATTTTAATTCAGAAAGTGGCATGCATTCAGAAAGTAGTGTGAACATGAGGCTCACCTTAAGCATTTCCCTTCTCTTAGGGATCACATATGTGTTAGTTCATTTCCTCTGAGAAGCAGACGCCAGGACAGGATTAGACATGCAAAAGATGTACTGGAGGAGGGGACTATGCGGAATCCCAGGAGGCAGCCAGAGGAGGCAGGGGGATCCATCAGACTGTTATGCAAGTCTTATCTCTGTGAAGGAAGAGGGAAGGAAGGCGGGCTGTGTAGGAAAATAAATGTCAGCCTTTAGAAAAACTCTATGAGAGTTTCAGTCAAGGATATGAAGAATCCTTAAGACGAAGTTGCCCACTGGAAGACATTAGTATTTCTGCCATAATCACTCATTAGCTGGGAGCAGCCCATAGGAAGTGGGGTCCTGGCAGGAATGTGGCAGTGAATTCAGAGTGTAGCACCTGGGGTCTTCTACCATTTATGCTTTCTGTAGCAGGATATATGAGGGGGACATTTTCTTTTTCTTCTTTTTTTGGAGTATAGCTGATTTACAATGTTGTGTTAGTTTCAGGTGTACAGCAAAGTGAATCAGTTATACATATACGTATATCCACTCTTTTTTTATTTTTATCTCATTTAATTTTTTTATTGGAGTATAGTTGCTTTACAGTGTTGTGTATCCACTCTTTTTTAGATGTGAAGGGACATTTTCATGGCCACTCACCTCTACCCATCCCTACCTAGCCCCCCACCCCCACCCCGGCCCAAGATTTACCTCTCCATACATGTTCAAGAAGCAGTCCTTCTATGATTATCATGGGCCTCTCTTTCTGAGGGGACCCTTAGAAGACAGTGGTCTTCCCAATTACGTTAGAGGAAAGGAGCAACAGAAGTGTCCAAGTGGGTCACATGAATTCCACGTTTATTCCTCCCTGCCCCCAATAGGTGTATCATCACACCTGCAAACGTATTCTCTTCTGCAAGGCCATTTTTGCAGATCACCACTGGTGTGATTATCAGGGGTTGGGCCACACCTTGCACCAATGTCCCACCTTCCATTCCGGATTGTATTTTCTTTACTTGCTGGGTTCCAAATCTTGGTCTTATCACATGCTTTTTGGGGCTAATACCGGTACTATTTGCATTATTTCACATTGTCTGAAAGGTAACTCTCAGATAGGCAGCGCCTGTGGCAGCCACACCAGTTTTGCTACTCAGTATGGCAGCCCGCTTTGCTTCTGATGGTTAGATGCTACCTTTGACCTCTAGGTTTTCAAGATTCCATCACCGTTCTTACCTTCAGCAAACACAGGTCTGTAACAGCACTTATTTCCACGAGCCCTACCAACAGACCACAGCTGCCCTTGAGCTTCTCAAGGATGATGGTGTTTGTTTCACCAGTGTATTACTATTGCTTTTGTAATTGAGGTGTATTCCAAGCTCTCCCTCAGAACATGGTTAACTGGTGGGTTTTCTGGACTTAAATAATATACCCAGTAGCTTGGCAACTTTTGTGAATTTTTAAAATTCCTTGTTTCCATGTCTTCCATGGCAGTTTTGGCTTTTCTACTGTACTTATTATGGGTTATCACTTTCTCTAAGTTTCCAAGAACCATCTTAATAGTGTATCAGCACTATTTTCTGAGGTCTTGTCAAGCTGCCAAACCCTTTATCACAAGATAGTTCTCCCTTATCAATAAACTAAGGAATCCTTACCCCATCTCATGTTCTACTGTTTTTGATACAGGATCATCAGGATGCAGTCTCAATAAGATGGTCCCAATTCCATCCAGTGTATACTGACTAGCTCCTGCAGACCCACTAGAAGTCTACTGGGAGGTGCCCACAGGGATCACAGTTCCTTATCTCCTTTAGCCTGCCCAGCACTTCCCCAGCTTGGAATCGAAAAGGGGAGCTACAGTCAGGTGCTGAGGGGTGTTCATGTTGTCTTGTGCAGCAGTGATCACTCAATCATTTTCAAGCAATGGAGGCATGCAGGCCCTTATTAGGAAGGAGGAGGCCTCTTCTTCAAGTCCAAAGGATTCAAGGGATCTGGAGTTAATATAATGAGTTCATCAACCCAAATGTCCCCAACTCAAGCCTCAGGATCTCATTCTTTCCAAACAGGAATCCATCACTGGCACAGTCTTTGCTGGAAAGACTGACAATTCAACCTTCTCTGGAAGGCTCTAGGCTATTATTGTAATTAATTCCTGGGCGGAATACTCAGTTTTTTTCCTGTCTGCAGCTGCAGGAGATAAGAGTCCCTTTGCAAGCTGCAAAGGAGGCCCTCTAAATTTTACACTTCACTGTCAATTGGTGATTAATCACCCACAGCCTTTTATTGGCCTTCTCTGATGCATCAAAGTCATTCAGTAAGAGACACCTGATGTGATTTCCTTCTAATACTTCTTCAGCCATGCAAAAGCCTGAGATACTGCACCTGTGAGTGTATTCATTTGCACCAGCATACCAAACCAATTCACCACAGGTGAGAGTCTTAACAAATGCACTGCTATAATTGTAGGGCTGCACCTACTACCAGTGATGGAGTCCTCCTTGCCAGCTTGCTGGCAGGGCATCTGGCTTCAGTATCTCATATTAAGAACTATTTACTTAGACCACTGCTGACACTAATTGTCTTAAGTCAGAACTTTGGAAAACAGACTCTGAGATTTGCAGGTCGAAAGTGTTTGGGGCAGCACCCTCAATACCAATATTTAGATATAAAGGCACTAGAACTAGGCAAAGAGGGAAGCTGAACTTCAGTGAGTTACAAAGGATGAACTCATATAGTTTCACGGGAAGCACTGGAGTTGGGTTGGTCCTTTAGAGTGGCCTTGGCTTGAGACCACTTTGGGATGGGACCTGACTTGAGTTTAGATGCTCACTTGAGCTAAAGGAAATTTCTGGAGAGGGACACAGCTGTTGGCATTCCCAAAAGGTGGAGGAATGAGTGTCTCAGTCTTGCAGGGGGAGTCTGGGTGGCCCATCGTATTATCTACTATAGAAAGTGATTGAGAATGACATTGCGTTTGTTGGTCACTCCTTCTTGATTTTTCATTCCTAAGAATTTTAGGACCTTTATTCTTTCCTATTTTTACTGTAGTTTCTGGGAGTATTGATTCAGGTTTCATTAGGTTTATTCTATACTGTCATTAATGTTGATTCACGTGACAGCTATTTTAAGTGATACATGTCGGAGTTTTGTTACTTAATATTTCTCTGAGAATGACAATATATTCCTTTCAAGAAACCCTGGATTTTATAGTAAAAAGGCAGATTATGTCTGACACTTCTTACAAAGGCTAAGTTCAGCAAGCCCAGTATCTCTGTAGGCTTTAGAAAAACTGGCTATTTAATTAATTCTTGGAGGCTTAAAGGAAAATAAAAAGAAGTGAAGAAAAAAACAAATACCACCTACAGTTTTAAGTGGATTCTGTTCATCTTGCTGTGTGAAGCAGCCCATTGTTAATTTCAGAAATGCTTTACAATATTTAACTTGCAGATCACCCTCAATGACACTGAGACTTACTGTCTAAGTGAAACAATCAAAATAAGAGACAGTCATGTAAGTGACAAGCACCTCTGCTCTACTTTCTCTTGGCAGTGGGATAATAAAGCTCAGGTCCGCTGATCCAGGCAGTGGTGTATAGGAGCATCCCATGGCTCACAGCACAAAATCCCAAAGATGATATGTGCAGAATTACACTCTAATATATTAAAAGCCCCATGGTAAAGTAATATGTAACATTATGGTTTGAAGAAAGAGGATTTTTTGTGCGAGACTGCACATTCAAACGTATTGAATGCTCAATGTGGCATTTATTTGGATGGGCAATGAAAGATTCATATAAATGTTCATGAATTATCACATGGTTGCACATAATGTTCAGCTACACTTACCTAAATGTTTTCATATTGTGTGAGATAGATTCATCTATAAAGCCTGAAAGTGCACATTTGAATGGATGATTAATGAAAACAGATCTAATTGATATTATTCTAGCATCATCTACTCACTCTAATGTTTACATATGTCTTTGTATTGTTTCCAAACATCAAAATAAAATGTTGTATGAGAGCTATAAGAATAGTTTACAGGTTATTCTGAAAAATGAAGAAATAAAATGACAGATGAATTAGGAGCCATTTTATGATATTTTCATAGATTAAAGAGAGAGTGTTATTCTGTTTAGAACCTTGTGATAATGGAGGTAGCTCAATTACCCTTGAGTACTTGGGAGAGTGCTGTGTTTGACACGAAAGGCACACGATTCTGTTCTTTATTCCCCATTTCACCCAGTGTGACTGCAGAGTTGAACTAAAATATTCCTAATCACTGGATAGACCGCTTATCTTTGAGGGTGGAGGATAAGAATCAAGGGAGCATAGGAATTTTACACATTCTAAGTATCCTGGGAGAAGAAGAAAGAAAGTAAGGTAGCCAGGGAAAACTCCTCACAGATCAGTCAGGAACACATTCATTTTTTGGTTCTTGCCTTAGGATTGATAAGAGAGGTTCAAAAAAGCCAAAAAAAAATAAAATAAAATCAATCCGATTGCTATGGATTGGGAGGCAGAAAAGGAACTCTTCCAACAAAGTTTAATTATTTAACTATTGCTGTGTATAATATTGCTTTCTCTTTAGGAATGTTTACACCAAAGGCTAAGGTTAAAAAATCTCTTAGCCCTTGTGTGATTAAAACTGCTAATTAATTTTTTTTTTAAAGAAATTCACGTTCTTTTATTTATTTATTTATTTATTTATTTATGACTGTGTTGAGTCTTCGTTTCTGTGCGAGGGCTTTCTCTAGTTGCGGCAAGTGGGGACCACTCTTCATCGCGGTGCGCGGGCCTCTCACCATTGCGGCCTCTCTTGTTGCGGAGCACAGGCTCCAGACACGCAGGCTCAGTAATTGTGGCTCACGGGCCCAGTTGCTCCGTGGCATGTGGGATCTTCCCAGACCAGGGCTCGAATCCGTGTCCCCTGCATTGGCAGGCAGATTCTCAACCACTGCACCACCAGGGAAGCCCAAAACTGCTAATTAATTGTCACATAAATTAATTGTAGGGTTTTCACATATGACTCTTTGAAGCATCTGCTGTCATTAGTTCTCACAAGTCTTCACAGCTCTCCCTCTATGCCTCTGGCATGTAAGGCTTTGGGACATTAGGTACTTGATAGACATTCAATAATAGAATACAGGGTTTCCCTGGTGGTGCAGTGGTTGAGAATCTGCCTGCCAATGCAGGGTACACGGGTTCGAGCCCTGGTCTGGGAAGATCCCACATGCCGCGGAGCAACTGGGCCCCTGAGCCACAACTACTGAGCCTGCGCGTCTGGAGCCTGTGCTCCGCAACAAGAGAGGCCGTGATAGTGAGAGGCCCGCGCACCGCGATGAAGAGTGGCCCCCGCTTGCCGCAACTAGAGAAAGCCCTCGCACAGAAACGAAGACCCAACACAGCCAAAAATAAATAAATAAATAAATTAATTAAAAAAATAATAGAATACAACAAATATATCACTTTTTCCTTTATCGCAACCTCTTGAGTATTTCCCATTCTAATGCATTTTCTTTAATTCACATCTTCACCTCCTCACAACACCTCTTCTCCATTTCATCCTATAAAATGAGCATGTCTTTGTTAGCTTATCAAACATTTTCATTGTAAGTTGTCTATCTTGTTAGTATTTTAATAGGCCTAAGGGATTAATATAAATGTTACTGTGATAGCTACTTTTATATGTCAACTTGGAAGGTGTTGTGGATGAAATTAACATTTAAATTAGTAAACTTTGGGTAAATCAGATGGCCCTCTATAACCTGGGTGGGCCTCATCAAATTAGTTGAAGACCTGAATAGAGTAAAAAGATCAGCCTCCCTGAGTGGGGGGGGGGAATATTTAGCAGGCTACCTTTGAACTTCATCTGCACCACTGGCTCACCCATGCCTTGAGCCTGCTGGTCCACACTGCAGATTTTGGACTCACCAGCCTCTATAACTGTGTGAGCCAATTCCTTATAGTGAATCAACCTCTCTCTCTCTCTCTCTCTGAACATATATATCTTATTGTTTTTGTTTTTCTGGAAAACCTTGACTAATAGAGCTATCATATGAAACTTGGATATTCGAATTTAGGTAAAAGTATATTTCAGAAATTTAATTGTGATTACATTGTTAGTTTCTCTCTATGGTTACATCTAGGCCCTTAATATTGTCTGCTTGGATAGCAGAGCTTGCTTAATGGAGATATTACATCGCTAATTGCATTGCCAGGGCAGGTTTATGTTGCACAACAGCTATCTCTCTCAAGAAAGTGACAATAAAAGCAGTTTATTGAATATTGGAAATCTCAAAAACAGCAACAGCAAACGGAAAAGGAAGAAAGAGGGAATTACATAGAGAAAGAGCTCTGGAGATCTACAGAAGGATCTCTTGGAGTCTTAGGCTGAATACCAATCTGCAGGTGTACAGTGAAACTCCATGAGAGCAGACAAAGAAAAAATCCAGAGGGAAGAATAATTGCCAGGTACTCATAAGCCAAACAATTGCTATACCTTAAAGAGGTCCATGGATCCTTCCAAAACCCAGAAACCAAAGTGAAGAAACCTTATTAAGTACATGGGCCATTTAGTAGAGATACAAGAAAGGCCATGCTTTAGTAATTGGGCTGAACTACTCCTACAGAATAGATTATTCTAGACCAAGGTTCAGCAAACAAAGAACCAAATCTGACCCACTGCCTGGTTTATTAAATAAAGTTTTATTGGAACACAGATATTCTCATTCATTTATATTTTATCTATGGAGGGTTTTGTGTTACAATAACAGATTTGTTTAGCTGAGGTAGAAAACATAGGCCTTGCAAAGCTTAAAATAGATGCTGTCTCATCCTTTACAGAAAGTTTGCTGATTCCTCCTCTAGAATTACCTTGATCAAAAGAACTTTCATGCAAAAATGCTCATCTTTGCTAATTACTAGAGAAATGCAAATCAAAACTACAACGAGGTACCACCTCACTCCAGTCAGAATGGCCATTATTAAAAAAGTCTACAAATAATAAGTGCTGGAGAGCGTGTGGAGAAAAGGGAACCCTTTTACACTGTTAGTGGGAATGTAAATAGGTACAGCCACTATGGAAAACAGTGTGGAGGTTCCTCAAAAAACTAAAAATAGAGTTGCCATATGATCCAGCAATCACATTCCTGGGCATATACCCAGACAAAACTATAATTCGAAAAGACACATGCATCCCTATGTTGATAGCAGCACTATTTACAGTAGCCAAGACATGAAAACAATCTAAATGTCCATCGACAGATGAATGGATAAAGAAGTTGTCATACACACACACACACACACACACACACACACAAACTTTGGAATATTACTCAGCCATTAAAGTGAATGAAATAATGCCATTTGCAGCAACATGGATGGACATAGAGATTATCATATTATGCGAAGTAAGTCAGAAAGAGAAACACAAATACCATATGCTATCACTTATATATGGAATCTCAAATATGACACAAATGAACTTATCTATGAAACAGAAACAGACTCACAGACATAGAGAACAGACTTGTGGTTGCCATGGAGGAGGGGGGTTGGGGGAAGGATGGATTGGGAGTTTGGGATTAACAGATGCAAACTATTATATATAGAATGGGTAAACAAGTCTTACTATATAGCACAGGGAATTATATTCAATATCCTATGATAAACCATAATGCAAAAGAATATGAAAAAAGAATATATCTATGCATAACTGAGTCACTTTGCTGTACAGCAGAAATTAAACACACTATTGTAAGTCAACTATACTTTAATAAAATTAAAAAAAAAGAATTTTCATGATTTCCATGCAACTCAACAGCTTGTCAGAACAAAGTCCAACATTATTAAAAGTCAGACAACAAAATTCAGTAACCAACAATTAAAAATTTACAATGCCTGTCATCCAATCAAAACAATTTTCAGGTTTTGATCAAGATGGCAACATAGGAAGCTCTCAAACTCCCTCTTCCCATGGATGAATGAAAAAATAACTTCAAAATGGGTAGGAAAGACTGAGGTCTTCCAGCACAGCCCCATACAACTGGGAAGGAACTCCCAACTCCCTCCTTCACTGAGCTTTGTGTCCATGAAACCTACAAGGCTACAGCAAACAAGGGAGCAGTTGTTAATGAAGGCAAAGGCACTCCCATTTCAGTGCTTTCCCACTCCACCCAGGGCTCAGTGTAGAGGGAACAGATAAAATCACCCACCTCCCAGTCTTTTCCTGAGAGGGGTCCATCTGCATACTTTGAAGGCACTATCCAAGAGTTGGGTTTCTAATTTAGCATACATCTCTATCTCTATCTCTATCTATCTCTCTATCGATCTTTTGTTTCCTATTTCTTTTTTTTTTTTTTTTAATATTTTATTTATTTATTTATTTATGGCTGTGTTGGGTCTTCGTTTCTGTGTGAGGGCTTTCTCCAGTTGCGGAGAGCGGGGGCCACTCTTCATCGCGGTGCGCAGGCCTCTCACTATCGCGGCCTCTCTCGTTGCGGAGCACAGGCTCCAGACGCGCAGGCTCAGTAATTGTGGCTCACGGGCCCAGTCGCTCCGCGGCATGTGGGATCTTCCCAGACAAGGGCTGGAACCCGTGTCCCCTGCATTGGCAGGCAGATTCTCAACCACTGCGCCACCAGGGAAGCCCCTTGTTTCCTATTTCTATCTTTAGATGTCAGGGCTTGTGATTTTTATTCTCATTTATATATATGTTCCATAGTGATTTTTAAATGGAATTTGGAAGATAGAGAATGAAATACTCTTAGTAACCTGCCTCATAATTGAGAGATTTACTATATGTATTTTTGATAGTTGTCTTATTGGCATCATCATTGTCTTAAATTTAATGGTTACACTGCTATATTCATCCTACTAAGAACTGTTCTCAAGTTAATAAGGTCCAGTCTGCTAAACAGACCATTCCTTTTAGGTTGCTTCCCATTTTCCCACAGCATGTTGGAAAGGTAATCTGTATGCTCTGCCTGCATATTATTATTACAATTTTACTTTTAGATAGTTTAATACACTTACATGATTAGTTGTATTATGTTACATTTTAATATGACATTCTCATTTTCACTAGATTACATGAGTCAGGTACTCTTTCCTAAAAGATTTCGCTACTTATATATAAACTTTTGCCATAATTTTACCAACACTGTGCTGTCTGTGAAAATTTCATGGCACCTAACTGGTAAGTGATACATTAAGTGACCTCAGACCCTGGTATGGAAGACATATTTTAAATCAAGTTCTAGCATTTTGTTTGAGCTATAACAATGCAAATTATAACACTGTACTACAGTTCTGAGATGTACTAAAAAAATAAGAGGCATAGCACTAATTGTGCCAGGTGGTGTATTTCATTTGCAATGACAAAGCTTATTACTATACAAAATGAGTTTACTGTAAAAGAATGTTAAAAATTTCTATCTAGTGCATCACCAATTTCTTTAATTACCTACTGTTAATGTAACTTCAATAGCCATACATGGTGCAGACAAGCTACCAGAATTAAATATTTAAATGAAATTGTGCATTTTTTATTAAAGGAAGTATTTAAATAAAGCAAAAGTAACTTCATATCTAATAAGCCTCACTTATATGAATGAAGATTAAAGCAGTTCATATTCTCTCTTAGGGAACTTGATGGCAATTGCTGAGTTTCTTTAATAATGAAAAATTGGATTCAACAAAATTTAAACAATACAAATAAACATATATTTTAGTGCTTCAACATTTTAGTGTCTTAATTACCTTCAAAGATACATTCTGCCTCAAAGCCTCCTTACATGCTGAGGAACATATTGAAGAATTATAAAGGTGTTGTGTAAAATATGTTGTCACATATTCTGCAGTAAGTGGGTTTCAGAAAAACCTGCCCAAGGCTTAAGGGAAAAATAAAAGAGTTTAAAGTGTTATCTGTCTACATCAAAAGCAGTAGCTCATCAGTTAAATGAATTATGGTAACTTTGTGAAATATAGAAATTAAGATGCATCCGTGTAAAAGAATAATGTATAACCAGTAGAACAGTATAAGAATACCTGAAGTTATTAAAATGTTCACGATACATTAAATAAAATGCAGTTGGTATAAAACAATATGTACCTTATGGTAAAAATAGCATGGGTAAATGTAGTATGTGTGTGTACATGTACATGAAGAGTGCATGTAGAAAATGAGAGAAAGACTGCTAGTTAGCATTCTGAAAGAATTATAACTGAATGGTAACAAGCATCATCTGGGTAGTGGGGTTATGTGTTCTTATTTCCCTTCACATGCTTTTCAAATATATTTAAAGTTTTCTTTATGAATGTGTATGACCATTAAAATAAGACAGTGATAATTGCAAGAGAAGTATTCATTAATGATTGTAAAAAAATTGTTATTAATTATTTAATACATACTATACTGATAATTGCTTATTCCAACAGAAAAAAGACACAATAGACACAAATATCAACCAATTAGTAATAAGATATTATTATATCTTAAAATTATTATAACTCCTAGATTCATCTGCTTCATTTTATACTCATTTTTCTATATACCTCCAAGAAAGGAATCCTGTTCTTTCTTGTACCTCTAGTTTCTTTTATCTTGTCTTTTCTTGTTACTCCCATAAATGCATATGAAGTTTGTGGTAGATGTTGGGTGTGCCCCAGGAGACTCATTCCATTAGAAACAGGGAGTGTTGCATGAGCTGAGCACTTCCCTCAGAAATGCCTTTGTTTGAAGAGAGTTGAGCCACCCGAGATTTGACGATCCCTCCCGTGGAGTGGCCAGAGTCCAACGATGGCTAATGTGGGGCTACAGGTGGCCAGCCCCTGTGCCTTGATTCAGGACTTCTCTCAAGGGCCATCCCCATCTCAGGTCCCCTGTTGGGTTGTAGGAAGCTTCTGTTCCTTCTACATCCAATTGCTCCCTCTTCTCTTCCCAACCCTGCCTCATGTATTCCCTCACAAATACTGTCCCTCAGAACATGGCCCAATACAGTTACCGCTCACACATCTCTGTTTCTGGGTCTATTTTGCAGAGAACATGTCAAACTGATGATACAGAATTGCTTCCAGGGAATAATTTATTGGGAAATGTAAGGCCTTCTATAAGAAGAGGAGCCCATTTTCAGTTCAAATCCCTCATGAGAGAAGTCTCTTTCTCTTGCCCTCACACTTAACATAGGAAGGGAAGTTCAGAATAGACAGAGCTGCAGCCAAAGCTGCCAGACAGACACGATTCCTGTGGAAAACAAGTCAGGCTGTTAGTCGGCATATTGCAGAACATCTCAGGGGGAAGCAAAGTCTCTGTGGAAATCAACTGATGTAAATTCTGCTTAAAGTGAACTGTGGTCTTTTATGATTTCAAAGGCTAATTTTTAGTGGTAATGGCTCATAAAATCATTGTTAGAAGGAAAAGGATCAGCAAGTTGGGATAATTTAATTGAATTCAATTAAAGCAATACTTAGTAAATTCTGACTATATTTTTCTAGCACTGTTCTGATGCTGGGAACAGAGAGGCAATGCATAGTGTAAAATAAAAATCTTTTTACATAGTGTAAAATAAAAATCTTTTTACATAGTGTAAAATAAAAATCTTCTTCATTACTAATGATAAACATTAAGGAGAAAAGCAAAGCCAGGAAAAGAAATAGGTAGTTCTGGGTGGAGTTTGGGATTTCAACAGGATGAAGAAGGAGCAGGTGATATTTGAGTTAACACCTGAATGAGTTGACAGAGTGAAGCATCTAGTTATCTGGGGAAAGAAAATGAAGAATGAGTTTTAGGAAAGATTATAATAGAGATTTTATGGTGAGTAACATGGGTTAACGTCTCTTTACTTCCATAGTGAGGTGAAATGCAGAGCCCCTTACCTGTCCATTCCTCACCCACTTCTCATTGTTCAATCCCTTCGCTTGCTTACCTTGCATTCTATCTAGCACTCAGCCAGTCCTGTCTTACATCCCCACAATTCTTGAAGCCTGATAGCTAAATTTAAATATTATTCACCCTTAAAAAAAGAAGGAAAACCTGCCAGTTCTGACAACGTGGATGAACTTGGAGGACATTGTGCTAAGTGAAATAAATCAAACACAGACAAGTATTACATGATATCACTTATATGTGGAATCTGAGAAAATTGAACTTAGAGAAACAGAGAGAAGAATGTTGGTTTCCAGGGGCTGGGGGTTTTGGGGGAGATAGGGAGATGTTTGTCATGAGGTACAGACTTTTACTTTTAAGAGGAATAAGTTCTAGAGATCTAAGGTACAGTATGGTAACTACAGTTAATAATCTATTGCATATATGAAATTTGCAGAGAGTAGATCTTAAGTGTTCTCCACACATATGCACTCACAAATGGGAATTCTGAGGGTGCTATTGTTGCCAGGTCAGAAATCTTCCTTTCCTTTTAACGGCATGATGCCCACTCATCTTCAGGTCCCAGCATTAACGTCAGTTGCCTTGAGAGACATTTCCTTGACCTAAGAATAAGGTAGTCCCCATTGAGGAAATGTGTCCTTAGCATCCTAGGTCTTCTATAATCTTATTTAATTATTCTATTAGTCAGTGGATCAGTTGGGGTTAAGTCAGGAAAAGAATCTACATGACACTATTTATGGAGGTTTAGAAGAGCTGAGAAGACAAAAAGAGGATAATAAAGCTAACAAGATATTAGTAGCAATTGGAATCTTGAGGAACAAAAGGAAGACGTGGTGCTATGAGAGCTCAAAATCCAGGATGACCAGTTGAGAGCCGAAAACATGCAGAGGAAGCTCTCATGAGTCCATGGTCTCATCTGGGACCATGCTCAGCGTGGCCCTTGGAAGAAGTGGGAACCACTGAAGAGGTAGAGTAACAGCAACAGAGGTAGATTACGAGGGCAAAGGATATCCTAGCTTCTGTCTCCCTCCTACTTCCCACCAGTGCTTCTCTGTGGCGGGACCCAGACTGGAGCCTGGGGACGTGGGAGTCAGGGAGATGCTGTCTGCAAGCATCAGCCCCACTGTGGTACAGAGAGTGAGGGGAAGGAAGGGGATACATATGATGAGCACTGACTGTATGTTCTGGGAGCAGAAACACTGTGTCTTCCTTGTTTACTAACTGATTTTCAGAATATGGTCTTGTGCCTAGTTCACAGCAGATGCTCATAAATATTTATTTGAAAGATTAATGATACCAGTGTCCCCATATATGTGTATGTATTTTACCACACACATAATTTATTTCTAGGATTTCAGATATTCTCAATAAACCTTTTTTCTTCATAGCACACTGTTTAAGAAATTCCTCTAGACAGAGTTTGAGAGTTTCCTGTTCTATATCTGAAACATATTTGTCTATGAACATTCAAAATTCAGGTATCTGAAATGGATAAAACCAGATAAGCGCTACTCCTTTATATATGCCATCTTAGTTCAGGTTGTTTCTGCCTGAGCTTCTTATGTCTACACAATTTACTTCACTTCCTAATGTATCCTTCACTATCTCATTCCCTCTTTCATCTATTTCTTTGGGTGATTTTTGCATCCTTAGTGAATGCCATCCTTGATGCTTTCTTTCATAAGACTCGCGTTGGCTTGTGGCCCAGGATACAGCAAGTTATACTGGGTTTTTTAATGTATTTCAAAAGCTCTGAATTGCATCTTGACATCCAAGAGCTACAGAATGACAGAATGACAGCCCTAGATTGTACTTTGAGAAATCATCTAGTTTAATCCCTCTCCTAAAAGGTTAATAACTGCAGTCCAGGTAAGTCTATTGTATATATTTTTATCTTTTCCTTTTACTCAAGCCGACATGGATGGCATTCCACCATCTCACAAGTTACCCTATTCCAATATTTAAATACTGACAAAGAACTACTTCTTTTTCTTCTCCTCCTTCCTTTAGGCATACTTGCTGAGTATTTTCTCTTGTCCAAACATTCCGAAAACATGAGGAACAACTTGTCAGTACTGCTGTCATATAATGGTACTAACTTTATAAGTTATGTGGTCAATATAAGATGACCATTATTGTACTGAGATGTCTTCACTGGTAGAACAGGTGCAAAGTTCGTAGTCTGCAAAGACAAATTGCCAAAGTAAAACTTTGTTTTTCATAAATGTCCTTAGGTATTGCATCTTAATTTCTGCTTTTATTAAAAAATTAGTGCCCACTTAAGGTAAAAGCAGTTCTCTCTGTCTCTCTCTAAGTCTTCCCCCTCCCTCCCCCTCCCTCTCTTTTAGAGGTTAGACAATCAGTCAATTCAGTATTTTCCATTCTCCTTCATTATTTTTTCTCCTCTCTTCCAAGTTTGGAAGGTGAGTGAGGTGGGCAGGGACTTATATGCCAGTCATTGAACTGTCCTCACATTTGTTCTCCAGTCACCTTGCCAGTGTGGCTACCTTTACCCACAGAGAGGCCTCTCCATGCCTGCTTTTCTGCTCTCACCCAGGTTCTGTGGATGCAGAATACTTGGAGATGTTCTGCCATGTAATTTCAGATTCAAAAGGAAATGGTGGTGGTGATAGGCAGGAGTGAATTTTTAAAATGTCTTTGTTTTGCTTTATTTGCTTTTTAGTTTTGTTTCCTCAATTTTCACATGGTATACACTTTTCTTTACCCCAGAATCCTTAAAAAATTATATGGCTTTATCTCCTGAAACCTACTTCCCTAAGAAGCCCAAAGGATAGGGGGAGACGCAAGTTTGCTTTCTGTATGAACATCCACTTTGATCCTCAATCTCTTGCCACATGTCAAGCTATTTTCTCTTTTGGGCTTGGCAAAAATGACCTCACATTACCATAAATTCTCCTTCAGGTATGGTCTACAGCAAAAAAAAATTTTTTTGTGCTGAATCATCCAGATCTGAGAGCGATATGAGTACTGGCTAATGTTCTGCTCCCATGGACTCCACAGGGGTCTGCAGTCTCTGGTCCTGGGAGCTCCAAACCATCATGAATGTTGGCTGTATGGCCATGGGTTCTCCTCCCACGGTCTTGCTGTTTCCTCAAAGTACTGTCTCTTCCAATTTGCCCAAAGTCACCAAATTTACAATCTGAAATCGTTTTTTTAGGATTAGTAGTTCTTTTCTATTAAGACATTCTGTTCCGTTAGCTCTTCAGACTTTCAGATAGAGACTATACATCACCAAGACTCAAGATAACTTATCTCTATGTACACGTTTTTTGTTTTGTTTAACTTTGTTGTGTTCTGCGGTGAAGTTACGCTTTGCATAACAATTCTTTTGAAAGCTACTAAGTTCCCTTTAAATGTCACAGTTTATATCTCATAATGAATTACAGTGGCACAAACTCAGGGGTACAAATATGTTGTAGTCATTTCTGTATAACTGAAATAATGGTAGTACAACTTTTAAGCCTTTATTTTCCCCAGAAAGAAGGAACTTAATCTATTAATTTCTGAACAAACATTGGGCAAATTGAAAGAGTTTGAGGAAATAGGAAGACATTTGAAAACTTGTTTCTTTTTTTTTTTAAAGTTTTCTCTTTATTATACAGAAAACTTTTTTATTATTTTCTAGCTTTGAATACATTTATTTTAACATGAATGAAATACTTAGTATATCCTGTATTACGTATATGCTATGTAATATATACTGTTTCTTTATCTCTGTCTCAGTCTCTCTGCTCTGAGCATGTCTGACTCAGATGGAAAAGCTGCAGTCACTTTGGTTCAGTCTCCAGTGGTGCTGGCGTCAGTAGAATGCAGTCCTGTAGTCCAGAGTCATTTCAAAAAACTTACATGCTTAATTTTTTTTAAACTTCTCAAACAGGCTAGAGGAGAAACATTGTTCATTTTATTTATCCTCCTTCGCTCTTACTCCAAAGCTGTTCTCCTTCCTCTTGTTTTACTCTTTCCTCTCTCCCCAAAGAAAGACACGCCAGCACCCACAACCCCAGCCTTCAGGGCTCAACCTGAGGCACTCTGTGCTCTTAGTATAACATTATACTGTTTTTGTACACACTTCAACTATATTTATAACATTAGCTTTATGAGGAAAGTACAATCAGTGACATGCATTTTCTCTTCTGACAAAGTGAGAAAAGGACTGCAGGTCTAATTTTCAAAGTAAAACTTTGAATTTGAAACAAAATAGCATATTTTTTGTAAGCAGATTACTGAATAATGACCATGGCTGATCATCTGACCATGGTTCAGATTTTTTTATTCCAAAGCAATTCTGAATTTTTAAAAATTATTTTCCTATATGTGAGTTGCAGACATGATTTACGGTGACAAACTATTTCACCAATGCCTCTTCAAAAAACTTCAAAAATGTTTTGAATTTTAGTAAGAAAAGCTTGCATACCACTTTTTTCCCCCTACAGATAAAGAAAGAGAGGGAAATGTGTTATAAAAATTTTGGCATAGCAAATGAAAGATAATTTATCTTATCTCATTTTAGTCATTCTTTTCAGTTAGATTGGTGTCAGTAGCTTGCCTGTGATGCAGCAAGACCCTGCAAAGATTTTCTCTGATTTTTGCAGATGGATTTCCTTGTGAACACTGCCAAAAAAAGCTGTGTGTGTGTGTGTGTGTGTGTGTGTGTGTGTGTGTCTCCCCTCCATTGGTACTGACAGCCACTGGCATTTTCCTTATCCACTAGCATATCATTTATAGAACTATTCTTAATCTCTTAATCCCTCAGTACTGCTTCAAAAATATTTGCTAGACTGGGCATTTTGCTAATTTATTTTCATTTTTATTACTTGTACAGCATCCCAGAATGTATTGAAAGAGTATCTGAATATTATTAATTATCCTTATACTTTAGTTTAATATTAATTTTTATTCAAAAATATTGCAGGGAACACCATGGTGCTCCAGCTCTTCCTTTAAACGAGTTTTAGTTATCTTTTAAGTTCTTCCTTCTTTAAGAAAGCATCCCTACCTAAGAACAACTGTTGCTGCATCCTACACAGTTTGGCTCCTCTCATTCTCCTCTAGCAACTGTGCTAGGTCTGCCTGATGGTGTGTGTGATCAGACCCTCATCCCTCAGGGGTCTGAGACAATGACATTCTCATACTAAACCTGTTGTACTTATCCACTGACAGTCAAAACTGGGAAAGCAGGTAGAAGAATGTACCCTAAAAGCTCTTTTCCCCTCACTCACTGTGTGACAGCAGCCCAACCTCCTCCCAAGGAGCCGAGATGGTGGTTCCTTGTCCTGCCTGCTGGCTGCACAGGATCCTAAAGCAACCAAGTAGGAACCATGGCTCAAATCTTTATGGGAATCTTGCGGTGAACTGTTGAAAATATTCTCCCTCTGGAAAATAACATCTCTAAATCCATAAAGGCCAAAGGTTCAGGGACAGGAAGCACAAAACAGTCACTGGGAGTGATGGTTAGCAGAGTGTGGAGGCAGGGATTTGCTCTCCATGATCTCCACCCCCTAGTATTATACCAGTGACAGTTTACAAAGCAAAGTGTAATTAAAGTTGCAGATAGTTCAGAGATTCTAGGCAACTGGCTGAGCAGCAAAACTATCTCTCTTTGGGAAAACGTACACAAATAAATCGTAATTAACTGTTCAAGAACAGTTTTTTTTCAATTTCTGTTGTTTGGCAATTTGGTATAACTTGTAAAACATCTAAATATGTCAATTTTAGGTAGCACCTTTTTATTTTTACCTAAAAAATAAACACACAAATATGTGTGTTTTCACTTGCAGAGTTATTGACTTATAATTCAGCAGACTCTTTTAAGTCACTGAATTACTTTGAGTAAATAGCACCATTAAGTGACTAAATGGTCACCAGGGGTCTGCAAGACTCAATATAAATTCTCTAAAGAATAGTTCACGTTAATTTCACTGTTAAATCAATATATATATTTTTTTTCTGGCTGAGTAGAGGGACAAATCACACAGAAGCACAACCACCTCAGAAATTCTACATGCTAGAAGAATCAACATTATTTCAAAATCACTGTTAAAGTTTAAATAAATGTAAACAGAATGCTCCCAATGAAAACATATGGCTTCAGACTCTGTTAATAGTTTAGTACAGCTGAGCCCTGAAGAAGAAGTTCTACAATTTCACAGTGAAGTTAGAAGTACTTAAATGATAAAGATAAGATAAAAAGTGTTTAAATGTTTTCTGATCAATTTTTAACTTTTCAGATTTATATGCAATTAATGTCATTTAAAAACCTTTTCATATAAAGGCAGTATGGATAAATGCATAAATAGAAAGATACTTAATATTTTTATGAAATTACAATGAATTTTGCCATTCTGTTTATACTTAAAAGATCTTTAATTCTCCAAGTTTCTAACTAAAGTGAGCTAACTTGACAATTAAGTTTGGTTAGTCTAAATCGTCAACTAACTAAAACTTTAGGATGTGTTTGGTGCAAATGCTATTTTAAATCATTAGGATAATTAATCAGGTTAATTCCATAACTTCCTAAATCTGCAATTCATACTATACTATAGAGAAATAACCTTAATGATACATACATGCTGTATACTCGTACAAAATGTCAAATGGAAGGAATATTCAAAGTTCTATTCTTATTGAACTAATATATAATGTATTTTCAAATTTAAACACAATTATTATAAAACAAATTTTAATGATGGTTGGATAATTTTATATAGCTTTTATTGTTATTATGTTAATTCAAAATTTGTTATGAATATTAATGTATTTTCTTTTATTATTCAAATTTATTATGAAATTTCTTGTACAATTTAATTATATTTTTACTCAAAATTTTATTTCATAGGATGAATTCTACTTTAAAGTTTCATCTTATACTTTATTAAGAAAAATACATTTTGCATTGATTTACTTTTCTGTAATACCCTTTTCAAAGAAAATAGATTAGTATTATATTCCTTAATTTACAAGGTTCCTGCACTTCACTCCCAAATACCACCACCAAGAGCACTCTGCCAAGAAATCATAGTAAGGTAGAGATTTTAAAGTATTCTCCTGAGATCTGTAGTTGATCTGTCTTAGACACAAAGGTAGAAAATAATTGTACCAATTCCCTGCATGTGGTGTGTATCATTCAGTGTAGTCCTTTAATAGATGAAGGCACAGACATTGAAGAATATGAAGCAGTTGTATAAAGAACCCACAAATAATCAGTATTCAAATTAAGAGTTTTAATATAGTTGTCAATATTTTCCCATGGGTATGTTTTTGGGAAAAGGGGAGATAATATTTTAAAGAATACTGTGGGCTTACTAGAATGATTTTTAAATCAAGCAGCACGTTTAAATATGTTATCTTATTCAGTGTGGAATTTGCTCCAGATACTTTTGGGCCCAGGAGTTGGGTGTGTCCTCTCTGTTTCTTTTGTGATAAATATCTATTTTATTGAATTTGTTACTTATCTGTCTAGAGTGAAAAAATAAATATTAGGCTGTCGAAAATGAAAATTAAAAAAAATTCACCTTGCATGTTCTATCATTGGTTGATCTAGAACTAAAAGTAAATACTAAGTTGTTAAAATACACACACTATAGATAAAAATCTTTGATATGAAAATAATCACTTTCAGATCTTATAGGTTTTAGGCCATTGACATTGCTCATCCTGGCTCACATATAAGACATCTTAGCACATGTTCATTGTTGTTCATTACAAAGTCCTATGGAAGCAATTTTTATTTAGGTAGGCACTCACTCCACTAAATTTGAAAAGAAAATGTTGGTCTTTTGATCATAGGATTTTTTTCCAAAGGATTTTTAAAAAAATTTTAATGCATACAGAGATTAGTGTAGCTATAAAAAGCAAACACATAAGACTACCTATTCTATGTCTAGGGAGAAAGAATTGTCACTAAATAAAAGGTAAAATTTTAAATTTATAATTAAAATATCAGTCTATTCCATATCTGAACACAGGAGAATTATTTGGGCTTAACAAACTCAAAGAGGCCATTTCATGACTAAGCATAAATATAAATGTGATTCACAATAGCTAGGGCTGGCTGACCATTGTGGACACATTAAAAATCATAAGTTCCAAAGACACAGGCCAGATTCTGGAAGAGTCAAGTCATTGTCATTCCTTTCACCATTTAAAAAGTTCAATGTACAGCAAAAGAACAAAATGAAAAACTATACAATTCCACTTGGGTATTATCTAGGAAATCTTATTTTACATATCTTTTAAATGCTATAAAAATACATTGCTTTTTGGATGTCATTTCTTATTTTGAGAGAAAGAGATAGAGATATTCAATTCCTTTATAATTAAAGGGCATTATTACAACTGTAACCAAGATTTTTTAAAATGGGCTCTGAGTTTTTAAATAAAAAAATTGATATTAAAGTAAACCATTCATATTTTAACAGTTATTCTCTTTTACCCTATACATAAAATGCACTTCTATAAATAAGTTATAGAGTTAGCTAAAGAAAAAAAATGACTGGAGAAAATAGAAAATGGAAAAGGTAGTATTGCTGATATTTTGGTGTTTGATAGTATCTTTACTCTCTATATAGGAGTTGTCTGAATGCATTCTCTTTTTCTCTAGAGGTATTTCACATCATGTTTAAGTATTACAAACTTATGATGGTCAAGACTAACAGGAACTGCAAACCATACTTTCTTTAAAATCAAGTCCAAAACTCGATGTGGACAGTATGACCTCCAGAACAGACAGATTACCCAGTGTTTTACAAGGGACCAAACAGGAGGAATGGGCAGTTACAGTGACAGAATGCTCTCATTTTAATTTTTTACTTTGAAATAATTACAGACACACAAGAAGTTGCAACCATATCACAGAGAAGTTTCACACACTCTTCACCCAGCTTCCCCCAATGTAGCTTCTGTTAAATGATAAAGTACATTAAAATTTTCAAGAGTTTACTTGAGCACACATCTATTTTGAAATTGGGCAGCGTCAAACTGAAAGTGGTTAGGAGCTCTCTGTTGGCAGGAGCTAGGGGAAAGTTTTTATATAGCAGACAGGGAAGCAAAGTAAGGAAATAATTTGGCTTTAGATTTTAAAAAGTTACCTTATTTGGGAAAGGCTATTTGGCTGTTTGTGATTGGTTCTTCTTAAATTTTGTTTTCTTGGGTATGAGTGCACTGACTCTGGCTTAGGTTTTAGTTTTCTTACACAGACTATGAAGGCATCAGAACCACCTCAGTTTCATGGCCTCTTTCTTTAATTACTTTAACACAGCCTACATAATAATAGAACGCTATCAACACTGTTGGACTACTATTAACTAGACTGCAAACCTTACTAAAATTTCACCAGTTTCTACATGCACTGTTTTGTGTGTTTCTATGAAATATCAATATTTTCACATGTTTAGATTTACCACCACAATCAAGATACAGAACTGTTCCACTACCAGATAAGAATTCCAAATTTGCCAACATCCAGGTCCTAAAGATTTTTTCCTGAAGTTTTTTTTCTTAAATCTTTAGATTTATGTACATTATCCATTACAAATTTTTTTTTCAAGAATTGAGGTTTATTTTTTCCATATAGATAGCTGTTTAGTCCATCATTCATTTCCCCCATTGCAATACTTAAGAGACACTTGCTGAAAATTAATTTATCTTTAATTTGTGGGGCTATTTTTGGATTCTGTTCCATTTCATTGATCCATATACCTTCCATGAGGTTAGTATCACACTATCTTGATTATTGAAGCTTTATCCTGATATCAAGTAGTTTGAAATGTACAAATATATTCTACTTTATCAAATTGTTTTAAGTATACTGTATCTTTTGCATTTACATATAAATTTTAGGTTCAGCTTGCCAATTTTTATAGAGTGGTACCTGCTAAGATTTTGACTGGAACTACGTTAAATCTACTGAAAAATTTGGAGAGGATTAACACCTTAACATTAAGCCCTACAATCCATGAACATGTTGCATCTCTCCATTATTTAAAAAATTCTATCAGGCATGTTTTACAGTGGGGTTTCATATATCTTGTGAAGTACAGACTCAAGTACTTCATAATTCGGATGCTATTGTAAATTGTATTTTATAAATTTCACTTTCCAAATATTTGTTGCCAGTATATAGAAGTACAGATGAGTTTTATAAATTGGTCTTCTATTCTGTGACCTTGCTTAACTCATTTATTAGGTCTAGTAACTTTTTAAATAGATGTGTCAAGATTTTCAACATACACAATCATATGTCTTGTAAGTAAAAACAATTACATTTCTTTCTTTCCAAAATGAAAATTTTTTTCTTGCTTATTGCAATTGCCCCCTAATATACTGTTGAAAATGTGGTGAGAATAGATACTGTTGTCTTTTTCCTGACCTTAGATGGAAAGTATTTATTGTTTTACCAGTAGGTATGATGCTCCATCTAGATTTTTCTTAGATGTCCTTAATCAGAATGGAGAAATTCCCCTCTATTTCTAATTTGCTGAGATTTTTGTTTTGTTTTTATAAATTGTTGCTTAATTTTTTCAGATTATTTCTATGCATCTATTAAGATATATAAATCTTTATAGATTATTTCTCTGCATCTGTTAAGTTATAGTTTTGATCAAAATTTCAAATTATTCCTTTATTATTTTATTTTATGCTGTTTATATAGTGAATTGCATTAATTTATTTTCAAATGTTACATCAACCTTGAATTTCTAGGATAAATGTCACTTGGTTCTGATTTGTTATATTGATTATACTTTGTTAGACTCAACTGGATGAAATTTTATTAATGATTTCTGCTTCTGTGTTCATGAAGCATATTGGCATGTAGTTGTCTTTCCTTGTAATGTATTTGTCTAGTTATGATATCAGGGTAATCATAAATAGATAAATACATGAGTATTTATCTCATAACATGAGTTAGCAAGTTGTATGCAAACACAGTTGATCTCAGTTTGCCTGCTGAAACCTTGTACTTATCTCCTGAGCAACCTGAAGTCATAGTGCTAACCCTTGATTAAACTTGAAATAAATGTACTATTAAGTGATTAATATAATCCTGTGTTAGGGTATGAAATAGGTCAGGAACAATTTATGTCTTTTTATCAGCATTTAACTGATAGCTATTTTGCACCAAGTTTGTTTTATGTATGCTTCCTGATATTGAGCCTTATCATGCAGCCTAGTTTTAGTTACGTGACTAAAAGAGTATAAAAAATCTCTCTTTGGATGAGACTGTGCATCCCCTTAAACTAAAGTGTTTCACATACACCTGATGGTTCAAAATATGAAGATGAAGTTGTCTTGCATAACTGAGAAAGGACCCAGAGAGCTGCGTCCAGAAGTGATGTTTGCCTGTGATTTATTTCTCCTGTTTACCACATTTATTACCTTTATTAAAACATTACATGAGTGTACCCTGTGAAGTTTCAGTAGTCTTTTCACTTAACCAATGCTGTGTAATTGCTGAAGAAGTGTTCCTTCCTGTTCTATTATCTGAAATAATTTGTGTAGGATTGGTATTATTTCCTATAATTTACCAGTGAAGATATCTGTGCCTGAAGACTTTTTTGTAGGAAGGTGTTATACTATGAATTTGTCTTTTTAAATAGATACGGCACTATTCTTGTTTTCTATTACTTCTTGGCTCTGTTTTGGTAATTGTGTTTTTCAAGGAATTCTTAAATTTTGTCAGATTTGTTGGAATAAAATTGTTTATAATATTTCCTTAAAATTTTAATGTTTGTGGAATCTATAGTGCTGTCTGCTCATTCATTCATTATATTGTTGATTTGTATTCTTTTTTCCTTGATCAATCTAGCTAGACATTTATCAACTTTATAGATAGTTAAAAAAAAATCAACAGTGGTCTCTTTTCCCTTCTGTTTTCCATATACTCTTTCATTTTCTTCTGCTCAGTTCTTTATTATTTCCTCCCTGCTCTTCTTTTCTTCGCTTCCTAAGGTGGATGGCTAGATCACGTAACTGTATCCATATGCAGATTCCTGAAGCTTCTTATATGCATAACTACCCCATCTCTTGTTTTCTGTCCTGTAATTTCTGTTTCATGCTCTCAAACCTGATTATCTTTTTCTTCAACTCAGCAATACTCACATGCTTTGTTTGGGATCACTGCCCTAGCACCACGGTCTAGAACTGCCCCTAAGCAGATAGCTGGGTTGATAAAACAGCTTCCTTCTATTATTTCCTCTACCTATTATTTCCTCTATCTGAGGTACAACGTCTAAAAACATTGTTTCATTTCTTTTGTCCATTTTGTTGTTGCGTACACTGGTTGGGGAAATTAGCCACAGTGAGTCTATCATAGCCAGAGGTTGCTCTAAATAATATTTGAGAAATCATGGAGATTGAGAGTTGCCAAAACAAAAGATAAAGTAAATGTCTATACTTCTATATCTGGGGTGTAGACATGTCCCAGAAACTATACTCCTCTCAGCTTTAATTCACATGCAAACATTTTAGCATAGCATATTAAACTGATAGTTAATATAGGAAAAGAAGATGATCACTATGATTATTTCACTAAGAATAAACCAGGCAAAGTAACTCATTTAATTTTTCACTAGGGTTACTAGATTTGTTGTATATACGTTCTGTACTTGTATCAAAGTTTGATAAGTAATATGATGCTTTGTTTGAGGGCATGTTGGAACAGTAAAGGAAAAATGGTGGATTTCTACTGGGTTTACATATTAAGAGTTGAAAATCACATGAGGGAAAAGCTGATGATTATTAAATGTTTGGTTTTAAAACATTAGAACTCTGCTATGTTGTATAAGCAAGATAAGTGCTCATGGTGGATCTAGGGTAATTCTGAGAGGTTAGATTTTCTCTTTTATGTTAGGGACAATTCACTTTCTCATCAACAGTTTTCCTTTCATTGAAGTCTTCCTTCTTTGGGGCAGGTTAGAAATGCGACCAGAAAACTTAACTGCATCATTTTGTACATAAAATATCATTCTTTGTATATAAAATATTCATAACTTTAAGTGCTTCAGTGGTAATAGGATACAAGAAAGAGAGTATTTTAAGTTGAAGAATTATTCATACTGGCCATTTTCCAAACAGGTTATAAGCTATGAGTTAAATAACTCTTAAACGCTTTAGAGCTATTCATATTATCAAACTTCTTTGAGTCCTCTGAAAACATGCTGGGGAAAAAAAAATGACACTTAGAAGCATCTATCTTGCCCATGTAGTTCTGGTTGGAAGTGTAAACGACAAAAAGGCAGTGAATAAATGGCCAGAAACGAAGAACAGTGAGATATACTTTAGGAATTATTTATGAATGTACTCAATCTTAGGACATCGTGAATGAACATGTTTCCTAGCACAGTTTTATAATATGTGTATATTTTATATTTATATTTATGTAATATTTATAATTTATGTCTAGTGTATGTATATATGTAGACACACAGCATGTACAACCTTAATAAAAATAGGCAATAAACTTTTATCCACTAAACCATGACTTCAAAAATAATGAGTACTTTGTGAGGCTTAAACACAGATGTAATAACAAAAGTTACCATTTTTTAAACAACTACTGTATTCAACTACTGTGGTAGGCACTTCATGGACACTAATTGTGTCACAAAACCCTTCAAATGAGATGATAACAACCACTTTTTTCTCAAATGGAGAACAAGCTCACTTAGACATCTTGGCTGTAATAAAGCCAAGATAAAGATACAGGTCTTCTGGGGCTCTGGTTTGAACGTTTACAACAATTTCACCTCCAGATATCACAGATTTGACATAGGTTTACTTGATTTTTTATTTTTATTTTTTTTTGACTCTCCATACATTTTCACAGTATGCTTTACAGAGGCCTGGTGGCTGTCATTGAGGTCAGGGGATTTTCAACCCATACTTCACTTGAATAAAGGAAGCTGTAACAAAAATACTGCTTCTCTCAGAAGTTTTGTGCCAATTTTGAACTCTACCGTCGTTACTTTCCTTAGATTTTTATCAGAACCCTTGGTCTACTATAAACCCATGCTTTAAAATGTGACGAACTCAGTCATACAACACTCAGTTTATGCTCCAGCTACTCTATTGTATCAATTTCTATTTCCTTTTATTAAAATCATTTTATTTTTCTTTTGTCTGCTAAAGAAGCCTTATAGCAATATTTTGAAAATTAATGAACTCTGAAGGTTATCATGATGTCCCTAATTTTTTCTCTCCTTTCTCATCTTAAAACCACCATAGTAATATTGAATCTAAAAACTGCAAGTGAGGATCCTGAGCAACATTTTCATTTCAAATTTCAGCACCATTTTCCTGTTTTGAAACCACTGCATTCATTTCAAAAATAAGATTTTTACAAAAATATTGACCATGGGGCTCTGATCCCTAGCCATTGTCTTTGAGTTTTCTAGATTTAGATTAAACATCTTTAGTTATCATTATCAACCATTATCTGGTGATTGACATTAATAAAATTTATGGTGAAGAAAACATTGCCCTTACACCATCTGGAAGATGGTATCTATATTTCACATTTTAATGTAATTCAGTGGATAAGTGACTTTGTGGTTCTGCATAGGAATATTTTTTCTGGAACTATACTTCACTAAATGTTCTTGTGGTTACTAACATGACCATTGTTGGATTTAAAAAGGTAATTTTTCTTTTTCTGCAGTGATGAGCCACAGTTGTAATTTTATCAGCATTATGCCACATTATTCCAACTTATTGTAACAATTAAAACAGTTCCGGGTTTGGACTGGATATGGTGATATTTATATTCCGTTCTGACTTATTTTGATATTGTGCCATGATGATAAATAGCTGCTTTTATTAACAATAAGTTACATTGTACACACAATATGAGGGTGATGTCTTTATAAACCCATCTCTGATCCTTTACGGAAAACAAGTTTGATTTGTTGACACTGTTTCAAACTGATTTACAGGAGTAGAGAGGGTCATTTTTTTATACCTTCATATTTATGTTTTACCCTTGCTTAAGATTTCATAAAGAAATTCTTATTTAGATACACGCTGGTAACAAAAACATTTTAAAAATCAATCTGCAAATAAATTGGGAAATTTAGATTAAAAATTACAGAGTGGCACTACCAAATGTAAAATAGATAGCTAGTGGGAAGCAGCTGCATAGCACAGGGAGATCAGCTTGGTGCTTTGTGACCACTTAGAGAGGTGGGATAGGGAGGGCAGGAGGGAGAAACAAGAGGGAGAACATATGGGGATATAGTTATATGTAGAGCTGATTCACTTTGTTATAAAGCAGAAACTAACACACCATTGTAAAGCAATTATACTCCAATAAAGATGTTAAAAAAATTACAGTTGTGTCATGTCAACAAATCGATATTGACTTTGTAGATTTTTAAATTCTGATACAATACACAAAGAAAGATCAAATTAGATGCCTGTAATTTCTCCGAACAATAGCAACAACAATAATCCCAATAACAATAACAGTTTGGTTTAAAACTTTAAAAAAAATTTCTAAGTGCCAGGAACTGTACTAATCCCTTTATATACATATAACTCACTTAATTCTCACAAGTCTATTCCTATTATTATTTTGCATTCAGAGGAGAAAATTGGAGACTATAAAAGTTATGCTATTTGCCAAAGTTCTCAAAGGAGAAAGAGCGAGCTAAGAATCTATCTTGGATATATTCAGTACTTAACCCCAAAATCTATGGTCTTGACTACTGGGTTAAAATACATTGACCACAACTAAGTATCAGCAAATGTCTAGTGGCTATTTCATAGTTATTTTAAATGCAGTAATTGAAATAAAATAAATTAACTAAATATTTAAGAGTATTTCCCTACTCACTTTTTAATGTTACATTTATATATTACAATATGATTACCACTGAAGTGTTAACTAACACCTCCATCAAGTCATATGATAATCATAATTTTCCCTACCCATTCTTTTAACTATAAATATTTAACTACATTTTTGCATAGCTTGAGATTGTTCTTCATTGATTAAGTGTCATTTATGCAACTGATTTGAAAAATAATTAAACTTAACTTATTTTTTATACCCAGAGTTTGAAACAAACATTATTTACTTTTAAAAACTTTCAATGATAGGGATTGATAATTCATTTGCTACAATTAAGAATAATCATGAAAATATTCTCTGTTAAACTTGGATACATAACTATCTTTTTGAAACCTTCCAAACATAAATCAAGGTATGGTTAATATTGCCCTTAAAAATTGCTGTGTATTAATAATATGCATAATTGTTTACTGAGCTCTCTTACTTTTTTCCATGACTAAGTTAAGCAGTATATTGTTTCTACTGCAACAACTGCAAGCACCTCTGGCTAATTTAAACAGAAAAATAAATTCATGGATGAATATAGGATTGTCCAGAGTCAAAGGGAGAGGAGAAAAGCTAAATAAGCAGGTATCAGAAACAATGGCTCTGGGAATTTGGAAGCTGATACAGTGGGTACTATCTTTATGGTAATGTTAGAGGATTTAATTATTGTTGAATATTTTGAAGACCTTCAAATATATATATTTTTCAAAATATAATTTTCAAGAAGAGAGTGTCTGACTCGTGCATTTGGGGCATGCCCCCATTAGTTGGCCATGAAAATATATGTTGTACTTTGACTGTTAGTTCCAACAAAACTGTATTTGTAGGGTTATAATAGCTCTCCAAAGGGAATCCTAGTTGTTGTTATCATGGATACTGGGTAGAGAAATCAATAGATATCCATTAAACTAGAATCACCCATAATTATTTTCATCACTAACTCTCCAAGTAAATCACATCCAAATTTAAAAGAGTATTTTTCACCTAGCTTTAAAAACATCTTTCTTTTCTGTAAGAATGTATTTTTGGTCCTAACATTTCCAATGGTAATCATTATCAGCCATTTAGATTTAACTACATATAATTCAAGATTCATTACTCACCTTTTTCCTTTTTACTTGCTTCATTTCCTCTGTAATGAGGTCTTCTCTCTGAATGATTTAAATTTTGATTACAATACTTTTTCAAGTACTTTCCTAAGACTGAGTATGCAGGTAACACAGTCTAAATCTTTTAACTCTGATAGTTGAATGATAGTTTGGCTGAGTATAGGATAGGATTGCAGTCTTATTTTCCTAGTATGTACCTAGTGTTGCTTTTCCTTATAGTTTCTAATGTTACAGATGAGAAATCTAATTTCAAGGTGTTTCTTCCTCCTTTATAAATTACTTTTTCTTTTTGCTGAATAGCTTGTGAAAATTTCTCCATACAACTTGACTTTTCCTCATGTTTTGTATCAATCATTTAAATGGACTCCAAAATTATATAGATTATACATGATCAAGCAGTCAAAAAATGAAACACCTTCTAGAACAATAAAGACAACATTGCTTCATCCCCATGACAACTCTAGCAGTGCTACATAATGAAGAGGGTGTTAAAACATTTCTGAATCTTAAATAACAGATTTAGATAAATGTTATTACATCTCCATTTCCAATAGATTATTCTGCTTTACAACTCTCTTCAACTAATTGAATCTCAGGATTTCCTCAAAAATAAATGTTCTGGTATTTAAATATCTGAGATGTCCTAAAAAATTGGATGTCTTCCTGTTTCTTCGCTGGCATATGCTAAGACTGTTTTCTTAAATGTTTCATCATACAATATAAAAAACCTGAACCAAATACACAGTATATATGCCAGTCTCAAATTCTCTCTATGTTGTACAGTCCTAATGTTTATTTTTACACAATTATTTCAACAAAGTAAATCGCACATCTAATCGGGTACCAGAATTCATGCTACACATGTGTTCCCTGTCCTCTAGGACTAGGAATGTCACTTAAGAAGATACGTAACATATTGTGCTTCACAAGGACCATTATAATTCAGCATTTCCATCCACTTCTGTGTTCTCCTAGATACAACTGAGTATATAAACCTAAAAACTTTATTTCCCAGTTCCTTTTTGTCTAGGATTCTGGCTGTTTATATAGTTTCTGCAAATGAGATTTATTCTTTTAGAGTTGGAAGTTGGAAGAAGTCTAAGACCAAAACTGTTCCCGTGTCAGCTGGCAAGCAAGGTTGGATATGAGAGTTGGCAATGGCCAGTTTCCATGTTCCAGGGTCAGTGAGCATGTGGTGGCTGTGGTGGCTACAGTAGTAACAGCAGTAGCAGTTTCCTCTTGCTGCTTTACTACAGCACTGACTTTAAAACCAAATGCCACTTACTTCTCAAACAAGTCCAGTGATATTGTAAGACTTAATTATTGTTACTAAGTTGCTTTTTATTGAAATGCCCGGAGTAGTTTCTATTTCTTGAGCTGAATCCTGAAAGATACATAATGTATATATTGTCAGGACTTCCCTGGTGGCGCAGTTGTTAAGAATCCGCCTGCCAATGCTGGGGACACGGGTTGGAGCCCCGGTCTGGGAAATACCCGCATGTCGCGGAGCAACTAAGCCTGTGTGCCACAACTACTGAGCCTGCGCTCTAGAGCCCGTGAGCCACAACTACTGAGCCTGTGTGCCACAACTACTGAAGCCCGCGTGCCTAGAGCCCGTGTGCCACAACAAAGAGAAGCCACCGCAATGAGAAGCCCGCGCACCGCAATGAAGAGTAGCCCCCGCTCACCGCAACTAGAGGAAGTCCGCGTGCAGCAACGAAGACCCAACGCAGCCTAAAAAAGTTAAATAAATAAATAAATAAATAGAGTCAGCCAACCCTGAGATTATATCCACAATTTACTACATACTTCCCACTTGAACTGGCTGAGCCTCAATTTACTCAACCTACGACGTTTATAACATGCTTATTATGCTATATTATTGTATGGATTAAATAGTGGGATATATGTAAAATACCTGCACCAAATAACAGCGGTAAATAAACTGTGACAGGCAGCAGGGGAGTAGTTATTGCCATGATATGAGAGTTGAAATTATGGAACTCTTTGATTAGTTTCTTCTTTTTCCATAAAATTATTTTTTGTTGTTTACATATTTTATTCACTCCACTGGCACTCAGTAAATAGATTCATTGAAAAACAATAAAAAAGCAAAAACAGATGTGTGATTTTCATAAGTACCAGGATATCATTATGACAGGTAATAAATAGACTAAACACAGTAAGCAGGAAAATGTACTTAGGTAACTAAGCAGAATTTTGTTTATGTGTGAAAAAATGGTTTGTGTTGCTAAAGAGTAAACCACATTCAACTTAGATGTAATAACTGAAATGAATATGCATTGAATTCATGGAAATCAGCCTACTTTTAGGAAAAATGCTTTCATTTTAGTAAGGCAGAAGCTAATCAAGGCATAGGTACTATTCTGAGTAAATTAAAATAAGTTAGTTTAAATATTCATTTTTTGTAAATATGCTGTTAGTTTGAAAAGTTCCGAGATTTTGTCTCAATTTTAACAAATTTACCCATTAGAAGAATATTTCCCTCTATTTGTGTAATTTACATTTTCCTTCACTTTCTCTGAAGAGTTTGAAAGAAAATCTGCCTGAATTAAATTTCTTTGCATTGATTTTACTACAAGTATATTATACTTTACAAAAAGCTTTACCTGTGTCTTTTAAACATTTTTCTTTAGTTGAAAGACCAAATAAATGAAAACAAGATGATTTGATGCCATTTGCTACTTTCCTAGTTACACTAAATGATTATTTTATGATGATTTGAACAATGCAATTTTTAAAACATTAGGTTCTTTTATGGTCCGCCACATCCGTAAATATAGCCAGAAAATAACAGAATAAAGGAGACTGTACAGTTTCAATCCACAATTAATTTTAAGTGAACTTAATTCTCCCAATAAATATTTTCAAATATTGAGATTTTGACGGTTTACTAAAGTTGTAGACACTCGATCTTTGATTTATAATTTAATTCACAGATTAAGATTTATAAAGTTTAAAAATTATAGTTTTAACAATTCTGTTAATTCTATTAAAATGCTCTTTTTTTCATTTCTGATTCCTCATTGATAATATCACAACGTTTAAAACCTTTGATGTTCATCTCAACTTTCCACATATTTTACATATTTTCAACAGTAATTTAATACTCAGAATTCTAGATTTTATGTACTGATGGGTGTTTAAAATATCATTTAACGTTATTATACTTTGAAAGACGAATGAAGAATCAGAGTAAAAAAAAAAGCCTAACATTTTTACTAATATTATACTATGGAAATTCAGATAGTAGGGGATGTGGCAGTATCATTACTGAAAAAAAAAGATAATGGAACTTGGGACTCAGTTTGTGGGTAGGTATAACACAAGCACGTGTGTGTGTGTGTGTGTGTGTGTGTGTGTGGTGTATGAACAAACTGTCCAATTTGACAGATAACTTTAAATGTAGTTACTTGGTCTCTGTTAACTCAGCAAAAGATTGAAGTTTGAATTACTTTGGTAATCTAGCAGAAGCTTTGTGTCACAATGGTGACAGTGTAATGTTTACTGGTGAAAGCTTGGCATATTCACTTTGAGGCATGTACAACAATAGGTACCAAATCACTGTATCATCTCACCATTTAGTCACTAAACCAAATCACTGTATCATCTCATCATTTAGTAACTAACAACTATTCACCTTCTATTTTATGCAGATCTTCATTTCAAATTGGTCAAAGTAGAAAACTTGAAAAAAATCATCAAGAAATTGGTGGAAATTGCCATTGTGAAAAGGGGATTAGGGACAATTTACAACATCCCTTAACATAGCAGAAGTTAGAGAATGTAGGCTCCCAAGTCAGATGGTTTGAGTATGAATATTTGTTTTTTCAAATCCTAGTTTCTTAGAGATTTTATCATTCACCTTCTGTGGTTACATTTATACTGCTTTTCTTCATCTTTTTCATCTTATTTGCCTGAGAGAGAGAAGGAGAAGTGACACGTTTGTCCAAGATCCTTGTACAGAGTTAAATAGAAATTGCTTTGGATAAGAAGAAAGATTTCTCAAAATTCATTTTATGAGGCAGCTAAGGAAGCTTCTCCAAACTACTGGTCCCAGAATTGGAACCCATACACATTTCCAGACTGGTCTGTACCACATGGATTTTGATGACTGGGTTTTTGTCTTGAGGTTTCTGGGAAGATGAGGATTAAGTCAAGAGTAATAAAGAGAACCAGGTGCTTTATAGAGGCTACTAATTATCAAAAAGTGCAAATTTCTCTGAGTTGATCAAATTTTTATTAACAGATAGGGCTTAATAAGAATCATAAAGGCTGAGCACCTCTTTTAACTCACATTTTCCAGAAACTCGTTTTTTTTCCTGAGCAAAACAAGAGAGAGTGAAGGTTTATGTTATCTATTTTATTCCTGTACCTAGTCAAGAAAGAAAGAAAATATCTTACATATTTTATTCCTCTCCTTGGGGAGGGGAAGGGAGGGGGAGGGAGGGTGGTAGGAGGGGAGGAAATAAACAGAGGAGTAAATAGGCAAATCTCTATATGAATAAATGCATGATGAGAAAAATGTATAGACAACATAAGCTTTTGATATATGAAAAGATTAGTTTCTTTTTTTCTAGCACATTCTTCTTAAAGAAGAAACTTGTGTGAAAATAAGGAATATATTTCAAGATATTAACAGCTAGTTTTGTTATACTTTGTAGTATATATAAATTTTCTTTTATGGAAAATCCTTTTCTACAAAATGTTAAAATCAGTAATATGGAACTCAGGAGTTACTGAGTCTTCTATTAATATTCTTAGTATTATTCTATTCATTGAAAGTCTAATTGAACATTTTAAAGTACACGTTGCATTGCATTACTGGGCAAAATTCATGTTAATTTGAGCTAATATCTGCTTTCATTCACTTTGTTTTCTTTTTCTGCTGAGAACCATTATTTCAAGATAGCTTAGTTTGAGTTTCTTTCTGGTGGTTTAATATGGGAACTCATATTAGATATGCATAGTCACAATTGGGTATGTGAGGATGGTTTCACATTACTATCAATGACATCGGAGACATCAGCTTATAGGTACAGATAGTTTGGCTCCTATAATTGTAAAGGTGCATGTACTTTTAAGAAATAATTTATCTATTGTTTTATTGAGCTTTTATTTAAATTGTGATTTTTTTACTTAGTGAAACTAATTCAAGCTCATTAGAAAGAACAATGGAGAAAAATACAAGAACAAACAAATAATTCAAAGACCTGAAGGTAAGGATCAACTTTAAGTAAATATTTGTTCATGACAAGAGTGATTGTTATTTGGCTATCATTTTGATGGATTTACAAAATTCATGAACTAGCAAGGGCGAAATCCTTTTTTCTTGCTCAAATGTCTCAAATAGGAAAAAGTATATAGACTGTCAGAAGAAAATAGACACAAAAACAAATTCATTGTACTACCTGGCTCAGTATTATTATATTACTTTAGGAAGAACAACAACAACAACAAAAGACAGTGAATCAAAGAAGGCGCTTAACAATTATTTGTCCTAAAGAAGTGAGTAATAGGAGTGTGGAAAACTCCTAAAGGAACATACAAGTCAGTTTCCTATTAAGAAAACACAAACCACTCTAAGAATTTTGATCAGAGGATACTTAACACAGAAAATTGATTACATAGGTGATGGAAGAAATAAGAAGTCACACAAAGAATGTTGAAACAAGCTGAAGTTGAGCAATAGCAAGACATCAATACCACTCTGAGGCTGGAGGAATACTGGGAGACTATGTGATCACAAGTACCCAGTATGTGGACTGTATCAATGTCAACATTCTGATTGTGATATTTTACAATGGTTTTGGAAGCCTTTAGCATTTTGGAGAAACTGAGTCAAGTGTACATAGGATTTGTCAGTATTTCTTACAACTGCATGTGACTCCACGATTATCTCTAAACAACAAATTTAATTTTTAAATATATTAAATAATAAAGGGAAAGAAATGATTATTTCTGAATCATGAGTTTTAAAAGGTAATTAATCATATATATTTTAATAAATTGATTATGCCATTGAGATCAGGAACTCATTCTAAATTTCATTTTCAGAAAAATAATTGCTATGAGACATGAACATAATTTTCTCTTATATTTCCTTCTATCTGTCCCCGCCCCCCAACTCCACCTATGTAAAGAACATAGAAATCAGTGATGAGGGTATTAACAGAATCATAACTAAGCTTGGCTAAGCTACATGAAACATGGACTAAACATTAATCAGTAGAAGAGATCACTGTTTAAAATAATATTACTTTGCAATAGGCTATATAAATTCTTTAGATGTCAAAATCACTGTGATGGCTTTGGAATGGGTCGACTTAGCTAGGCTGAACTCCATTTCCCAGAATCCATTTCTTCTATGTTTCCATATTGGCGGTGGACAAAAGAGACATCCTTGCTAGATTTGGAGGACAGAGGGAGCAGCAACCATTGTATAGTGCGTCCATACATGTGCACACATGCGTGAATACATGTTGCATATTTGCTGATTCACTTTGTTGACCTGAAGCAGCAGTGGGCCTGCAATTGCTCTATCTTACCTAGATCCTCTTTCAGTTTCTTTAACTACTGGTCCAGGTGTGGGTTTAGTTTTGCTGTGAAGGGCCTTAGATAAGGACACTGATTTCTTCCAGATAACCTTGTCACCAAGGTCAAAGGCAGTAATAATGAGCACAGATTTTTAGTCCATCCTTTTTGAGTTCCAGCTACTGCCTGTGGGTTCCAGCCTACTCAGGGATCTTCCTCTCCTCATGTCTGTCTTGTGTATTTCAAACTTCAGTATCTAAAGCTGCAACAACAACCTTACAAAAACTGCGTAACTAACACCCACAATTGTGTAAAGCAATTCTCTGTAACAAATCCTGACTGTATCCCCTACTGGTCTCTGACTGATACAATCAAAACTGTACAAAGAAATTTTAAATAATTATTACCTTTTTATAAATTTGCTTCAGAGAGATGTGAGTGTATATTTGACATGTCATCACTGACATACAGCACTCCTTTGCTATATAATAATGGTTTATCCTGAGATAACTGAAATATATAGAGGGGCTACAAAATCAGCACTTAAGGAGTTGGAAATATCTGTAGTACCAATTTAAGTTGGCAATCATTCTGTAATTTTATTATTCATATATGCAATGACTTCATTTTAAGATATGAGCTAAATTTAATGAAAAGAATAATTTATTACTTGCAGAGTATAACAAGATGTTAATTGTTTTAAATATACAAGCAGTCACAATATTAAAAAGATGCCAACTCTGTATTTATGAAACTCATTGTCAGTCAGACTCAAAAGTATTAATTTTGAAAAGCTTACAGGCAGAACTTCAAAGGGAGACTCATTTGTTTCATAGGAATGCTAAAATTCCAAAATAGACATTGACTATCCTTTGCTTCATTTTATTCCGCTCTGAGCCACCATCTAAAAATGTGAATCATAAATTAAGCATCATAAACAATGCATAGTTTGAACATGGAAAAAATTAAACAGGAATTTTGCCACAGTTCTGCATATTTGGTGCATCAGTAATTCTGTCTTCTCTCTAAGACCAAAATTGTAACACTTTCACCTTCAGACAGTGTGGGAGGCTTTGACTTTTTTAGTAATCCTCAGGTGAAGTTTGGACTGAATTTCAAATGACTGGTAACAAACCATACACAGTCAAATATTAACTTTACTGTAGTTTCATACCTGTAAGCAAATGGACTTTTACTATGGGCTCTGCTTCATTGTGTGATCAGAAGAAGGGTTACATTTTGATTATATTTTTCAGTAATATTTGATTGAACAAAGGAATAGCCAATGTTTGTTTCAAGCTTCCTGGAAGGACTGACACATGATTTACCCATACTTAACCAAACTATTCAGAACACAGCCACAATATGTGGGAACATCTAAAGTGCTCTTGTATAATGCAATTGTTTCCTTTTCTTTCCTTCTAAAATGTCATAACCATCTGTTTTTCCACTCTCAAAACATCCATTTCTTCATTTTAAAATCACGTCTGTCTTAAGAAGCTGTACTGGGGACTTCCCTGGTGGTGCAGTGGTTAAGAAACTGCCTGCCGGGCTTCCCTGGTGGCGCAGTGGTTGAGAATCTGCCTGCTAATGCAGGGGACACGGGTTCGAGCCCTGGTCTGGGAAGATCCCACATGCCACGGAGCAGCTGGGCCCGTGAGCCACAATTGCTGAGCCTGCGCGTCTGGAGCCTGTGCCCCGTGACGGGAGGGGCCGCGATAGAGAAAGGCCCGCGCACCGCGATGAAGAGCGGTCCCCGCACCGCGATGAAGAGTGGCCCCCGCTTGCCGCAACTGGAGAAAGCCCTCGCACGAACCGAAGACCCAACACAGCCAAAAATAAATAAATAAATAAATAAATAAATAAATAAGAAAATCCTTTAAAAAAAAAAAAAAAAAAAAAAAAAAGAAACTGCCTGCCAATGCAGGGGACACGGGTTCGAGCCCTGGTCCGGGAAGATCCCACATGCTGCAGAGCAACTAAGCCTGTGTGCCACAACTACTGAGCCTGCGCTCTAGAGCCCGCGAGCCACAACTACTGAGACCACATACCACAACTACTGAAGCCTGCGGGCCTAGAGCCCGTGCTCCGCAGCAAGAGAAGCCACCACAATGAGAAGCCCGTGCAACGCAATGAAGAGTAGCCCCCTCTCTCCGCAACTAGAGAAAGTCCATGCGCAGCAACGAAGACCCAACGCCGCCAAAAATAAATAAATAAATAAATAAATAAATAAATAAATAAATAAATTTATTAAAAAAAAAAAAAGAAGAAGCTGTACTGTCCTGCAAGACAATAACACCTGGAATGGCAGAGCCCCACATTTGTCATCTTTAGCAAGGTGGTAGATAGCATGGGTTTTAAAGTAGTTGTGCAATGATAGAATAATATGAATGAACAACTAAGATTAGCTGTTTCTGATTACCTAGAAATTATCCCCTCCTTCTCTGAAATCTCTGTTCACTCCTCTGTGGTATTTTTGCGTGTGTGAACAAACTCAATTAACTCTTGCAGGAGCTCACATTCACCTACTGTTGAGGGTGTAGGCACATATAAAATGTATGTACATTTATGTTTAGCAGTTTAAGGACTCTCTCCAAGATCAATCTCCTAAGTCTCTTTTTTGTACCCTTTCTTTTTCTGATGGTTTATTTCATTTTTCTCTTCTGTTATCCTTGGATTCTGCTACTCCCCCACCCTAGTTTTTTTGTTGTTTTTCCTGATTACCACACTGGGAATACTCAATAAACTAGTATGACTAAGTTTGTCCTCAGGGAGCTTATATTCCAGTAGAATATATTAGAAAATGTGGCCTAATTACACACAGTTAGTAGTAAATTGGACTGTATTGATACAAAAGGACTAGAATTAATATAAGCAACTTGGTAGCACAAAGAATTTTTAGACAGACAAGTAATTATTACTTTGGACAAAAGTCACAAACACATATAAAAAAACCTGATAGACTAGACTTTGGTAAATTTTGTTGGTAATACTTCAAAAAAGCTGAGAAAATATTTAATTTGCATAGATGACCTGGGGAATTGTTCGGTTGTAGATTCTGATTCAGTAGGTCTGAGGTGGGCATTCTGCATTCCTAAAAATCTGCCAGGTGATGCCAGTGCTAATCTTTTGACTACTCTTATAGTATCAAAATCCTAAGACACCAATTTTGTTTTAATGTAGTCAAATAAAAATTTAAAAAATCCTTAGTTTACATTTATATTTTATATAAATATAAACATATCTTAAAGTATATCCATATATATCTAATATATCTAATACATCTATCACACATATCTAATAGATGCTACTAACATAATAAATATTTAACTATCTAATATAGCATTACAGATATATTATACATCTATCTCTAACAAAACAATTACAGATGATTTTAATGTTAATAGAAATAACATGCACAACGCAACATTCAATATTAGAATCAATTTTAGATTTACATTTCTTTATTCAGTTTTCACCTATATCATATTTAGTTTTTTAGAATGTTGTTTTTATGTGTTTCAGGATAGGTTTTTCAATAGAGTACCCTGAAGTAAAAGATTAGAGAAAAGATAGTCTTACATCAGTCCCTCTGTTAAAGGTCTTCTATAAAAACACAGGAGAAATATACTAGAAATGTATTTATAATAATCAGTTGAGTGTCTCAGTGATGTAATATGAAAATGTTAATAGCTTAGAGTTCCTTAGACTACCTTTTCTTCAGTTATTCATTCATTCTAGTGATTTTTCTTTCCTTTGTGGTGTTCCCCGCGTATCAAATAGTAGTAAGTAATTCCTGGCTCAGCAAGAAACCAGAGCTCCACCTAGGGGTAGAGTCCCAGGCTGAGATCTAGAAAGTGAGTGTTGTAGCCTATACAACATATTTCATGTAATTTACAGATAGAAATTGTTTGGGGAAAATAAAATTGTATATGAAAAATCACACTTTACCATTTTACTTTCTTTGCCTCTACTTTGAAAACAAAACAATTACTACAGTGATACACTGTTTAAAAAAAAAAAAACTTATCTGTGTAAACTTTTCAAGCAAAATACTTTTCAAAATAATTAAAACAATACACCAGAAATGATAGGTTGCAATTTCTCATTATTAACAATGACAAATTTATAAAATTCTAGGGTCATCGAACTTACTAACACCTTACAAATCCTACTGAAAATTATGTATTATCATGAAATTAAGATTTTGGAACCAGGTGTTATGTATACTACCTAAAGTGTTATTTACAGCTCATGTCTTTACTGGACTGCCTTGAGAAAACAAATTGTGTAAGCCCTCTTTGTATTTGTCGAATTGATCTGTAATGCTGCACATTTCTCAGAACAACATGATTCGATGTTTGTATATACTGCAAAATGATCACCACAGTAAGTCTAGTTACCATCCATTACCACACTTATTTACAGTTTTTTTATTGTAATGAGAACTTTTAAGATCAACTCTCTTAGCAACTACGTACTTAGAATCTACTTTGTTTTACAAATACATTTTACCTGACCAAAACATATTCAGAGAGCAAAGTGTCTTTGATTCTGTTAGATTAAGTGTAAACAACAACAAAATAGCTGGCCTATAAATCCCAGGACGAGGCTTCTCATTTCCTGCTTTTAATTATCCAGAAATTCCAATGAATGATTCACACACTGGCATGCTACATCTTTCTCTTGGAGATCATATCACTCATTTGTACATTATAGACTCTGAGATATCTGGAGTCAGGAAGCCTGTTCAACCTTTTCTAACACATATTTTATAAACTCTTTCACAAAGGAATCCATAATTTGTCACACTTATTAACGTTCTTTAAAAACAGTGTACATTGCATACAATTTTAAAACTGGATTAGAACGGAAACACATAAAAGCCATTACATAATGAAGTAAGAGATGAATCATTGCAAAGGAGCAGGAAATAAAGTAGGCTTGAGAGTGCTGCTTTAAGCAATGTCAAGTAGCTTTATATCCTCAGAGAATAAGAGCAAAGTACAGAACAGATTAGTAAAGAATTATCAAGAATACAGGGAGGAGGAGTTTATCATCTAATCCTTTATTTTATCGCTAATTCTCATGTTAGAAATGCAAACATTTCCAGGCTCACCTTTAAGGGCTGAAACCACAAAGCTAATTGAAAGCTATTGTGTCTTTGACACAGAAAAGAAAAACTGAGAAAAAATGCAAAATCCTTTTAATTTCTTTAGACAGATTCAGAATTGGGTGATTTAGTATTGCTTAATATTATTAACTTTAGGTATGAGGTGTGAATGGTAATGCAGTTCAGATGTGTATTTGTAATGTTCTATTTATATGGTGTGACTGTAATTTGTAGTTTTCAATACTTTTCAAAAATCAAAATCTGTACATATGTTACCAGCAAGAAATAATATTTTCGGGGCTTCCCTGGTGGCGCAGTGGTTGAGAATCTGCCTGCCAATGCAGGGGACACGGGTTCGAGCCCTGGTCTGGGAAGATCCCACATGCCGCGGAGCAACTGGGCCCGTGAGCCGCAACTACTGAGCCTGAGCGTCTGGAGCCTCTGCTCCGCAACAAGAGAGGCCGCGATAGTGACAGGCCCGCGCACCGCGATGAAGAGTGGCCCCCACTCGCCGCAACTGGAGAAAGCCCTCACACAGAAACGAAGACCCAACACAGCCAAAAATAAACATAATAGATAAATAATAAATAAAAATTAAAAAAAAAAGAAATAATATTTTCAAGCCATAATTCACTATGGATACCTCGTGCTGTATATCCAAGAAGGGTAGAAATTTAGAATAGTACGAAGCCACCAAAGTTCTAGATCATCACAGGTGCAATTTTCAGCACATAACAGCACATTTTCCCCAATGTACAACTGTATATATTTTTGAAATTATAGACTCATATTTGACTTAGCTCAAATAGAATCATTTCTTTTTATAGTTCTTATAAAAAATGTTTATAGCATAGAATTCAAGTAAATAATATCTATCATCTTATGCTAGTCAAGCATATTCTTTTAGAAGACCGTGGAACAGCTGGAAAAATTTGTGAAAAATCAAACCATTTGAAAATATTTTAATGAGAAGGATTATTTGTGTGGTCCTCTGAAGAATGCTAAAAAGAAAATTTCCCCTTTCTGCCTCCTGATTCTCTGCCAAGTAACTAACCAGACCTCCCCTTGCCCACTCCACCCCCTCTTCTCATGCTTGACCTTGTTTTAGACTTTGACCTGATAAAGCAGTTGCCAAGAGGAAAATCACCTTCAGCAACCACCTTCATACTGTTCAAAAGTATTAGCAGAATTCTCCAAAATGTGTCCAGAAACATATTCAGAAGTCTAGGAGACTAAAGGGCATATGGGTGCAATTTTCTTTGTTGAACTTACTAATTCCATTCAGATTTATGTAGGCCCTGAGGAAAGGATGACATGGGTTAAGGGAGCATGTATGAATAGTAACCTTAAAATGGCTCAGCTTCAATCCTTGTCTCCTCTCAGTACTTTGTTTATATCCTGAACAGTTTAACTGACTGAATGCCCAAAGTAGCTGTTTTCCTGAGACAAATACCAAGGGAGCTCTGTGAATCACAATAGTTAATGACAAAACGGCACGCAGCTCCACCTGCTAATTTGTCCCTTTTTAGTTCATTTTTCCTTTCAGCTTCAGCTGCCAATTTCATTTTCAGTTATATTGTCCTTCAGGTCCTTGTTTCTTCCTTCTCTAATATATACTGAATCTGAAGACTTTAACGGTGTTTCTCTTCAGTCATGTTATTTTTCCCAAATATTCCTTTTTAATTTACTTAGGTAAAAGTGGTAAAGTGGTAACATGATTTAAATGTATGAATAAAGTAAATATTTTGAAAAGACCATAATACCAAAAGCCAATTGCAGGTTCTGTGCTGAGCTGTGCTTTCCATAGCAGTTAAAGATATCGGTGTTAATAGCAACAAATTATATTAAATATATAAACTTTCGGTCCCTATATTCGCTAAAAATTGGTGTTAAATCCTAGAAAGTAAAACATTCTCTGATTAATCAAACTATTCTTATTTTAGAGTCTTGGGAAATATAATTCTTAATATATTGTCAAGTACAAGAGAGCCACACTTTTTGCTAGGAAAATTAATGGTACAATGAAAAGAAAATGAGAATTAGACCCAGTTGCCATAGATTTGTGTTGTAGTTCTACCACCTACCATCTATGTGATTTCATTGAACATTTCTACTCTCCATGAACATGGATTTTGTTCAGCTATAAAAAGGAACTAATAATATTTTCCTTACCCATGTTCACAAAGTCTGATAAGTTAATGGATGTATATACATTAAGTAAACTTTGAAATGGTATACCACTGTTCTTTATCAAAATATAAAAAATTAGGGGAATGTAGTTTGGATCTAGACAGAAGTTAATAGATGGAAGAAGATAATTTTGAAATCACAGAGCAGAAAAAGAATGGGGTAGAACTGCAACTTATCTGTCACGTAGGAAAGTTTGGTTTGGCGGCTGGTTAAGAGACAGCCCTGGGTCTTCAATCATAGCCAAGCTGCTGTCAGACTCAGCACTAGGTCTTCAATCATGGCCAAGCTGTTAGTCAAGCCTAGATAACAATGTCCTATGTGGCAGAATAATAAGGAATTTATGTATCCATCTTTCCGATGGTCTGAGTTTGTACTGATGGGCTGAGGTTGTACTGGCCATTAATTATTTGACAATGTTTTTCAGCCTTGTAAAACTTGCTTCAAGAAATTTCCAGGTTTGTTTCATAAATTTCTGTGAAGTAATTAACAGTGTTGACCAATTAGTCAAGTATGATAGAGTAAGAACATATCCAATCTGCTCTTAAATTTTTACATTTTTGCTCTGCAAAAGGGCTAGCTAGAGGAATTTTGCTTTGATCTCAGGATTACTGCCTTAGATTTTAGAGAGACAGTAAAACATCATCAAGATCTTTGTTCAGAAAAGGTAAATCATAAATCAATGTCCTGGTGCATTTTTTTGTTTGCCTCTGATTTGTCAAGGTCTCTTTGACCTAGAAGCAGAATATGTCTGAGGTTTCCATGCCTACTCACCTCTCATGGTCAGTTAGCACACAATACTGATAATCAAGAACTATAATATTGCTGATCAAATTGGTACATGCAGTCACCTCATTTTTCTAGTTACTGATTGGTCATGACAAACACTGTTAAAATCTTTCTTCTATATTATGCACTTCTCATACTTTCTTTAAAATATGGCTACTTCATGAGTTCAGGGTGATCTCTTTTGGCCTATATATATTGAATAGGGGAGATTTAAATTTATTATACACTTAACAGCTTACCCAACAGACTTCTTGTTAGAGAAATCTACAGAGAAAAATTATAGATATGGTCATAACTATAATCTGACTATGGCCTAATAATAAAGTCAGATCTATGTAATTTTTCATTAACATAAAAATTCCAAGTTGTTGCAAAACTGCTTCTCATTCTCAAATTTTAAAAAGTCAATGTAGATATTTCTTAAGCATTGCCAAACAGTAATTGTGGCATTGAAATGTATTTTTCAGTAGAACTGGCACAGTACAAACGGCATTGGAACTTGCTCTGTTGGAAATGATTGAAATTTTATTGGGAACAAAATACTTTAGTTTAAAAGAGTTTGACCTATGCTATTCAATTTACAATAGCTCTAGCTTTGTGTCAATTTTGCCATCTGTGTTTTCTGTTTATTATCACTCAAAAACTCATTGGCTTATTCATCTACACTTGTTCATGTGAAGAAAACAAAAGCAGAGAAAATATATTAATTTAAAAATTACAAAAAAGAGAAACTGTCTGTAAATCCATGCACATGAGCAATGATATTATTATCTTACATGGTGATGCATTTGTGGAGGTCAACACAAATGTCTTCCTTATTATTGATATTCTGGAAATAACTGAGTCTAAAAACCGGGTAAATTGAATTTTATCTATACCACCTGAATGACTTTATGACCTTTCTCTTATATGTGCAAAAGAGAAGAGCTCTGTGCTGCCACATGTTCTATTATCCCAAACTATTACAAATGAAATAAGTTGCTATATCCTAACAGTTGGAAAACGGTAAGCATAGCCTAAGGTCTAAGATCCAAATATAGTAGAGAAATCATGCCCTGGATTCCAGTGTACTGCACCCTATAGATGTTACAATTACTACAGAAAAGCAGACCCAAATTCCCACAAACTTTCCCATCAATATACCAAAAACATCATGGCTGTCATTTAAATCTGGGCACCCAGGGATGAAAGAAAGTGTGGAAGTATGGCAGTGTGCAGGGTGTGATCATGCAGAGTGTGACTCCCTGATGTTCATAGTTTTCTCCCCTGCTTCTTGGGTGAGGAGAAAAGGAGATGAATAGAGGAGGAAAACAGGAAAGACAAAGGGAAAAAAAGAAAACAATTTTAATAATAATAATTTCTGGCATATTTTTCTCATTTTCTGTAGATGCAATTGTAAATATGTAATCTTATGGTTGGAAGCAACCTTGACGTGCATCTAGTCCAAATATATCAAAGTCTTTGCATATTGTATATATTTTTAAAAGCTGTCAGATTTGGTTGAAAGGAAAACACACTGGAGGTGGAGTAATAATATCTCACTTGAACTATACCAGGCCATGGAAATGTCACCTAGTCTTTCTGGTCCTTGCTTATGACACTGGTAAAACAATAAGAGAAAGGGTATAAGTTATAGACATATCTATCCAGATTGTTTTGAAGGTGCCGGGAAAAATATTTTGAAATCCCAAAGTGCCATCCAAATGTGAAATGCAATTATTATTATTTTCCTTCACTTGTAGCAGAACTCAGAATTAAAACATCAGTATGTCAACTATAAATTTAGTTAGCTAAAGCAAAAAGCTTTATAGCTTTTTTAGATTCAGAAAAGACCTAGAGAAAGAAAGGATATTATTAAAAGGAAATAATGAAAGCAACATTGCTTAAGCACACACTCACAAAGAGGAAACAGGTTAAATAATAAGATATTCTACCCAATTAGAGGACCTATGTGGGGGCTGAAAAATAGATCACTCAAGATGAAATAAAAACAAGAATGTATTATAAAAAAACAATGAAATTGGATGTTGAAGTTTAAAAAATGTTCTAACTGCTAGAGATAAAGAACCAATACTATGCTCAACACTGAACACTAAAATGAGAACACTTAGAATTTTTTAGAAACATAAATAATGTCCATGGAAAGAATAACGCCATGATGTATCAATAAACATTTATATAAGAATGTTTTCTGGCCCTGAACCAAGATGGCGAAGTAGAAGGACGTGCTCTCACTCCCTCTTGTGAGAACACCAGAATCACAAGTAGCTGCTGGACAATCATCAACAGGAAGACACTGGAACTCACCAAAAAAGATACCCCACATCCAAAGACAAAGGAGAAGCCACAATGAGATGGCAGGAGGGGCGCAATCACAGTAAAATCAAATCCCATAACTCCTGGTTGGGTGACTCACAGACTGGAGAGCACTTATACCACAGAAGTCCACCCACTGGAGTGAAGGTTCTGAGCCCCACATCAGGCTTCCCAACCTGGGGGTCTGGCAATGGGAGGAGGAATTCCTAGAGAATCAGGCTTTGAAGGCTAGTGGGATTTGATTGCAGGACTTTGACAGGACTTGGGGAAACAGAGACTCCACTCTTGGAGGGCACACACAAAGTAGTGTGCCCATCAGAACACAGGGGAAGGAGCAGTGACCCCAGGGGAGACTGAACCAGATCTACCTGCTAGTGATGGAAGGTCTCCTGCAGAGGTGGGGGTGGGTGGGTGTGGCTCACCGTGGGGACAAGGACACTGGCAGGAGAAGTTCTGGGAAGTACTCCTTGGTGTGAGACCTCCCAGAGTCCGCCATTAGCCCCAACAAAGAGCCCAGGTAGTCTCCAGTGTTGGCTTGCCTCAGGCCAAACAACCAACAGGGAGGGAACCCAGCCCCACCCATCAGCAGTCAAGCAGATTAAAGTTTTACTGAGCTCTGCCCACCAGAGCAACAGGCAGCTCTACCAAGCACCAGACCCTCCCATCAGGAAACTTGCACAAGCCTCTTAGATAGCCTCATCCACCAGAGGGAAGACAGCAGAAGCAAGAAGAACTACAGTCCTGCAGCCTGTGGAACAAAAACCACATTCACAGAAAGATAGACAATATGAAACGGCAGAGGGCTATGTATCAGATGAAGGAACAAGATAAAACCCCACAAAAACAACTAAACGAAGTGGAGATAGGCAACCTTCCAGAAAAAGAATTCAGAATAATGATAGTGAAGATGATCCAGGACCTAAGAAAAAGAATGGAGGCAAAGATCGAGAAGATGCAAGAAATGTTTAACAAAGACCTAAAAGAATTAAAGAACAAACAAACATAGATGAACAACACAATAACTAAAATGAAAACTACACTAGAAGGAATCAATAGCAGAATAACTGAGGTAGAAGAATGGATAAGTGACCTGGAAGACAGAATGGTGGAATTCACTGCTGCGGAACAGAATACAGAAAAAGGAATGAAAAGAAATGAAGACAGCCTAAGAGACCTCTGGGACAACATTAAACGCAACAACATTCGCATTATAGGGGTCCCAGAAGGAGAAGAGAGAGAGAAAGGACCAGAGAAAATATTTGAAGAGATTATAGTCGAAAACTTCCCTAACATGGCAAAGGAAATAGCCACCCAAGTCCAGGAAGTGCAGAAAGTCCCATACAGGATAAACCCAAGGAGAAACACGCTGAGACACATAGTAATCAAATGGGCAAAAGTTAAACTCAAAGAAAAATTACTGAAAGCAGCAAGGGAAAAACGACAAATAACATATGAGGGAACTCCCATAAGGTTAACAGCTGATTTCTCAGCAGAAACTCTACAAGCCAGAAGGGAGTGGCATGATATACTTAAAGTGATGAAAGGGAAGAACCTACCACAAAGATTACTCTACCTGGCAAGGATATCATTCAGATTCGATGGCGAAATCAAAAGCTTTACAGACAAGCAAATGCTAAGAGAATTCAGCTCCACCAAACCAGCTCTACAACAAATGTTAAAGGAACTTCTCTAAGTGGGATACACAAGAGAAGAAAAGGACCTACAAAAAAAACACCCAGAACAATTAAGAAAATGGTCATAGGAACATACATATTGATAATTACCTTAAATGTGAATAGATTAAATGCTTGAACCAAAAGACACAGGCTTGCTGAATGGATACAAAAACAAGACCCATCTATATGCTGTCTACAAGAGACCCACTTCAGACCTAGGGACACATACAGACTGAAAGTGAGGGGATGGAAAAAGATATTCCATGCAAATGGAAATCAAAAGAAAACTGGAGTAGCAATACTCATATCAGATAAAATAGACTTTAAAATAAAGAATGTTACAAGAGACAAGGAAGGACACTACATAATGATCAAGGGATCAATCCAAGAAGAAGATATAACAATTATAAAAATATATGCACCCAACATAGGAGCACCTCAATACATAAGGCAACTGCTAACAGCTATAAAACAGGAAATTGACAGTAACACTATAATAGTGGGGGACTTTAAAACCTCACTTACACCAATGGACAGATCATCCAAAATGAAAATAAATAAGGAAACACAAGCTTTAAATAACAAAATAGACCAGATAGATTTAATTAATATTTATTGGACATTCCATTGAAAAACTGCAGATTACACTTTCTTCTCAAGTGTGCACAGAACATTCTCCATAATAGATCACATCTTGGGTCACAAATTAAGCCTCAGTAAACTTAAGAAAATTGAAATCATATCAAGCATCTTTTCTGACAACAACACTATGAGATTAGAAATGTATTACAGGGGAAAAAACGTAAAAAACACAAACACATTGAGGCTAAACAATATGTCACTAAATAACCAAGAGATCACTGAAGAAATCAAAGAGGAAATCAAAAAATACCTAGAGACAAATGACAATGAAAACATGACCATCCAAAACCTATGGGATGCAGCAAAAGCAGTACTAAGAGGGAAGTTTATAGCTATACAAGCCTACCTCAAGAAACAAGAAAAATCTCAAATAAACAATCTAACGTTACACCTAAAGGAACTACAGAAAGAAGATCAAATAAACCCCCAAAGTTAGCAGAAGGAAATAAATCATAAAGATCTGAGCAGAAATAAATGAAATAGAAACAAAGAAAACAATAGCAAAGATCAATAAAATTAAAAGCTGGTTCTTTGAGAAGATAAACAAAATTGATAAACCATTAGCCAGACTCATCAAGAAAAAGAGGGAGAGGACTCAAATCAATAAAATTAGCAATGAAAAAGGAGAAGTTACAACAGACATGGCAGAAGTAGAAAGCATCCTAAGAGACTACTACAAGCAACTCTATGCCAATAAAATGGACAACCTGGAAGAAATGGACAAATTCTTAGAAATGCACAACCTTCCGAGACTGAACCAGGAAGAAATAGAAAATATGAACAGTCCAATCACAAGCACTGAAATTGAAACTGTGATTAAAAATCTTCTAACAAAGAAAAGCCCAGGACCAGATGGTTTCACAGGCAAATTCTATCAAACATTTAGAGAAGAGTTAACACCTACCCTTCTCAAACTCTTCCAAAATATACCAGAGGGAGGGTCACTCCCAAACTCATTCTACAAGGTAACCATCACCCTGTACCAAAACCGACAAAGATGTCACAAAGAAAGAATACTACAGGCCAATATTACTGATGAACATAGATGCAAAAATCCTCAACAAAATACTAGCAAACAGAATACAATAGCACATTAAAAGGATCATACACCATGATCAAGTGGGGTTTATCCCAGGAATGCAAGGATTCTTCAATATACGCAAATCAATCAATGTGATACACTATATTAAAAAATTGAAGGAGGGCTTCCCTGGTGGCGCAGTGGTTGAGAGTCTGCCTGTCAATGCAGGGGACACGGGTTCGAGCCCTGGTCTGGGAGGATCCCACATGCCGTGGAGCAACTAGGCCCGTGAGCCATAATTACTGAGCCTGCGCGTCTGGAGCCTGTGCTCCGCAACAAGAGAGGCCGCGACAGTGAGAGGCCCGCGCACCGCGATGAAGAGTGGCCCTCACTTGCCGCAACTAGAGAAAGCCCTCGCACAGAAACGAAGACCCAACACAGCCATAAATAAATAAATAAATAAATAAATAATAGGGAAAAAAACAAAAACAAAAACAAAAAACAACAACAAAAAAAAATTGAAGGAGAAAAACCATATGATCATCTCAATAGATGCAGAGAAAGCTTTTGACAAAATTCAACATCCATTTATGATAAAAAGTCTCCAGAAAGTGGGCATAGAGGGAACCTACCTCAACATAATAAAGCCCATATACGACAAACCCACAGCAAACATCATTCTCAATGCTGAAAAACTGAAAGCATTTCCTCTAAGATCAGGAAGAAGACAAGGATGTCCACTCTCACCACTATTATTCAACATAGTTTTGGAAGTCCTAGCCACGGCAATCAGAGAAGAAAAAGAAATAAAAGGAATACAAATTGGAAAAGAAGAAGTAAAACTGTCACTGTTTGCAGATGACATGATACTATTCATGGAGAATCCTAAAGATGCCACCAGAAAACTACTAGAGCTAATCAATGAATTTGATTAAGTTGCAGGATACAAAATTAATGCACAGAAATCTCTAGCATTCCTATACACTAATGATGAAAAATCTGAAAGTGAAATTAAGAAAACACTCCCATTTACCATTGCAACAAAAAGAATAAAATATCTAGGAATCAACCTACCAAAGGAGAAAAAAGACCTGTATGCAGAAAATTATAAGACACTGGTGAAAGAAATTAAAGATGATACAAATAGATGGAGAGATATACCATGCTGTTGGATTGGAAGAATCAACATTGTGAAAATGCCTCTACTACCCAAAGCAATCTACAGATTCAATGCAATCCCTATCAAACTACCACTGGAATTTTTCACAGAACTAGAACAAAAAATTTCATAATTTGTATGGAAACACAGAAGACCCCGAATACCCAAAGCAATCTTGAGAAAGAAAAACGGAGCTGGAGGAATCAGGCTCCCTGTCTTCAGAGTATACTACAAAGTAGTAAGACAGTATGGTACTGGCACAAAAACAGAACTATAGATCAATGGAACAGGACAGAGAGCCCAGAGATAAACCCATGCACATATGGTCCCCTTATCTTTGATAAAGGAGGCAAGCATATACAGTGGAGAAAAGACAGCCTCTTCAATAAGTGGTGCTGGGAAAACTGGACAGGTACATGGAAAAGTATGAAATTAGAACACTCCCTAACACCATACACAAAAATTAACTCAAAATGGATTAAAGATCTAAATGTAAGGCCAGAGAGTATCAAACTCTTAAGAGGAAAACACAGGCAGAACACTCTATGACATAAATCACAGCAAGATCCTTTTTGACCCACCTCCTAGAGAAATGGAAATAAAACCAAAAACAAATGGGACCTAATGATACTTAAAAGCTTTTGCACAGCAGAGGAAACCATAAAGAAGACGAAAAGACAACCCTCAGAATGGGAGAAAATATTTGCAAATCAAGCAACTGACAAAGGACTAATCTCCAAAATTTACAAGCAGCTCGTGCAGCTCAGTATCCAAAAAACAAACAACCCAATCCAAAAATGGGCAGAAGATCTAAATAGACATTTCTCCAAAGAAGATATACAGATTGCCAACAAACACATGAAAGAATGCTCAACATCATTAATCACTAGAGAAATGGAAGTCAAAACTACAATGAGATACCATCTCACAACGGTCAGAATGGCCACCATCAAAAAATCTACAAACAGTAAATGCTGGAGAGGGTGTGGAGAAAAGGGAACCCTCTTGCACTGTTGGTGGGAATGTAAATTGATATAGCCACTATGGAGAACAGTATGGAGGTTCCTTAAAAAACTGTAAAAAGAACTACCATACGACCCAGCAATCCCACTACTGGGCATATACCCTGAGAAAACCATAATTCAAAAAGAGTCATGTACCAAAACGTTCATTGCAGCTCTATTTACAATAGCCAGGACATGGAAGCAACCTAAATGTCCATCAACAGATGAATGGATAAAGATGTGGCACATATATACAATGGAATATTACTCAGCCATAAAAAGAAACGAAATTGTGTTATTTGTAGTGAGGTGGATGGACCTAGAGTCTGTCATACAGAGTGAAGTAAGGCAGAAAGAGAAAAACAGATACCGTATGCTAACCCATATATATGGAATCTAAGAAAAAAAAAAGGTCATGAAGAACCTAGCGGCAAGACAGGAATAAAGACACAGACCTACGAGAGAATGGACTAGAGGATATGGGGAGGGGGAAGGGTAAGCTGTGACAAAGTGAGAGAGTGGCATTGACATATATACATTACCAAACGTAAAATAGTTAGCTAGTGGGTAGCAGCCGCATAGCACAGGGAGATCAGCTCGGTGCTTTGTGACCACTTAGAGGGGTGGGATAGGGAAGATGGGATAGGGAGGGTGGGGGGGAAGGAGACGCAAGAGGGAAGAGATATGGGAACATATGTATATGTATAACTGATTCACTCTGTTATAAGGCAGAAACTAGCACACCATTGTAAAGCAATTATACGCCAATAAAGATGTTAAAAAAAATAAAATAAAAAGAAAAGTAATTTTACCTCTAAAAAAAAAAAAAAGCAACCAGAACTGATAACAAAAAGTACAGATAAATAAAGATGAATAAACAAAGAAATTAACAAATAAAAGTGAAGCATGAAGATTTGATGACTTATTTGAGGTAAGGTTCAAAAAGAGAAAAAGAGTGAGTCTAAAATTTATCTGGGTTTTGAGCCTATTGTCATCCAGAGAATGGTGGGGCTGAAAGGGGATTGACATCTCAGGTTGGGTATCCTTGAAGCAAAGTCAGAGTTAGAGATGGAGGGTCGTGTGATTTACTAAAGCAGTGCTCTTTCAGAAAACGTTGTATTGGAGTAAAGGCAGCAGGAAAGGGAAGGAGAAGGAAATGATGTAGCCTCATAAAATCTGGCCTTGGCCCGATTAGGGGTGGGGTTGGGTGCTCAAGAGCATAACGCGCACTGTAGTTATTCCGTAAGGGCAATTCTCTAGAGAAGGGGGGCACATCCGTGAGCCTATCATCATAAAACTCCCATTAACAGGGGGTGGGTCCATGGCAGGGCAAACAGACCTTAGGTAGGGGTATCAAAATCATCTTACTACAGTAGAGGATCAGTTTTACCAGGCATATTCAATTTAATGTTCTAGTTGTTCATCTAAGTAGAAATGTCTAGTGCGTTATTGAAAATTCAGGAAAACACTGGGAAAATGATAAAAGCTACAGTTAGAGATTTAGATTCATCCACTTATTTTTCATTCAAAACAGTATCACAGAAACACTGAGGCAGAAGCTTGAGAGCAGAGAACTGATATTAGCAAAGTCATAAAAATACCGATTGGCTATAGAACCTCTTTTGTAGGCTCCATTAAAATTATACCAAATTTATTTTTTAAAGCATTTTTTTTGTAAAAAGTTGGCAACTTATATTTTTATTTTGCTGTGGGAATTTTTGCTGCAGATAGGGGAGACAACAGAGTACTGAAAACACAACTGAGGACATTTTGAAGCAATTAAACAAGGAGAAAAAATCAATGTGAACCAAGCTGTGACAATTCTTTGGATATTTTGGCACCATCAATAGAGGTCTCCTCTGGTCCCTTGTTAAGTTACATAAATTTAGAGAGCCCTTAAAAATTATTTTCCAAATGATGAGAATAAAATTGAGAACTGTAAATAATTATGCTGGAGCAAAGTGTATAAAATAGAACTGCCCTGGGCAAGCTAAGATTTAGGAACAACTAAATTATCATGTTAGTTCTCATGATATGAATCAGTCTCTCCAGTCCTAAGCGACTTTATAATGACAATTAACACTATTGAGCTTCATTTTAGATATTTTCTGTCGTAAACATAAAGGAAATGTTTGAAAGTGAATACCAACCAACAGAAAAGCATTCTTAATTCTGCTTTGAATAAACATACAGCAGAAAAAGGAAAAGTAGAAGTGATGGAAAAGGGGAAAAAATCTTAAAGTAAGAATTTTGGTTCAGAAAAAGACAAACTTCCAGACCGGTCAATCTATCTCATGTTAAATATAGCTCTTGATATCAGTAAGCTCAAGTGCAAAGTTCCACTTGTCTGCTAATATGTCAACTGTGAGTCTGAAATAATTACTTTAGGAGAAAGACAATGACCAATGTAGTCAAAATAAAGACAAACATACATATTGTATATTAATGCTCAAATATTTTACCACATAGTTGAATTGTATATTGATAAGAACCATTACCCAAATAACAATAAACAAACTATGATGACTCACAGAGTTTCAATTATAAGATAAAGTGCATAAACACACATTCATTCATTTTCCTGGCAAGTAAGCAATTAACAATTCTCTAGGGTCTTGTCTCCATAGGCGACCAAGCAGGTAAGCAGTGAAAGCTATGCTAAAAATCCACTTTACCTGAGTCACTGTTCCTTCCTGATCTTCTGAGTTACAGCAAGAAACTCCTACAGCTGCTGCTTTTGGATTTACATCAAATCTCCAGAATAATCACTGCCCAGTTTTAATGTGCTAATTATAAGCGCAGTAGAGTCCTACACAGCCTGAATCAATCCTACATGTCTAACAGTCCAGATGGAAATTGACCTAGATGGGTGGGATGGGTGAGGAGAGAGGTCCAAGAGGGAGGGGACAGATGTATACATACGGCTGATTCACTTTACAGCAGAAACTAACACAACATTGTAAAGCAATTATACTCCCCCCAAAAAAATAAATTAAAGAAAGGGTCTATCTAAACTTTGAGGCAAATTTACAAGACTGAATACTGTGGATGATCAAACTGCAAAGGCGGCAAAGTACGTGATGAGGAAGGGAAGACCTTAATCCTAGCCTTGAGTCTGTCATTAATTAAAGAGGTCACACCTGTGACCTTGGACATGGTGCATGTCATATCTGTGCTTTGGTTTCCTTAAATAAGCATAGACGAGATGGATTACCAGATAGTTAAGTTCCTTCCAACTTAAAAAAATTCATCCAACTGCCTTAGATTAGCTGTTTTTTAAAGATATGTTTACACAAGTTGGAGAAATGTGCTCATCTTGCCATAAATAGTGCCCACACTACCTTCTTTCCAATTGGTTACTAGCAAAGAACATAGGCATCTCTTTGCAGTCTAAAGCCCCAAACCTGTAGACAACACCTAAACTTGTGTGTCTGCTTTCTAATACTTTTCTCACAGTTGCTAGCAGCCACATGTGCAGTAGTTTCAAATTAGTGGTTTTCTAAATCCTGGGGGCAATGAAAGTATCTAAGACCATTGTGAAAAGTCATTAAAGTCATGTGGCCCATCTCCTATATTCATACAACATGTACTAATAATTCTTCCTCCAAGTTTTGTTTTTTTTGGAATTTTGTCTTTCCTTTTATCTCCCCAAGGACTAGTTAATTTAAGTTCTCAGTTTTGTCACTGAGGCTGTTGGAATAGCTCTCTGCCTCAATTTCTGACTTAATAACTTAAAACCTGTTTGACCATCGGTGTGGTACTGAATCTTTTAAATCTTAGTTTCCTCATCATAGAGCTTTTTGTCAGGAGTAAATGTATAATGCATATGTAAGTGGTTTATTGGATGATCTAATTTGGTAAGGTACAAGAAAGTAACTTCATTTTTTTGTCATAACTGCACTCTGAAACCCCTCTATATAATATTCCATTCCTTTCTATGGATAAATTCTTGGCTAGAACCCACACTTTTCTTGTAATATTCAGAAATATTGACAAATAATTTCATTTTTGTAGCTATTATTAGTCAAATCCAATCTAATATTTCATTTTGTTTCCACTGTATTTTATCATCTGTCTTCCCACTAGACTTTAACCTCTTTTTAAACAGGGATCATACATTGTTATTAATGACAACTTGTAACATTTCCACAGATTCTGTTACTTCTAGGTAGTAATAGAGAAAATAAAAGTAGTTGATGAGTAGGCACAAGAGTGGAGAGGCATGTGATATAATGAAGTATTGAGCCAAAGGTCTATAAACTGGTTAAAATTCTATAGAACTAGTTACAATTCGAGTTCTAATGTGTATTAGATGTGTGGCTTTCAACAGTGACCTAATGAATCTGTACTTTAGATTTTAATCTGCATTTTGGAGATGATGATAGCACAAGCCTCATAAAGTCATAGTTAGAATATAACAAATCATTATAAATAAAGCACAAAGAATAACAAATGGCACTCAGTAAACACTATAAGTATTTACTTCTATCAGGATTACTAATATTGATTGGGTTCTCAGTGTATTATGCAGAGAATTTTATTGTTCTTCTAAATTTGAATTTCTTTAAATATATAAGCTAGAATTATCATTATACTCATTTTTATAAGGAAACTGGGGATTCAAGTGTTAAGTACTTTGCAAACAACCCTCAGATTCTAAATAAGAATTTGAACTTGAACATCAATCTGCCTCACACCAAGTCCGTATTTTTAACTTAATGCTATATGTAGGTATTTTACTATACCAGACTTCTATAGCTTTAAAATTATTAGATTAAAGAATGAAAGAATGCTGAACTGAAAATAGCTTATTTTAAAGAATTTACTGGAGGTCAAGACAAAAACTTGTGAGGGCTGAATTCAGTCATTTGTCTACCAGTTTGTGATATCTGATTACTAACTGCTACAGAAAGAGTAAGAATAAAATTTAAAAAGAAAATAGAACCCAAAGTCTCCAGACACATAGTTTAATTTGTCCCTTTAAACCTTCAAATGGTTAAGGGGGATAATCTGTTGTCAGGGAGGCAACTCCAGGTTGAAATCTCGAGAAAAAGATAGTTGTAGATGCATTCTTGTTTTGGACTACAAGGGCAGTATTACAAGGTTGGCTTCCCCCAAATATTCTCAAAGTGTAAAAATGGAAACTGTGACCAGAGAGGTTGTTGTAATGATGTTGTGATTATGATTCATATACATATATGCTTTAGTATGTGACTACCACTCCTTTTTCTCTTTCACCAATGAGATTATCTCTCTGTAGCTAAAAAAGAAAAAAAACCCCAACTCTTCATGTCACTGTTACTATGAAGTCACAGCAGATAAACTTTTTGGGGTTTGCTTAGAAAATTCTATGATTGAATTTTAAGACACTTTGATAGACTGCCTAAGATAAACTTACCAGGACAAACAGAAAAATAAGTTCTCACAGAAGCACCCATACCTGTGTATTGGGGTGATTATCAATGTTTCCTGTACTTGTGCCTAAACATTTGTGCCCTCTGAAGGGACTGATTTCTTTACCAAAGACATATTTAAATCTTATAAAAATCACCAAAGAAGATATCTCATTTTTCAGTGCAATATCTCAGATTGGTTACTGACACTTCATAGTTGATGACAATGCCATACAAGTTTTGACATCTGAAGTAACATATTCTTTCTTTGATATGAATAAGATTTTTCTCACCCTGGCACTGTCATTTCCCCTGGAATATCTCAGTGATACACTCCCTTGATATATAAATATCAGCACCATATATCTGGTATTACAATAGAGTATTTTAAAATCAGGTTTCTATAATCTTTATCTGTGTCCTACTCTACATGATGAAATGTTTTTAGTTTTAGTCAATTTATAAATGTCTAAAATCTGGCACTTGAAGTGTCAAAAGCAAGCACACTAATGGAGATTTTTGTACAAATGCAAACACATTAAGACAGCAGGAAAGCAGAGTTTGAGTCAGTTTGTTGCACGGAAGACATCATTTTCCTGAAAACAAACGGTGTGTTAAGTTCAGAAAACAAATGGTGTGTTTAGTTCACCTGCCATCACAGTGACCGGGCAGACAGCTAAAGACAGAATTATTGCTAAGAGTTTCACTTTACGTGTTAATGATAGAAAGGAACTTTACTGTGTTACCATCGAGAAACGTAGGTTTTTAGAGCTTTTATTTTCCTAAAAGAAACAGCTACATAAAACAGCAATGTGCATTCATGCTTTCAGTAGTATTTATTTTATTAGGTAGCAAAATAAATCGTAAAAACAAAAATAATCTGTATTTCATTTTATTCATAAATCTTTCAATTTGGGAAAAAATCTTTTTCTGGAGACACAAAAGTCAAATATTTGAACTTTTTCTTTCTCAGCCACACAATTTAAGAAAGGCTAAAAAATCATTTTCCTGGTCATATGCTGTTTTGTTCTCTATCCAGCTGGAAGCAAAATATCTTGGGAGGAAATAAGATGTCAAAATATGTGCCATGATTGAGGAAAATGCATAGAGTAGTGGTGGCTTTCCCTGGCTTTTTTTGAACATGGTGTTCAATGTATACAAGTTAGCAGGTTTATTTATTGTCCTTCTTTATTTTTAGCCCTTAAGGATTGAAATAAGATATTCAAGTTTATTTCTTGCTATTGCTATTTTAAAATGAAATATTTCTAAATTTCTTCAGGATATTTTGTCTCACTTTTTTTGTTCTATTTAATAAAAATCCTTGAACCTGAAGTATTTAGAAAAGTGTTAGTGTGTACCTGCTCATAATAACACATATGTGTGTACACACACACAGTAAACTGGGAGACGAAAGAGTGTTGTTCAACCTATGTCTTGGGCCATAGTTTGGAGGTTATTGTACCAGAGCCTTGCAAAGGTTAAGCTATACTTCAGGTAATACAATTTAACTTTATTTAAAATCCAGGAGATAAAGCTGGAACAGATGAACTTTTGCCTGCCTCCAATATAAAACAACAATAACAACAAAAACACATCTATATAGTTACATAGTTATCAATAACATTTTTTCATGTATCACTCTGTTGAGTATAAATTTGCTTTCTTATATTATTGAGGCCACCAGTCTTTTCAGAGAGGCATTCTAAGGTGTAATATTCATTAATCAGTATCTTTCTAAGGGATTTAAAGATTAATTGGAGCTAGCTCTCTAACTAAAGAAATAAATCTCAAGTTTCAAGGAACGATGACAGATGCTCAGTATAATCTATTTTGACATAGAGTTCTCCTGAGAATCTTTCAAATTCAAATTCTTTTATGTGGAGAGTTAGTTATCTTTCTTGTGTACAATGCCAACAAAAAAGTCATTATCCAATATATTTCTCTTCCATAGTTTCTGCTTTTTATCCCCCAGTTTCATTATCTATGTAGTAGATTTTCAAATGTAAGGGCAAAACAGACATTTAAAATTTAAGCAATAAGATATAGATGCCCTGAGATCAACCCCATAGGAGCCAATTGCTTAGGACAGCTATTCAGGAAACTAGGGGAAAAATGAACCCTGAGATCAAATATATGTGGGAAAATTGGGGGGTTTAAGAAGCTATTTTTATTTCCTATAGTAATACTCGTCATTTCTGTGATAAAGAGTCTTTTGAATTTATAATACATCTAATACTCTACCTTTTCCTTCTCCCACAGAATGCCTATCAACATGCCGAGAACATTTATCAGGGTTCTCATGAGTTCCATGGCTACTGGTAATACAGAGTCTTCTCTGTTGTTCTCTGTTGAGGAAAAAATTTACCTAATCTCAGAACCCAATTATTTTCACCAGCCACAAACCTATAAGTGCTTAGATAAAGTTCCATTATATTCTTCTATTACCTGCCAGGTCATTATGCTCAACGTTCTGAGAGAGATAATAAAATTAGTTTAATTCATCCATGACTCAAGAACATTTCTAGTCTGTGTTTTGTTAGCTGTAGTGTTTAAGTAGGCAAGTACAAGTATTAAGGCAATTTCAGTAAATATGAATTTTCAACATATATAGCATCTGGTATTTAGGCATGAACAGATGGCTCAAGTGCAGATGTTTTTAGATATTGGCTACTATTTCATTGTAGATCATAAATCATGGTTACATCCAAAAGTTCTTAAGCTAAAGAAGATGGATGTAAAGGTCTTTAATAGTAAGTTAAAAAACAAACAAAACAAACAAAGAAACCCAACAACTAAATCTCCATTATTTAACTAGCTAGTTTTCACTAGCTTGATTCACTATAATTCACTATTTGATTATACTCAAAAGGGGAAAAAGGGACAAATTAGCAAATCAAACACATCCTTTAAAAAGATGAGTATATTCATAATAAACATAACTAATATTTATTATGTGTGCCAGTCACTCCTCTAAGTTATAGATATAGATAATATATATATATATATATATATATATGCTAGAGTTTGCTGTGTTATAAAGATACTGTGTAATGTGACTTCCAAAAAAAGGCTTTTAAGTCATAATTTGTGTTTCATTACATGACTGCATGACTGCCATTGTAGAGACATGAACAAAAGATGGATGGATAGCAGAGATGTTCTGAGGGTAGACAGTGACTTAAGAATGTCTTAAAGTTCTATTAAGACCTTCAGTCTTACAAGTGATTCACACATGCTTTATATAATGTGACATTATTATTCAGTTTTCATAGTATCCTGATGATCTCAATGCTGCTCCCATCCCTCACATTTCTAACCATTATAACCTAAAATATCTTAATGACAGTTTAAGGATCTGGGAACATCAAATCTTTGGCATTCATAAGGTAAACTTCCAAAACCTTTTATGAATAAGAAGACAATGAGAACATTGTAGAAATCATGTTTGCTGGTTAAGTGCTATTACCTCCTTAGCCTTTCCTTCGCTTTCATTATGAGCACGGGTATTTGTATGAACTTATTATACCTGCCACATGGGAAAAGTTCAAGAAGGTTTCATTGATTTTAGGACCAGCTGACTAAACTCTCAGTAAGTTTATGCATGCATTACTAATTTCACAGACTTTGGAAGTACACAGTGGTGAAATCATGAATTTGGGGGGTGTTGGGAAGAAGGGTCTCAAGCATGGGTTGCATAAGATGGCAAATTGGAGCCACCAGTCCAAAACAAGGGCACACGCAAGTTTTCTTTAGATTTCATAGCTTAAAAAAGCACTAATTGGGAGGTTTCAAATAAAAAAATCTAGATTTCTGCCTTCTCAGGAAAAACCAAGAGATCTGGACACATGGGTATGCTTGTCCATAGTTGGAAATAAGTAACCTTTGCCCTCTTTAGAATGCTTTCCAGGTCAGAAGATTTTGGAAGAGTGTCATGCTCAGGAGAGGACATGGAAGCTCTGCCCCCTTTCCCCATACCTTGCCCTGTACATCTCTTCCATCTGGCTGTTCCTAAGTTATATCCTTTTATAATAAACCTGTGATCTAGTAAATAAAATGTTTCTCTAAGTTCTGTGAGCTTCTCTAGCAAATTAATCAAACCTAAGGAAGGAGGGAATCATAGAAACCGCTGATTTATAGACAGTTGGTCAGAAGTACAGGTAGCGACCTGGACTTGGGCGTAGCACCTGAAGTCTGAGGAGGGGCTTGTGGGAATCCCCATCTATAGCTGGGCAGTCAGAAGCACAGTGACAAGATGGGCTTGTGACTGGCTTCCGACATAGGGGGAGAGGGGACAGCCTTGTAGGAACGAACCCTTAACCTGTGGGATCTGACAGTATCTCCAGTAGATAGTGTCAGAATTGAGTTGAATTGTAGGACACCCTGCTGGTGTCCAAAGAATTGCTTGTAGGTGGAGGGAACCCCCTTCCCCAGTGTTGAAATTGGGTCCAGGAACCCAAAAGAGGCCCATTCTAATGACCTCTGTTAAGATCTTATCTCCAAATAAGGTCACATTTTGAGGTGCTGAAGGTTAGGACCTCCACATATGAATTTTGGGGAAAATACAGGTCAACTCATGATACCTACCCACGTGCATTACACTATCAAAGATTTTCCCTCATCCTTCGTTTATTTGCATGTGTGTGTGTGTGTGTGTGTACACTGCTTAGGCTATTTCAGGAGAGGATAAATGAGCACAAAGTCAAACCAGGACAGACAATATGGTCCTAACATAGACAATATCGTCCTTAACAGTTGCTTTTAAGAAACCACCACCCTGAAATTTGGCTAAAAAAAAATCTCTGAAATCTTACAAAACGCATTAGACCAGAAGGCAACAGAAATCTCTGGGAGCATAATTCTGTTTGATTATATCATTAGATTTTACCAAAGACAGAATTAGAAACAAAAATCTCTCACTTTCTATTCTGGCAGTGACTAAGCATACTATCATTTATAACAAAGGCAAACTCCCTACTAATTCCATATATTATACATAGTCATCCCAAACCAAAAGCGAGGTTTGTCTTCCTATTTCCTTATAATAAAAATTCATTTCCATCTGTGCCCCAGCAAGGCAGAGCTTTCACAGTTTTATGCTAAATTTTGACAGCACTTATACCAGGGATCAATGGATAAAATAACACAGTGCCATATGATTAACATATATTTCACAAATAGAAATAACAATTTCAGTGCATTGGAAAGGAAGAACACTTGAAAACAAATGCAGGAAAGGAAACACACATATGCAAAAATATTGGATGCTACTGTATTTAAAATATTCAGCACATCTGATATTAATCTTCCTCTGCTATGCAAAAAAATTATATTAGCTACTGAAGAATTAGGAAAAAATAGAATCAGAATCCAGAGGGATATTGTAATATTCCATAAATATTCAGACCAGCTAGGCCAGTTTCACGGACTTTGGGAAAAGCAAAACTTTATGTCTACTGTGAGTTTGGTGCTATTCTCCTGATAACTGACCGATTAACGGGGTGAGTTAAATAAAAGTGCAAACAACAGAACATACAATCCAGTTTTAATCCTGAGGCCAGGGCTTCTATATGCTAAAACTTCCAGGAAACTTGGTAAAGAATCAATAATATAATAGCTCCCTGCTCCCAAAGTGTCTGAGCTATTATAAAAGACAGACCCCAGGATCATGGAAATGTCTTTAGCATAGTTCCTACTAGACATAAATGTTTCATATTGAGTAAAATAAGCTATATTCTAGTGGTAAATAAAACTCCATGAGAAACCTTGACTTATGAATTTTGTTTTCAATTTTGGAAAGCAAGTGTGCTGACAGAAATAACTGATAGAAAGTCTATTAAAAAAAAAAAAAAGCAACATGCATATAGTACTTTTCCAGCTACCAGAATTTCAAGTCAGATTTTTTATGCCTTTCAAGACACTTATAATATTAATAATAAATTAATGATAATATCTTTAATCCTTAAAATTACTTAAATGTGTATCCTGATCTTTTGTGCACACAGAATGGCATGCTGAATGTGTTCTGCAGTATGCAATTTTGCAGGTGCAAGTTCATTGGGAATTTTTGCTAGCAAAACAAAAATCACAACATCATGGTGCTACAAACACCCTCAAATTTAAAACTGCTTAATTTGGACTTTTTTTTTCTTTTCCAGAATCATCTGGGAAGGTTATACACCTCATTTGTAAAGAAGTTTCATAATTACATTTGTATTCCTTCCTTTTTTCCTGTGACAAAGATTCTCTCGACCAGAATCTAATCAGCCTCTTCTGAGCTCTTTGCAATGAGGTCTCAACTTTTAGACTTCTGTGTTCACCCCTCTATTGCCCAGTTTTATTAACAGAAATTCTGCTATGTCAGTTTAGCCAGAATCCCCTACTCTGGATATCTGACCACCCTTGATATCTGACCAGATTCCTCATCCTCCACCACCCCCTAGATGATAGTTGATCACCCTGCCCTGCCTTCAGCAAGAATTCTTTTTTATCTCTTTTGCCAGAATCCTCCCCTTGCCCTTGATGTTTCCTCTTAATTAATTTTCTATCCACTGCACACTCCAACCCCACTCCCAGCCCCTTGGCTATAAATTCGCACTTTTCCTTACTGTATTCAAAGTTGAGCCCAATCTCTCTCCCTCACTGCAAACCCCATTACAATGGTCCCTACACCTATCCTGATAGTCCCCTGAATAAAGTATGCCTCTAACAAGTGTCATGAATAAATTTTTCCTTTAACAGCCCTCCTTTCCTTCCTTCCTTCCTCCAATCTAGTCTTCATTCAATCTTTCCTTTCTTCCCATCTTTTTCTTTTCCTTTCTTTTTGTCTCTCTTGTCATTAAAATAAGTGTGTATTAAAGGTTAATTTTCCACATAGTAACTATGGGTTACTATGTGAGACTTTTTTTCTGTGTTCTTTTTTTTTTGTGGGGGGGAGGGGAGTGAGGGCTAAACATTTAAAAATTGATGTAATAGATTTACCAGATCATGGAACTACTGACAGAGGAAGTCACATTAGGGAGATGGTTTGTACTAATATTAAGGGGCCAGAATCTGATTAATGTATTCTAAAATATCTTATTCCAGAGAAGGAGTACCTGTAAATTCATAAGTTGATTCCCATCCAATATGACAAGACAATAAATGTAAAATTTGTAATTTATTTGTGTACAATTTAATCTAATTTCAAGGTTAAATGCTTTTCTAGAAAATTAAATTAAATAACATTTATCAAAACGTACAAATGCTCTCCTGTGAAATTATAATATCTTGGAAACTTAAAGAGGAAAAGGATTTCAGGAGTCATCAATCCAGCCAGAACTCCACATGAAACAAGAAGAAAAGCATTTTATGTATTCATAAACCAATTACTATTTGATGTGCAAGATACAAGGTATAAGGTGTGGTATAAATATGAAACCATGTAATTACACAGAAGTCCTCTATCACATTGTATAAGTGGGGACAGTGAAAGAAAAACACAATGAAGGTCATTTCCAGCATAAGGCAATTTATGACAATTACCAAATAATAATAGGGACAGTAAGTACTGTAGAATTCAAAGGAAGAGGAGGTCTCTGTGGGTCAAGCTGTCAGGCAAACAGAGGTAGGGCTCGAGTTAGAATTTTAAGAATTGCTAAGATTTTGTTCATAATTTAAGTCAAAATATATTTTAGGTAAATTAAGAATATTCTTACATTCTACTGTAAGCTATAAAATAGCAAATTACCTGTTGCCTCCATCACCACCTTCAGTATATTTGCATGTGCAAAATGGTATATGTGACACAATAAGAAATATACAGGGGCTTCCCTGGTGGCGCAGTGGTTGAGAATCTGCCTGCCAACGCAGGGGACACTGGTTCGAGCCCTGGTCTGGGAAGATCCCACATGCCGCGGAGCAACTGGGCCCGTGAGCCACAACTACTGAGCCTGCGCGTCTGGAGCCTGTGCTCCGCAACAAGAGAGGCTGCGATAATGAGAGGCCCGCGCACTGCGATGAAGAGTGGCCCCCGCTTGCCACAATTAGAGAAAGCCCTCGCACAGAAACGAAGACCCAACACAGCCAAAAATAAATAAATAAATAAATTTATAAGCGTTCTTTAAAAAAAAAAAAGAGAAATACATATATATTGGCCTCTGCTCCCAGTTTCTGGCATAGAGCCCTTGAAGCCTCCGTAAATTACTAAGTGATAAGAGCACTAAGCACCTTTTGTTCTAATGAGGTGACTCCGGGTGGGCTCCGGGATGGCGGCTGGTCACCGGAAAGACAAAAGCCATGATTAGAAGCTTGAAATTTTCTCTAGATTGAGGAGAGGCGCTAGAAATAGCGTTAATGATCGATCATGTCTGTGTGATAAATCCTCCATAAAAATCCCAATAGTAGGGCTTCCCTGGTGGCGCAGTGGTTGAGAATCTGCCTGCCAATGCAGGGGACACGGGTTCGAGCCCTGGTCTGGGAAGATCCCACATGCCGCGGAGCAACTAAGCCCGTGGGCCACAATTACTGAGCCTGCGTGTCTGGAGCCTGTGCTCCGCAACAAGAGAGGCCGCGACAGTGAGAGGCCCGCGCACCGCGATGAAGAGTGGCCCCCGCTTGCCGCAACTAGAGAAAGCCCTCGCACAGAAACGAAGACCCAACATAGCCATAAATAAATAAATAAATAAAATTAAAAAAAAAAATCCCAATAGTATGGGATTCAGAGAGCTTCCAGGTTGCTGAATATATCCACATACTGGGAGGGTGATACACCCTAACTTCATGGAGACAGAAGCTGCCAGGCTTGGGACCCTGCCAGACTTCACCCTATGTATCTCTTCATCTCACTGGTCCTTTGTATCTTTTATCACATCTCTTAATAAGCTAGTAAACATAAGTCAGCACTTCCCTGAGTTCTGTGAGCTGTTCTAGATAATCAGATCTAAGGGGTAGGAGGTCATGGGAACCTCTGATCTGTAGCAAAGTCAGACAGAAGTTGTGGGCAATCTGGGGACCTACAGCTTGCAGTTGACATCTGAAGTGGGGGGCAGTCTCCTGAGACCAAGCCCTTAACCTGTGGGGTCTGATGCTCTCTCTAAGTAGACAGTGTCAGGATTGGGTTAAACTGCAAGACAGCCAGCTAATGTCTCAGAATTGCCTGGTGTGAGGAAAAAATCCACACATCTCAAGTCAGAAGTGTTGTGAGTGTGGTAGTAGTGAGACAGTAAGAGAAACACATGGAAGGAGAGTGGGGTTGTCCAGCTCAGCATACAAATTAGGGGTATCGTCTCTTATTCAGACCCTCCCCCAAAGCCAAACAAACTAAAACAAAAGTATTTTGCTCTCATATGTCCATAATCTCTATCATCTTTCGTATCTCAATAAATTGCTCTCTCAAAGCAATCTAGAGTGTCTAGGCTTTGTCACACTTCTTCTGTGACAAATGTGTACTGTATTCATATAGGGTTTATTTATGATTATGCTTTAGGTTGGCTCAAGGTAGATTACATGATAAGAAAATGAAGCTTTGTAGTATTAAAAATATGCTGAATTATTTTTATAGAATACTTATAAATTTTTATCTTATTTATTTCAGAGGATTCCTCTAACCTGTGATACTTTTATTTCTTTAAATACCCTTTTAAGCACTGAGTATGATTTTCTGTAAGATACTCTTTCTTTCATGATGCCTTTATAAGAATAGAATACATCACTAGACAAAAATGTACTTCCATATAGCAGACAAGTATTTTATCATGTGGACTGACATTTATAGTTTCCTGTCACCAAGAAAAATCTACATTGGACAGGCATTAAATAAATAGCTGATGGAGAAAACTGAATATCCCTCTTTCAAAATAAAAACTCATCAAGAAGGTGAAAAAAGTTGCTCTTTTCCAGTAACTACTTATTTATCTGTTGGATATTCCACATATATCCCCACAAACCATGCCACCTGGGTGTCAACATAAGTAAAAGAGTTTTCTAAAATATACTAGGAATAAATAGTGGTGGTTACAATTTGAAGCTCATATGTGCTAAATGGCACTATCATATTGCTTTGGCTCCACATGTTGATTTCTTTCAGTTCTGTAACCAGAGATCCAAACTTTCCTCTCCAATCTCTCATATCACTCCCATTTACCTCGCCACATTTCACCTTGAAGCCAAATTTAATAACTGAGCTTTAAAACTGAAAGCTGGGGCAGGCCTTACCTTTAGCAACATGAATAATGTCATTCTCAAAACAAGAAAGTGCCTTCAACTCAGAAAGCAAGATTAAATTATATATTTACTCTGGGTTCTGGGCATAGAAAAAGTCAATGGGCTATTTCAAATCATCTTTATTAGCCATGCTATAAAGATGTAATCTAGTACCATGTATTGTTGATGTCTTTCTTTATTGCTTTCTTTTCATCCTGTGATCAATAACAGTATTATGAAATTCCCTGGCAGTTACTTGGTCATCTTGTAGCCCTATGGGATGACATAGAAAACTCAAGAAGATATGTAATTGAAACATTATATATCAGGATGTATCCTTTAGATGCTGAGCTAATACAGTACTCTTCTTGATTTATGAATGACATAAAAGTCATTGAAAGAGGAATAGCAAATATGCACTCAGAGTATATTTCCACAGCTTTTCTTTTCCCCTGGCTCATCATTTTATTACTGAACTGGATGGCAAAGACTAAATAGCCTTTGATTCTGCATCAGCAATTCTATAGCTACTTAAAATACATGTTGCCCTGCTCTTATTTTATTTTTGATCATAACCCTTTTTAGGTTCTGAAATAAATTTGAGGTTTTCTCACTGGTGATCATTCAAAGGAGCTGAATCTTCCTGGAAGAAGAGAGTGCTCTAGAAACATGAGGGTCAAATCACAGAGTCCACAGATAAGCAAGAGTTTCCAGAGTCAGTCATAATTTATTATTTGAAAAGTATAGTATCTTATTAAGACTCTCTTGGTTACATATTAGAGAAACATACTAAAGCTGATTTAAACTAAAACCATGGGAGTTACTAGGTGAACTGAGAAGTATCTTCTGGAATACAAGGAAAGAGACGAATCATTCCTCAGATAGACTGAATCTAGATGGAAAGTAATCAGAAATATTAGATGCACTTTCTCTCTGCTTTTTGGCTTTTTTCTTTCTTCTTGCACACTGACTTCTGCTTCTTGGTGATCTTAGCCAAATTTTACCACTACACCACTCCTGAATTTACATACCTCAGTTCCAAACATGCATAGAGACCAACTGGCTTGCTCTGAATCCTGTTCTTAAATGCCATCATGTAAATGCTCTCTATTATGACTATGTTCGCCTTTTCAAATTCATCCGGTTTAACTTATCTGAAGGCACTATATAACTTTTATGCTTTTATGATTATTATGATATTTTATTGATTCATATAATGTTAAATTAGTAAAACAATTGTAAAGAAAATGTGACTGAGATATTTGAACTGGTTTTAGTTTGAACAGTGTGTGTATTTAATATAGTTACATTTATTTGTATATTTATTTTTACATATATATGTAAATACTTATATATTCAGAAAAATATTTTTAAAAAGTATATCAGATGCATGATATTGGCCATGTAAATGAACTTCAAACTATGAACAAGTGGATTAAAAAAAGATAAAGGTATACTGAATTTGTTTTGATGAAAATATGAGATCATTAAGCTCTTCAGAAACGTGGTATTAAACTATACTTTGTCAACATGACATTTATTACATTGACTACTATATAACTAAAATGACATTTATCCTTGAATAAAATTCTATATATTTGAACAAAGATACAGTCATTTCCCCAACATCAGCATAATTCATATAATTTAAGTATTAGAATTAGTATAATTACAGTATAATTAATATAATATATGCATTATAATTAATATAGTATTATAATTAAATTAATATAATTTAAATATTGATAATTAACACTTTTGGGGCCCCAACTCTTGTACACAAAGAGTGTTAGGAATTCTATTAATCCAGAAATTCTCCTGAATTAATATATTTGTTTAATAATTAATACGAGAAGTCATGAATTACAGCTGTAAAATTATAGAAAGGAAGATAAATAATATTTGGTGGTGTTTCAGCATTGACTAATTAAAATAAACATACTTAGGTTGTTCAATATAAATCTTAATGTAGAGAAAATCAGAGTTCAAGATCATTCACAATCAAAATGCTAATCATGTTACTACAGGCAATTTAATTATTGTGAAAAAAACAGAATGCATGTGTAGAAAAGTCCTGAGAATACCCTAAGCATTCACCTCTAGATGATGTCTAGGGTCAATGCAAGCAGAAAAAGGAAGATTAAGGCAGAATTTTAAAGGGCTTGGCTAAATACTGAAGGAGTGTCCCAACAAACAGACAGTCTACAAAGACAGGGAGAGTATTTTCTTATCTTTCCTTTCCTTTTTTCATTTTTTTGCTACAGGTATTTAAGGAAATCTCTGTCAAACTTCTTTTTTGCAGTTCTTCTTTCTCTCTTGGTTCTTGGAGTCCAAGAAAATATCTGTAAAAATATCTGAACACAAGCTAAAGGAACAGATAATTCAGAGACCACACGTGACAAAGAATACAGACTTTAAAAAAATACTTTATGAAAGTTACTTAACAAAGAAACAGCAACAGCCTATAGCAACCAACAAAAACAAACACTGGAAAGAGGAAATTTCTAGAGTCACTATATTATAATATTCAAATGTCGAGTTTAAAAATATAGGAATTTGCAAAAAATGTATGGCCCATCCACAGAAGAAAGTAATAGAAACTGTACCTGAAGAAGAACAGGTTAAAATTGCTAGTCAGAGACTTAAAATCAACTGTCTTAAATATGTTCAAAGAGCTAAGAAGACCATAAACAAGGACATATAGGCAACCAGGAGAAAAATGTATAAACAAATAGAAAATATCAACAAAGAGAAAGAAATGATAAAAGAGGCCCAAACAGAAGTTCTGTGGTTGAAATGTTTGCTAACTGAAATGAAAAAGTCACTAGAGGGTTTCAATAGTACATTTGAGCATACAGTGGAAACAATCAGTGACTTGAAGATGGTCACTTGAAATTATCCAGTCTTAGAAATAGAAAGAAAAAATGAAAATAATAAATAAGAGTCTAAGACGTGTGAGATACCATCAGTGAATCAACAGTAACAGAATCAGAATCCTGAAAGAAGAGGAGAGAAATAATGGCCAGAAAGAAGATTTGAAGAATTAAGGACTGAAAATATCCCAAATTTGACCAGAGATACGTATCCATTCTTTCAGGAAGCCGATGGACTTTAAAAAAGATAAACACAAAAAACCCATACAGTACTGAGGCACATTATAATCAAATTGTTGAATGTCAAGAACAAGAGGAGAATCTTGAAAGCAGGATCAGGTACAAGAAGTCTTCAATAAGATAAACAGCAGATTTCTCATCAGAAGTCATGGAGGCTAGATGAAGGTGAGATGGCATTTTTAAAGCGTTGAAAGAAAAGGGGGAAAAGAACTTGTCAAACAAGAGTTTTGCATGTGGCCAATCCATCTTTCAAAAATGAAGGATAAATTAAGACATCTCAAGATTAAAAAAAAAGAAAGAAAGAAAGCTAAAGGAGTTATTTACAAGTAGGCCTGCTCTACAAGAAATGCTAAATAGAATCCTTCAGGCTGAAATGAAAGGATACTAGACAGTAACTTGCAACCAGATGAAGAAATAAAGAACTCTGTAAAGGTAACTATTTAGTAAATGTGAAGTCTGGTATTATTTTACTTTTGGTCTGTAACTTTTTATTTTCCACATGATTTAAAAGATAAATACATAAACCAAGAGTTATACATCTATGATAATGTGAAAGTAGTGTATAAAGATGTAATTTGTTACAGTAACAACATGAGTTATGTGTGAAAGGACATGGATAAAACTTAAATGCATATTTCTAAGTGAAAGAAGACAATTTGAAAAGGTTTCTGTATGATTGCAACATTCTGGAGAAGGCAAAACTATTGAGACAGCAAAAACATAGGTATCTGCCAGGTATTAGGGAGGATGGGGAGAAAACAGGTGGATCACAGAACATTTTTATGCAGTGGAACTATTCTGTATGATAGTATAATGGTGGATGCATGCCATTATACATTTCTCAAAAGTCATAGAATATACACCACCAAGAGAGAACTCTAATGTAAAATATGGATTTGGGGTTATAGCATTGTGTCAATGTAGGTTGATCAACTGTAAGAAATGTACCACTCTGGTGGGGGATTTTGATAGTGGGAGAGCCTGTGCTTTCGTGAGGGCAGGAAGTATTAAGAGAAATTGCTATATCTTCTGCTCACTTTTGCTGTAAACTTAATACTGCTGTAAAATACAAAATATATTTAAAACTATGCCACATAAAGACAAAACAATGTTTTATGAAGCCGAAGTAAAACTACAGAGACAAATAACTGTTACACTTTAGTGTTTTTGTGACCTTTTTTTGGTAGCAAGGAGAGAGGGATTTCATGTAGGCAAAAGGTAGAAGAGGCGGAAAAATGGTGCAGAGCAAATGAATCCTTCTCATGGAAGGAGATGTTGGTTTATACTCAATTCAGGGCAACAAAGGCAATTGCAGGTTCCCTAGTTTCAACTCTGAAAGCCAAACATATATAACCTATCATGAGAGAAATGAAACAATCTTGTCTCTCATTGCTGTCAGCCTTCTTTCATAAAACCAACATCAAGTTGAAATCAGAAGTATACTAGGTTGGAAGATTTTGAGAATAGGACCCTTCTTCCATAGCAAGACAAAAGGCATTGTTTCTACTGAGTTTACCTTGGGAACAGCATATTCTCAATAAGCACCGCAGTGGCATGTACCTTGTCCTTGTACCCCAAAATTCAATCATTTCTGAGAGGCTACCAAGTCAGAGATAAATTCTTCTGTCAAACATCATGTCAGAGTGGTGGGATTTGAAGATATAACCTTCGTTGTTTTCCCAGTGAATTCTTTCCTAGATTCAAGTGCCTACTGGGTCATTATAACAGCAGTATGCTTAAGGAAATGTAGAAATACATAATTAAGGAAAAAGCTGACAGTTATCTTTCTCTTAGATTTACACAGCTGTATTTTGGAGTAGCGGTGGACCTCATGCATCAATTTACGGTTGATTTCAATCAACATTGATTGCCCAGTCTGGACCATTAAGTGCATAAGCTGATTTCAGAGAAATGAAACATGATGGATGTAGAAATCAGTGCAGGGAAGCTAAAGAACAACAGGAAGAAATCAAGGGTCCTGAAGTAAATAAACCCATTTACAACTGTCTGCTAATTAGCTTTTTTCTTTCTTTTAAGTTGAGCAGTTTTGTTGAATCTGAAATGCAGTGCATCCTAAGAACTATGTAATGGTAAATAAATTCATTCTAGTAGCATTCCCCAAGTTAATGACAGATCTGCATACACAGGGATGTGGGAAAAGTGGGTACTTCTGAAATGCCTCAAATACATAAAGCTGGATTTGAGGGGAGGGGGCACCTAGAGATTTGGGGGTTAATGAAATTTTTTATACTTCAGAATAATCTTTTCATTTTCCTCATAACCTGAAATCTGAATGTCCTTTTTAAAGCCAGTCAAGTTTCCTTCCTACTTATACACTTACTGTTTTCTTCAAAGAACAAGGTGCAACTTAAACCCATCATCCTTTTATTAACAATCAATAACAGCAAAAATAGAAAATGAAAGGCATTAGGAGTTTGGAACTTCTTAAGTAACTGTCCTCTGAAATTATATCCACACAAGTTATTCTGGTTACCTTGTATATTTTGCCCTATTTCCAAACAAGCTTAAAACAGCAATGGCGGGAAAAAATGAGAGTCTACAAATTACGTAAACGGCAGGAAAGAAAGGGAGAAACACTGATATTAAAAAAGGGAGACTGTTTAGATAGCAAGCCTCATATTTCCAACTGAACAAGAAACTAACTAGTATTTTAACATATACAAGAAGTAGAAGATCCATTTCTTTTTCTTCTTTTTTTTCTTCCATCAAAGAGCTTACAAACTAATGGTTTACAAGAAGCCATTTCAGTACTTTTATTCCTATGTGTTACAGGCTCTATGGCCTTCTGGATATTTCCTTCACATCATTAGAAAAGATAGTGATTATTTCCATGCTAATATTGTGTTTTAAATACTTTGTTTATATTCTTCAGATCAATGAATGTTCTTAGCCTTTGATTCCTTATTTATGTAATATAGAGCATATGTATTTAACTAAAGCCATAATTTTAATATTTATGTTGCATAATTATAACACAATTTTAGTTTAATGAACCATAAAATCTTGAACAGCAAAAGGTATATGCATATTTTTGCAAAATATATTTGTGACTCTTCATTGAACATTCAAAATATGGATTCAAAAACTGCAGTGGGATTGCAGCTCTACTGAAATAAACTCAGATATATGCAGAAAAAGAACATTTTCTTTTCTCCAGAACTGAGCTGATCTCTTTTATAAGCCATCACAGTGCTCTGTAGTGGAGAAATATGTCCTTGCTGTTTTAAATAATCTTTTTATTTGAAATATTCTTCTTTCCATGTAAACAATTCTTTTGGATAACTGGTTATGTAGTCAATTTCTCAAGTTCTATCCTTTCCATTTCTCCAAAATGGCAGATAGGTATATGACGTGAATCACGTGACTAGTGACTGGTACTGACCATTGCCTGGGAACTTAAGTGGAGGGGATGCCAGTCAAAGCACCTACACCTGGCCTCTCCACATTGACATGACTTCCTTAAAACTTCATGGCTGAGTAAAAAGTTTATTCCAAGAGGGAGAGGATAAGGCAGAAGTGGCTTTGTCTTTTTGAAGGCAGCTTTGAAATTCACAAATCATCATTTCCATGACATTGACTAATTAGAAGCAAGTCATTAAGACCAGGTCATATTCAAAAGGAGGGAAATTAGAATCCACCTTTTGATGAGAAGAAGTGCCAGTGAGTTTGCAGACATGTTTTTTAATTACCATAATCTGCGAACTACTTATATATATATTCTTCTCACATGTAAAATACACTTCCCTCTCCCATGACCCTAAGAAAGTCTCATATACTATGGAATCATGTTCAGCTTAAAGTTCACCATTTCATTATCTACATTAGGTCCAGATGTGGAGGAGTCTTTTTCAGGTACAGTTCCTCCACTATAGCCATTCCCGGACAATTCCCCTGTACCTGAAGACCTGTGAGCTATAAAGACAAACTATCTATTCATCCTCCACTCAACACAAATAACACATCATGGTGATATTGGCCTAGGATGACATCTCACTCAAAAAGGGAAGGAAGTGAGGCACACAAAAATCACACGTATTAGCAAACTGAAATCCAGCGAAGACCATGCTGCCAACTTCTTGATTAGTGGATTCATCCTATGGCCTGGGCATGATTCTGGATGGCGCTGGGATCCACCTTTAAGGTTGTTGATTCTACTATCTGAATTCGCATTTCTTTTCCATTAAGTGGTTGGTATTTGCAGCTGGACAGTTTTCTCAGCATGTTCCTTTGCCCATACTAGTTTAAAGGTCTAATAGACTCTATTTTGTTCTGCCTCTGTCCCTCTTAGTCCAAGCTGGCAATATTTCTGCAAATATATTCTCTTAAGGTTTTTGCAGGTTTTCCATGAGTATTAATAGTATTTGTTCCACTAGACAAAAGCCACACTCACAAATCTCATCAAGATAAGTCCATCTCTACTGTTAAAATATAAACTGAGGCACACTAAAATGTTGAAGAGTTTATTTGACCAAACAGGAATTTGAATTGGGAAGCACCAAAGGGAAAGTGGTTAGGAGCGCTCCACTGACAGGAGTTAGGGGAAAGATTTTTATAGAAAAGATGTAGAACAAAGCAAGGAAGTTATCTGATGGATTACAGCTTAAGCAGTTGCCTTATTTGAGAAAACCTGTGATTAGTTGTTCTTAATTTTCACTTTCTTGGATTTGAGCAGATCTTCTCAGGCTTAGGTTTTGGTTTGCTTACTGGGGCTGCCAAGGCATTAGAACCACCTCAGTCTAATGGCCTCCATGTTTACTTACTTTAACACTGCTTTCCAGTAAGGTTGTGAGGAGAAGTCCTCAGGATTTTGAGAGTTTCTATTATTTAATAACGAGGATCAGTGGGGTGTGACATTAAGATGTTTAGAGGAAGCGTTGTCTGTTTGAAGTACCAATACATATTTCTGTGGTTGTAACAAAGGGTTTTATAGTCACGGCTTTAGTCTTCGAGACCGTATTTTCCTGACAATGCCCTGAATTTGATCTCAGCTCAGAAAATATTTTTAATTTTTCAGAGTCATTTACTAATAGCAGAGTGTGTGGATAACAAATGGCTTTATTGTCAAACCCTGAAAGTTCTGGTTCATTTATGCTAAAAAAATCTGTGTTTTGTTTTTTTTTAAAATCCTATCTCTCTTGTTTCATATTTTAAAATGAGCAACCAGAAGAAGCCAGATGGCAACTTTAACACTCTGTCTGGAATATTCTTAATTAGATCATCAAGTTCATTTTTTCTATTTTTCATGTTAACAAAGGTGACAATATCGTTCAACTTTCCACCTTCCAATAACATTTTTCTCGTGTTCCTTTTGTCTCCCACCAACACCCTCCTGAAGTGCCAACAAGCTTCCACTAACAGTCTCTCTAGGCTCTTCAGGCTCTCACCAACGCTCTCCTCAATGTCCTTCCAGTTTCTCCCACCACCTGGGCTTAAGCCACTCTAACCTGTTCTCGGTGTTTTACTGGAGTAGCACCATTCCTGGTACCCAAATCTATTTTAGCTATGCATTGGTTTAAGACAAACCAGTGCAATATTTAGTGTTCAGAACAAAACCTTTTTTTTTTTGCTCACAAATATGTAATTTGGGTAGGGCTTTGAGGGTACAACTTATTTTTGTCTCACTTGGCATTAGGTGGAGATTATTGGATGCTAGAAGCTGGATGCTGGCATGATCTGAAGGCTGATTCAGTCACATATCTCCTGGCTGATGTTGGCTGTAAGTTGTTAACTAAGATAGTGCTATTGGGTAATCTGACTTGTGCCTCACCACGTGTCTTGGTCGCCTCACAATATGATGGTTGGGTTGCTAAGAAGAACATCCCAAGAGAAAGAATCAGACTTTTTCTAACCTAGCATCAAAAGTCAAGCAGTTTCTTTAATATTAAGTCTATTTATTAGCAGAGGTTCACAAAAGTTGGCCTATATATAAGTGGAAGAGAATTAGTCTCCACTATTTGATGGACAAGTACCAAGCAGTTTGCAGGCATGTTTTAAAATGAAACTCCTAATCTTGACTATAGCATACTTCTCTCTTTTGTACTTCCAATCCTGGTTCATGGTATCCTAAGCAACATAAAGCATTTAGAAAATATCTGTCCATTAAACCTCACTTTTGAAACTCTTCAAATCTCTCTCTTTTTTGCAATTAAATTTAAAGCTTGACCCATTCTCTCTTTTTATATTTCTGTTATAAAAAAATAAGCACAGCACATCCCCTCAGGAAGATAAGCAGATGGTGCTCAGAGAGACGATCATTTAAAAGAAATGGAAAGGATAAATATACATTAATATATTTTAATATATATTGCTCCTGTCAACAATCCAGGCATAATCCTCAAACACATGACAGAGAGAAAAAAAGCAGGGATAGATGATTGAATGTCACGATCTGTGGATGGGTGTTTTCCTGGGCTCTGTAGTTTCCAGACAGTTGGGATACTAGTTTAAATCACAGAGACTGATTTTATGATCCTCTTTTAAGATACTGTAGAAATGACAGTGTGAGATAGGTAAATGGATAGATATGTAGATCTGTGAAACCCAAGAGTAAGTTCAAAAATAGGCCAATGCAATATAAGGGTGTCACTACAATTTTATTGAGGAAGGAAAGTCTTTGCAACAAATGTTGCTGGAACAATTGGATTGCCATATTGCATAAATGAACTTTGATCTCCCTCCTCAAGTCACACACACACACACAGAGACACAAACACATGCGCACAATGATGGCAGGTAGAATATAGATCTACACGTAAAAGCTAAAATCATAAGTCCTCTTAAAAATACGTCTTACGTGAAATAGTAAAAACATTAACCATAAAAAATTAGATTTTATTAACATTAAAAACAACTTGTCATTAAAAGACAACATTGGTAAAATAAAAAGTTAAACCATATTTAGAGTCCATATGTCAGACAATGAACTTGTACTCAGAATGTATAAAGAAAGCCTACAAATCTGTAATAAAACGAAATACAAACACATTAGTTTAAAACATGAGCAAAGGGGCTTCCCTGGTGGCGCAGTGGTTGAGAGTCTGCCTGCCAATGCAGGGGACACGGGTTCGAGCCCTGGTCTGGGAAGATCCCACATGCCGCGGAGCAACTGGGCCCGTGGGCCACAATTACTGAGCCTGCGCGTCTGGAGCCTGTGCTGCGCAACAGGAGAGGCCGCGATGGTGAGAGGCCCGCGCACCGCGATGAAGAGTGGTCCCCACTTGCCGCAACTGGAGGGAGCCCTCGCACAGAAACGAAGACTCAACACAGTCATAAATAAATAAATAAAAGAACGTGAATTTCTTTAAAAAAAAAAAAATGAGCAAATAATTTGAACAGACCTTTCATACAAGGAACAAATACACACACGGCCAAAAAACTCATGCTAAAACTCATGATAGCTGCATTAATTGTAATGAAAATGTAAATTAAAACTATGGTTAACTTCCAAGTTATATTAAAAAGAACGATAAGGATGGAGTGCTATCTGAATTCTCATACATCGCTTGTGTGAGTGTAATAAGCACAGCCTCTTCATAAATTTTTTGGCAATTTCTAATAAACACTGTGCCTATTGTATAACCCAAATTTCATTCCTAGGTATTTACCTAAAAGAAATGAACAAGTGCACAAGAATTTATGCAAGATTCTTTAGAGCAACTTTAATAACTTCCAAATAATGGAAAAGAATAAATATCCATCAACAAAAGAATGGATAATCAAAATATGATAGATTTCTCTAAAAGAATATTCTTCAGCAATAAAAAAAGAAGAAAATATCTGTGAATGCAACAACCTGGATGAATCTTAAAAGCTTCCTGCTGATTGAAAGATGTCAGATAGAAAAGAGTACATATTGTATAATTTCATTTATATGATGTTCCAAAGCAGGCAAAACTAAGTTATAGTCTTAAAGTTCATAAGAGTAGTTGCTTGTGGTGACAGTGACTGGAGAGGTGACCCAAGGCAACTTTCTGAGAGAAAAGAAGTATTTTATTTCTTGATTTGCGTATTATTTGTATGGTTGAATCTGTTAGTGAAAAACATAGAAATATAAATATTTAATGCATATGTTTTTCTGCATGTAAATTATATCTTGTTTTTAATTGAGGTGAAATTCATATAACATGAAATTAACCATTTTAAGGTGTATAATTCAGTGGCAATATATTCACAATGTTGCACAACTACTGCTTCTACCTAATTTCAAACTTTTTCATCACCTCAAAAACAAATTACATACTCATTAATTAAGCAGTAACTCCCGAGTCCCCATTTCACCCAGCCCTGTCAACCACCAATACGCCTTCTGTCCTATGGATTTACCTATTCTGGATATTTCACATAAATGGAATCACAGAATATATGTGGTTTTGTGTCTGACTTCTTTCACTTAGTAAAACGCTTTCCAGGTTCATCCATGTTGTAGCATGAATCAGTACTTGGTCCTTTTTTATGGCTGAATAATATCTCATTGTATGCATGATGGTTAATTTTATGTGTCCACTTGGCTGGGCCACAGTACCCAGGTATTTGGTCAAACATTATTCTATATGTTTCTGGAGGAATTTTTAAAATGAGATTGACATCTAAATCAGTAGACTTTGAGTAAAGCAGATTATCCTTTATAATGTACGTAGGCCTCATCCAACTAGTTAATGGCCTTAACAGAAAAAGACTGACTTCCCCAAGCAAGAAGAAATTCTGCCAGCAGACTGCTTTTGGACTCAAACTGCAACTCTTCCCTGGGTCTCCAGTCTGCCTGCCTACGCTGCAGATTTTGAATTTGCCAAGCCTTCACAAATTTGTGAGAAAATTCTTTAAAATAAACATCTCTCTCTCTCTCTCTCTCTCTCTATATATATATATATACACACAGACACACACATATATACTATTTGTATATCCATTAACCTGCTGATGGACATTTCTGTGTTTCTACATTTTGGGATAGCGTTGCTCTGAATACATGTGTGCATGTGTTTGTTTGAGTATCTGTTTTCAGTTATTTTGCATATATACCTAGGAGTAGACTTACTGGGCCTTATGATAATTCTACATTTAACATTGTGAGAAAACCCCAAAATGTTTTTAATAGTAGATGAAGCATTCTCACCAGCAATATATTAGGGATCTGACTTCTCCACATCCTTACCACACTTGTTACTTTTTTTAATTACAGTCATCTTAGTGGGTGTGGAGTGATAATTTTCAACACTCTAATAACTACTTATGCTTATTGGAGCTCACTGCAATTCCATGTCAATTTGAGGACTGGCCTTTCTGCAAAAAAAAGGCCACTGGAATCTTAAGAAATTGCATTGAATCTGTAGATCAACTGGTTAGTATTGCCATTTAACAATATTATGTCTGCCAATCCATGAATATGAAATGTCTTTCCAGGTATTTAGGAATTCTTTCAGTGATGTTTTGTAGATTTCATTTTATAACACTTTCGTTTCCTTGGGTAAATTTACTTTCAGGTATATTATTCTTTTGGATCCTATTATAAATGAAATTGTGTTCTTAATTTCCTTTTCAGGGTGTTACTTTTTGGTGAATGGAAGCAAAAATAATATTTGTGTGTTGATCTTGAACCCTGATACTTTGCTAAATTTGCTTATTAGCTCTAGCAGTTTTGTTTTGCTTTTGGTGGATTCTTTGGTATTTTCTACATGTCATCTGTGAACAGAGTTAGTTTTACTTCTTTAAATTTGGTTGCCTTTTATTTATTTTCTTGCCTAATCGTTCTGGTTTGTACCTTCCAGTACAATGTTGACTAGCAGTAGTAAGAGTGGGCTCTTTATTCGGTTCCTGATTTTGAGGGAAAATATTTCAGGATTTTAGTCTTTTACCATTAAGTGATGTCACCTGTGAGGTATGCACATGTGAGAGAGTGTATGCGTGTGTGTTTTCCTTTCTAAAGGAACTTTATTTTTCAAAGCAGATTATTAGATTGATTAGACTCACAGCAAATTTATTAGATTCACAGCAAAACCTAGTGGAAGGTACAGTTTCCTCCTCCCTCTTAGGTGGGACAGGATGTCTGGAGTGAACCAGAGTTGAGTATTTCCCTTCCCACATGTAGAAGGCTGAGTGGGATGAATTGGGGTATTTCCTTTCTCCCATGTTGGTTAGGCTGGGGAAAAAAATCCCAGTTATGCTCTGGTAAAATGGTTTCTCCTGAGGGCAGGTCTTGTTAAGTACAGAAAGCTCTGGTGTACTTCATAATGGTTCTTTTCTCCCCCCTTCCCTCAGCTGGAAGCACAGGTGTATCTTTCTCCAATATTATTCTGAGGACTTGGTAGAACTTTTGGAGGTAAATAAAATTGTGGGGGGCCCCTATGACGGAGTCCCCTGAAATTTTTAATTCTCAGACTTATTCACACTGAGCCTCCAGCAGGTTTCCTACCCCAGCACTGGTTCCCTTGGAGGTTCCTGCTCCTGGGTTTCTGCTCCAGTAAGCTGTAATTCTCTGTGTTCATCTGTGTGTCTCTCCAATTTGGCAGGCAGTGGTTTTCCCTGTGACCTTACTTCTTTGATGGATCTAAGAATAGTTGTTGAGTTTTCACTTTGTTCACCTTTTTACTTGTTAAGATGGAATTACAACTTCCAAACTCTACCTGCCAGGCTAGAAACCCTCACCTTGTATTAGGTAGTATTTTTAACTGCTGCTTTGAAGAAAACAAAACAAAAAACTCTTGTCCTTTCTGCCCTTTTTGCACAGTGAGCAATTATTATTTTGTTTTCTAATGCCCAAGGGGATTTTTAAAAAATTTGTGAAGGCTGGTTTATTTCTCCTAACTAAAACCACTAAGTTATCTATATATCACAATAGGCAAAACCTGTCTTTATAACAATTGCAAAAATAAAATGTACACATCACCACAAAATAATTAATTGTGTGATATAATGTAGAGTATCAAAGTTTAACTTTCATAACATTATTAATAGTAATCCTAGTTTGTATTCTGGCAGATGGTAATATACTAGTTGGTCATAAATTCATGCAACTCTTTAAAAACATCCCATTGCTATATTCCCTTCAAATAATCACCTTGGACAGTTCCACACAGTCTGCAAAGAAATCAGTCTGGATTTCCCTTGTCATCTCAACCCCCTGCACCTCCCGCTTGGCCCTAAAAGCCCTTGTTTCTCAGTAGAGGCTGGATTTTTTCTCTCCTCAGCATCCATCCTGACTCATCTCTTCTCACTGAGGCTGTCCCTGCGCAGGCCCTGGCGAAATTCTACTACCCTCAAGTAGGTTACAGCCTCCTCATCATTCAAAGCACACTTTTTCCAAGAAGGTTGTTGGACCAATCAAAAGATATAATTGCCTCTCTGTCAATATACCCTTATATTCCTAAATTTTTATACATGGTACAATCTACTACCAAATACTAAAATAAGTTTCATTTGTATAGTATTATAGGTTTCAAATGCATTTCTTCATGTATATCTCACAATAAATCTAGAGTTTGTTTTAGAATTTCCACTTCAGTAGATGAAGAAACTGAGGATCTGAAAAGGAAGTAACCTACTTTGGGTCACAAATCTCCTAAAATTTAAATATTCTATTTAAAAATTCTGATGATTTGACTTCTGCAGATCTTTCTTTCCTGTGACATCTTAACGTTACACACATTAGGGCTTATTACCTGTTCAGTTAGATAAATGGATATTTCCATGGAATGTAAGAGGTAATCCATGAAAAGACTCTGGCACTTTACATATTTTCTACCACCTATCACTGGAGCTCATTCCACTACTGGCAAATACACAACTGAATAAATTAATTGTTTACTCCAGAAATCCCTTATTAAATCACATGGCAGATAACCTTCATCAATATAATTATATTTAGTTGGTAGGAATTAGTTATTAATTTAGCAATGATTTGAGAGCCTGAGCTGTAGGACATGTATGTTAAGGTAGAAGGGAATAAAGTTAGGTCAGGATTTGGGGAAAGTAATATCCAAACTGAAGTATTTTGAAAGTGGCACCTGGAAAATATTAAGTTCTGGCTGGTAGGAGAAAAATGAAAGGCATGGAAAGAAAGAATGTTGAGGATAACATATACAAATCTTAAAATTCTGCTTAGGAATAACCTGGGGTTCCATGCAGACATACAATAATATGTTTAAATTATATATTTAATATATATGATTAATATATTTATATAATTAATGGACACATTTTATATAAATTAATATTTAATTATATACCATACCTATTATATATATTTTTATAAGAATTAAAGGGACAGTGTTTACTCTGTGGTAGGACTTTTAGCCAACATTTTGAAATTAATAAGATCATGAAAAATTAGAACTGGAAGAAACTCTAAAGGGTTAATTTCTCCTTATCAATTTCCAGAGAAGGACATGAGTATGCCAAATAAAGTAAGTAAATTTTTTAAGGTCAAATGCAGGCTAAGAACCAAGGAGTATTTTATTGCCATTTGCATTCTATATGCCAGCCATATTGAACTATCTTTGAACTTGCCTTGCCCTCAAATAGATGGTCCTCAATGGGGTGTTTATTTATCCTTCAATATTTAGCTCAAGTATTACCTGCAAAAGCTTTTCTGAGCCGTCTTCCTTCTGTATGAATTTAAGAGATCCTTCAACATCTAGTTTTGATAATATATACTATCTATCTACCTCTATCTCTCTATCATCTACCTATATTTATCTTATATCTATATCAATATTTGACTTTTTACTTTTCTGTTCTCCCTAGCCTAGTTGAATTCTTCAAGAAATGGGACTGTATCCCAGTTATTTTTGCATCCTTGGTGCCTCCTTCAGTGGCTAACTGATAGTGGGTGCTCAATAAACATTTGTTGGAGAAGCAATTGAATAAATACCTGCTAGAACTATCATTTAATACACTATAATGTTTGCTACTTATTATTTCTTTTAAATGACAAAGAAAATTCTTCTATAAATTATTGGACTACATCATTTCCCTCTACCTGTCATATTTTAAATATCATAATAGATACCACAATTTCTCACATTGGGTTCAATAATCTTTCTCTTGACCATCTGTTATTGAATCAATTTTATAGCTACATTTCACAGTGTGTTTTTCACAGTTATTGTAGGGCTTCCATTTTTATGCCCAGTAAGGTCTCCAAAAGGGGGCATATCTATTTAGAAGGATGTATTATACTCTTCAGTTGTCATACTCCATTCCCTTATTCCAATAGCCAAATAGCCTCCAACTCTGTATTTTGACAGCTTCAATTACACAGAATATACCTGGCTTCACCCATCGTTTTTTAGAAGCTTCTGTAAATTCAGAGCACATCAGGAGGATTAGGCCTTTTAGGTTATTTCAGCTATTTTGCATTGAACAAAAAAACACATTCATCAAATTAAATGGACATTGTCAGAGGCAACAGGAGGCTATGCCAAAAAAATAAGACTAATTAAAATCTCATATGAAAAGAAACATTTTATAAAAGTTTGTCTTGCTCATTTACCAAGTAGGAAAGAAGACACAGATATTTTATCCCAGTGTATGACAGCTATTATAACTTTCTAATATCTCATCTGCTTTACACAACCAATTTCATTTGGCTACTCTACATTTATTTTTGGTATCTGAATAATATTCAACAATTTTTATTGTTGTAATATGCTATAAATCTACTTGAATATTGAGAAAAAATTGTAGTATAGAAATGGCATTCTCCCACTCTCATTATATGTATTCTATCTTATGAGACCATTATCTATTTCAGATTGGATTTATGTTGTTTCATCCATTCAGAGTCATGATTTTGGTTTCTATCTATCTCATTATCCATTATTTATTAGGAAAATATGCTCATAAGTGTCTAGAATTGTATACATATATCTGGATTCAATAATATAAAATATATAGTGTACACGAATGTGTTTTTTTCTTTCACATAAGCATATCTTCCGCTGGGATTAGATGATGTTATGAAGACCTGTCTTTATTCCTAATTCAAAGGACAAAGTTGAACTAATTTAAATAAAAATTGCTAAGCATTACTCAGAGTAGACTGAGAATATAGGTATTTCAGGATCAGAATTGCTAGGAATGTGTCTTGAATTGAATTTTAACAGGTGTCACAGGGAAAATTTATGTATACAAATTTGAAATTTTGAGGGTCATTGGTGTAAAGGGTAGGTAAAGTATGCAAGTAGGCAACATGATGACAGCAGAGATCAAAGCAAGTACTAGATGAGGAAAACTTGAAGTAAAGAGAAGAGTCAATATAGATATATAACTAAATCAGAAAAATATAAAAGGAACTTATTATAAATGCAAAATTCTGATTTATCCAGTGGCTTTTAAACAGCTTCTTCTTCTATGGTGTAGGCCAACTTGGCAGGAAGGTTGCCTTAGGTAGCAAGTAGCCTTACCCCAGCTCAACATATACTCAGTTTTCTTCACGAGTCTGTTAAAGATCTTGGCCAGAGGACAGAAGAAAGAAGAGACATATGAAGGAAATGTGAAAATAATAAAAAACTAAAGGTGAACTGAGTTGTTTAAGGTAGGTTATCTGACAGCAGGGGAGAGGAGAAATCTGAGCATTACAGATGGAAAAAGATAAATCTCTATCTCTGTTTCTATTTCTGTCACTATTTGTTTGTATCAGGACTTCCCAGGTGGTGCAGTGGGTAAGACTCTGCGCTCCCAATGCAGGGGTCCCGGGTTCAATCCCTGGTCGGGGAACTAGATCCTGCATGCGTGCCGCAACTAAGAAGTCTACATGCCACAACTAAGACCCACTGCAGCCAAAATAAACAATAAATAAATAAATAAATAAATATTTGTTTATATCATCTATATGTAGTGGTAGAAAGCAAACAGCTGAGGGAATGAGAGAGGGTGGGTGAGAGGAGTGATTTAAATGCTCTTTATGGAGTTGATAACATGTGTTATTTGATCAGTGAGGCACTACAGTTGAGAATAATCACTAAGTTGTGAAAATTGCTTCTAGTATCATGTCAGTTTTAAAAAAGAATTTTTTCTACTATATTGAAGTCTAATGCAAAGTCTGTTCAGGTTCATGCTGTGCTTGTTGGACCTTCCTAGGTCTGAATTTCTAATCAATTGGGCAATAGCAAAAGTAGGTGTAACAGCAGTGAGACGGTTGCCTAGCAGCTGATGGCTGGCCATAACTCTAGTACATACAGTAAAGGAGCATTAAACATTGCCTTCTCTTAACATCCTGTCAAGGTATATTTTGTTCTTTCTTTTCCTTTCTTTTCCGCTAGAATGTGTTCCTCTTACATTGTTGAGCTCTTACCTGTGTTTGGTTAAAATAATGTATTAGGGCAACCATGTTAGTATGGCAAGACCATGTCTCTGTAACATGCCCTCCCGCCACAAAAACCCCCAACTCTTTTATAGGTCAGTTAACTTTTCAATGTGGCCAACAATTAATTAAGGGCAGGTGTCTCAAATCAGACGTCACTACTGGCTATAGCACTCTTTACCTTGTCTTGGTGTAATGGGTTAATAACATCATTTTGGGAAATGGAGCATTAATAAATTACGTGATGGAAGCTAAAATCATGTAATGTGCTTAAAGATGAACGTATTACCATAAGAAGCTACCTGTACACATACAATGTAACATATTCCTGCCTTCTCAAACTTTTATTATAAATGTGCCTTAAGAAACAAAAAACTGAGAGTGTTTAATTTTATTAATTGTGTGTTCCTATGTTTTTATGCACAACATTACCTATAATTTCTTTTCATCACTGGGTATGCTTAAGGAAGTGAGGAATAATGCAAAGTAACAACATTCATCAGAGCTGCCTGAATTTGTTAGAATTTAAATAGTGAACACGTTGGTTCATTTTAAGTTTGGAAAATTATTCAAAAATAAAATCTTATATCAAATATCATTTATATTTAGGTTATCTTATTTGAAACTGCAAAATATTACATCTGACATTTCCTATGCTGACTACCTTTTTAAAAATAATAATACCAGATAGCTGACAAATACAAGTTTTAAGATTCAACATTATTCTATACCTAAAATGCACAAACATACGTAACAACTTTACTTTTAATCTTGGGAAAAAGGGGTAACTAGGGGGTTATAACCTAACATCTCCCATTAAATTAATGGCTTTACCTAATTCTTATGCCTGCTGAATGCAGCTCATTAAGCTTTATGTTCTTTTATATTCATTACAATAGCACTTTGTGAATTTTGTGTTTTTTTTCTTTATGATCCTCCTATAAATCATTTGATAGGTGAGGAGGCTTAACCTACTTTCCCAAAGATAAAAATCTCTTCAAATAACTGGTCCAATATAATCTTGAAAACACTGTCTACTAGAGCCTAGAAGATTTGCATGGACATAAGGTAATATTTTAGTCAGCTTGGGCTGCCATAACAAAATACTATAGACTGAGTAGCTTAAACAACAGAAATTTATTTTCTCACAGTTCTGAAGACTAGAAATCTGAGATCAGGGCACCAGTATGGTTGGATTCTGATGAGAGCTCTCTTCCTGGCTTGCAGATGGCCACGGTCTAGATGTGCGCTCACATGGCCTTTCCTCTATGTGTGTATGAAGAGGCGGAGAAAGCAAACTCTCTGGTTGTTTCTTTTTATAGAGACACAAATTGTATCAGACAAGAACTCCACCCTTATGACCTCATTTAACCAAAATCACCTCTTTAAAGCCCTAGCTCTGATACAGTCACATGGAAGAGGATAGAGCTTCAATGTATGAATTCTGGAGGGACATAATTCAGTCCATCCTAGTATGCATCATAGAATGACGGATACCACTAAGAAATCATCCTGGGTGTCCCTTTTTAGTAGTTCAATAATTAGTGACCCCATTCCATTAACTCAACAAATAGTTACTGTTCCAGGTACTGTTTCAGGGCTAGGTATAAAGTGATAAACAAAGGAGAACTGTTGCTCTTTTATATTTGTATGATACATGCTTATAAAGGAAAAGTTCTTGATATGAAAAGCTTGTGGGATGAGGAAAGGCTTTTCTGAGAACATTGAAGGTGAGACTTAGGATGAATTGAAGGATGTTCACAATGCCCTGTTGGACATTCACTCAAGAGGCTGGACCAGGGAGATTCTGAGCCAGGTTTTGCTGCTGCACACCCTGCAGCAGTGCCACCAGCAGATGTCCTACCTGCATATCAACCTGGAGCTGCCAGAGTGCATTTGTTTATCTGGTGTCTGCTTCTGGAGATCCCCTACGTGGCTGCCATGGATTTTGGGGGGACACAAACGTTCAATCTACAGCAGCTATCTATTTGAAACTCCATATAACCTGTATAAGAAAGAAATACTGGATTTGACATGGTTTAAATTTCCTTTTGGAGAACAGAACTCATAATCTTTGAGTAAATGATAAACACAAACTTTCAGTTGTTTAAGTTAGATAATTGCATGGGGGGGAAATGTAAAAACGCTGGAACCTTACAGTGCTTGCCCATGACCCTGAAATAAAGCAATTATTTAAAAAACATACATATAACATATGCATATATTTATATAAAATACTAATGATGTTTGATGTCTTATTTGCTTTTCTTTAATCAGATAGCAGAACAAACTGGAACTGCAAAGCAGCTATCATGAAGGGCTTCATTGGTCCCTGCAATCAGTTGCTATGTACAATGAGGGTGCTAACAGGATATATTCACAATCTACCTTTAAATTCTGGGAAGAACTGACAATTGTGAATAGAAGGAATTGAGTCCTATAAAATCTCTATTGTGTTTAACACTATTTATTTGTTAAAATGAATTGATAAAAAAATTGGATTGCTATTCACCTTTTAAAGAATAGTGGACAATTAAAAATGGTTGCAGTAAATGGTCAAGACCTCCTTTAATCTCTTTCCTCCACTCATTTGACTGTGAAGTATTGACATCTGCCCATTACTAGCCTGGGTTCTCTTTATTTTATGCACTAAATTTCAAATACCACAAATCTGTCATTCAGAGAATAAGCCTGGGATAGTGACAAAGGTTGATATTTGGAGGTAAATACAATAAAGCAGGTTAGCAAAGGATCCTTTTAGGATCCTGTGGTTCTTATTTCCACAGGAGTGAAAGGGCACTAGATCATTAATTCCAACAATAACCTGTTAGTAAATATATCTTCATTTGTTTTGTCCATTTCCAGGTTTGCTCCCTAGAGAAGAAATTAAAATTATTTGATCTGAAACAGTCTGAAACAGCAGGACAGTTCTCTTTTAGAAACTTTCCATTAATTTGAAGGATTCACATTGGTCTTATAATCTACTCTAGAAGTGTGGTTTCTGAAGCTCAACATTGAAAATAATGGGTCAAATATGTTACAAGCATCAAAGAAACAAGAAAGGAAGTTTTTGTCTAAACTCAGTAAATGAATTAAGAGAATGGGTTTCAAGAGATGAGCAATTTAAAGTACAATTAGTTCCACTACAATGCTTGTTTGGAAAATGGAACTTGTTCCATTGCAATTGATATCATGGGAACAGTTTAAAGCATAGGATGAATTTTATGTTTGCTTATAATTTTCTTCATGAGAAGCATGAGGAGAACAAACTGAAAAAAAAAAGCTGAACCCAACAGCATAGTAATACATAAAAATACACACATCTACCAGCTACTTCAGGGCACCACATGTGTTATGAGCCCCACCCATCCATATTTGGTGTCATACTTTCATTCTGATTTCAGATTACCCTACTTCCACCACTTCCTAATAACTCAGGAGTTTCATCTCTTCTGATGCCCATTTCCACAACTAAATTACAGTTCTTTTTTAAGGCAAAGTGACATATTTATTATAGTATTTATGTACTTCTTAAGAATTTAACATATATGAAACTGTGCTACCATTATTATTAAGTTTCTATTTTCCTCTCTGTAAACCCAGAGTATTTTAGTGCTCAATATTTCACAGCCAGTAATTTTAGGAATACATATGTAGGGTTATAGGAAAATTGACTGTATTATATTTAATTAATTAAGAACATCAACTACATTTGATAGGAAAAGAATAAATGAGGATAAATAGAGTTTATACTTATCTTAGGGTCTCTTAAGAACAAAAGATTAATTAGCATCATTAAAATTAGCCATAATATGTATTAAGTCCTTGCACTGTACACATTTGTAAGTAGAGTATGTTTAGTAAAAAAGTTGATTTATAAAAGTTTATTTTAAAAAAGTCTATAATAGACTCAGTTATCTGGTATTTATCATTCTTTTTGTTTTTACTTATTTTTCTGAGTTAAATTTAAAATAAATGTGATACATATTAATAAAATAGTGTTTTAGAATATTTTATTTACATAAAATTCTTTATGCATTAACACCTAACTAAATGTTCATATGCAGACGCATATGTAAGTCCATTAGATTCACAAATGTCATTGCTTCTTTTGAGCTGGTGTGATATTTGTGTTTAATATTTCTTTTTTGGGTATCAGCAGCTGCATCACCAACAATTAAAATTACTGGCTTATGATAACAATTATTCACTATTTCTCATGATTCTGAGGATTTGCTTGGATGATTCCTCTGCTATTTTTCCTGCATTTATCAAAGGGTCAGCTGGGCTGGACAAGATTTCTGATGGCCTCACTCACTTGTCTGGCAATTGTTGCCGGTTATCAGATGGTAAGGGTTGGTTCTCCTCCATGTGGCCTGTCATGATCCAGTAGGCTAGCCAGTCTCCTTACATGATACTCAGTGCAGCATTCCAAGAGATCGAAAATAGAAGCTACAAGTCATCTTAAGGCCTAGGCCAGAAAGTATGACTTCACTTCTGCCACTTTGTATTAGAGTAAGTCAGAAGACCATTCCAGATTCAAGGGGAGTTTAGATAGACTCCACTTCTTGATGGGAGTGTGGCAAAGTCAGGTTGGAAAGGATCATTAGGGGAATTTTTTCACTCATATTTGAAAACAATCTACTATAAAATGTATTTTGAAATATGTTACTGGAGAAAATTGTATGAACCTTTTAAAAACAGAAACAGAAAGAAAGATTGCTATAGTTAAAAGAGTTATGAATTGAATTGGTTAATGTAAACAAAATAAAACAAAAACATAAGTAGCTGACCCAAACTGGAATTCATACAAACTATAAGTTTGTATGCAAGAAGTTCCCAACGTATTGGGATATCAGAACAAGTACAGAATGGTGTAAACAAATAGATGACATAATTTTGGTAGAGTGATGGAAGTTTCTCATCTGGGATAGTATAAAATGAATTTTGCAAAATTTCAGCTGTCTTAATATGTGAATTTATTGACTTGTGAGAAAAAGTCTAACAGCGGTACAAATTTCAGGCAGTTTCAATCAGGACTTCTGTGTCTTTTTTTCCTAATTATTTCAGTTTTCCCTCTTTTATATATTAATTTTAACATGAGATTGGCTTCCCTTATGGTCACAAAAGGATGTTCATAACAATCAGAACTGTATGGTTCTTGTATACATTTGGTGAGCATCTTAATCAACTTGGGCTAGTATAATAAAATACCATAGACTGGGTAGCTTAAACAACAGACATTTATTTATCACTTCTGGAGTCTGGGAAGCCCAGACCAAGGTGCTGGCAGAATAGGTTCATGCAAGAGCCCTCTTTCTGGACTGAAGATGGCAGCCACCTCACTGCGTGTTCACATAATTTTCTTTGTGTGCATCTAGAAAAAGAGAGCTCTCCTATCTCTTCCCCTTATAAGAGCACCAGATTTTATCATAATGGCACTATGCGCATGACCTCATCTACACCTAATTGCCTCCCAAAGGCCCCACCTCCAAATCCCATCATATTGGGGGTTAGACTGACTCCAAAATTAAACTTTACAAATATCATGAAGCTCAGATGCAGAATTTTAAAATATCCATAATTTTTCTACTCCACAATTATATTTACTATAATACTTACATAAATACACACGTTTACTATAAAATTAGTTTTCTTTTCCTGTTTTTCCTTTCTTGAGCCAATTTACTTAAGCATAAAACAAAGGGAAAAAGTTGGTCACAAAGACAATTTTATCTTTAGCATTAATAAATAAAACATTTAAAAATTTTACTGCAATACTTGGTAACTCATATTGAGCTTAACTTCCTTTAGTTATCTCCTATTTTCTTATTTATGTTGAATTATAATGTACTTAGTGACTTTAGTCTTTACCTACTCATTATTGCAGGTCCAATGTCAGTGTCTCAACTGTGATAGGTGAGATATATGTTAGACATTTGATGATTAATCTATTCACAGGTGATCAAATTATTGGGAGCTGACTCAGGATGAACCAATCTCAAAAAACAGTAATATAAAAGAAAAAATGAAATGCCTAATTTGGCATTTTAATGAAAGACTTTTAAAAAATATAAGCAATGGACATGTTCTCTTTTCCAATGATCAGTCCATTCTCTCTGCATAGGGCAATCTCTATGGGGTTTGCTTCCTTTAATGGACATTTGTTACATCATTTCTGCGAAGGCTGAAATCATTTTGTTATTCATGCCAATTTTTTGAATCCTTGAAAACACCCTACCATTTCTTAGTCCATTATAAGAGTAACCAATCTCATTCTCCAGATCCATAAGTGAGTCCTTACCTAGGCTTGGAGAATAATTTTAACACTTTTCATCCCTTATAATAATATTTATGCAGTGCCTATAATGTGACAAGCAGTGTCTTATGATGCTGGGAATACAATGATATAGTAAGTCAGATAAGGCCACTGATCTCATGAAGAATACACTGTAGTAGAATACATGTGCATTTTACTCTTTCCCCTTACCCCCAGCTCTAGCCATGGGGTTCAAGGATGGGCAAGTGATTCAAGCTAGCCAAATGAAATGAAGCCCTGGGATTTCTGATGGAAATATGGGAAAACAAAATGACCTCAGCCACTCCATTCAGTGTTTAAATGACCGAATGTAAGCTAGTGTTCTTGCTGCCACATAGTATGAGGCTGCCTGAATGGAGCCAATTATAGTCAACTGGATCCAGCTGTTCCTGAAGCCTATCACTCAGATTTTCTGTTATGAGACATTGTTTCTCTCCTTTTTTTTTTTAAACCAAAAAATAGTTTGATTTTAATTTCTTTTACCTGCAACTGACAATGTGGTGAACAAAGAATCAGAACAAAGGATTTAGTGAGGTAATCTCAATGTAGAGTGACACCAGGATACAACCACCAAATGCCCTCAGTTAACGTCTTATTTGCTACAAAGGCGCATACACTTCCTCTCCTCTGCACAGTGCTGGAAGCACTGACACAGACTCTTTTATGCTTCTTTCCCTGATCAAACCCTTTCAATTTCTCAATAACTTAATCTTCATTCAGATATGTGAATTATATCACATTAAATTTAAAGTTACTTAAAGTTTTGTATTCTAATGTGACACTGTAATTTATGCTCTAGTCCACACTACTTATTTCTTAGTTTAACTCTCATAAAATCAATCTTGTACATTTATTCCTAGAGTTTTTAGGCCTTTCCAAGGGATAGCATTTCCTATAGCCTTATACAAACTTAGCCCCTTTTTTGACTTGACTTAGAGATTCCTGTATAAAGGAATGTTTAAAAGAAATGAGCAGCAATTCACACGTGGAGATATCAAGAAGCATCAAGAGACTGATCCCTAGTGAAGAGTATCTAGGGGATATGTAAAAAGTTGGAATAAACAGTAAGAAATCTACTGTAAGAAATCTAGAAATCTACAGTAAGAGATTTTTTGTTTTTTAATTGGCTATGGTAGGGGGAAAAAAAAACTTTTCCATTTCATATACATATTTAAGAACAGTATTCTACCAAAGGTTATTTTCTTCCATTTTTGGGTCATGAAAATATATTCCTCCAAGTGGAAATGGTAAGGTAGATGTTTTTGAATTCAATTACTAGGTTAGGTGGGTTATGGTAATATATATATATATATATATATATATATATATAAACATATATATAATATTGAGAATTTTAAATCAGTAAGATAATTTCTCTTTACTTTTATACAGTGACTATATTCACTGGTCTGAGGGGGAAAAAAGTATTTAATGGCATGAAGAATGAACACAATTTTATTATACAGAGTGTAGAATTTAATTATATTGGAAATAGGGATAATTTAATTAAGTATCAGGCTCTCATTATTGACTTTAATTAAAATGTGAAAATTAAAATACTATATATCATTAGTAGAGAAAAATGAACTAAAATTGTTAAAATTAACTTTCCTGAATTAATATAGCCTTCCAAAGAAAAGTGAACTCTGGTTGTTTACTTATTCTATAGTAATATGGCTAGTAAAGAGTGATATGCAGAGTGATCTTTCTCTTGAATGTACAAAATTGAGTATTGTAAGGTCCATATTTTGCTGATATAGTATTATATATATATATCAGTATTGAAAATATGAATGTGAATAAATTTTTTTAGAAAATCCCAAATTGAACTATGTTAATGGTCTAGTGGTCTTTTTAAAAACAAGTTTGTATGGGTAGATTTTCATTTTGATTTGCTTTAGACACACTCAAAAACAAGCATGTTAACACTTTTGCAAATACTTCTAGTATCTAGAGAATATTTCAGCACTTCTTTTTGGTAATCATTTGAGAAATAGATCCACATCAAAAAAATTCTCATGACATTTATAGTGAAAATGATTTTGTCTTTTGTTAGAATTTATCTTATCTTGACTAATTTCCTCTTTATTTTAATAGTCTAACTCGAATCACTGGAACATCGTCAACACTTGATGAAGTGCAGGAATAAGTGTCTCTGCTTAGAACTAAGTTAGTTTATAATTTGATTTGAAAATAAGCTTATTTTTGCTAAACTTTATTTCTGTCCTTTTCCATTCCTCTACCTTGTTTGTCACATTTATTTTCTTCTGCTATTTTTATTTTTCCTCATAATATTTGGTTTGAAAATTCAAGCCCCTACCTGAAATTGATGGAATGAATTCACATATTTATGCTTATTTCCTCCCAATGTCAACACAAATAAAAATAAAGGGACACTTGCATAAATCTGAAGGACATAAAACAGAGGAGTTGATAAAAGTAAACATTGGAAAATAGAAAGCAGAAAAGTAACTGCTATTAACTAAGGATGGTAAAACAAAGGGTTAATTTCCTAGGAGACAACATAAAATTTTGAGGGCAGCTTTGTAATTCCAAAAGAATGAAATTAAAGGAAAGTGTGTGTTAAATGCTCAATCCCCCCTTCTACCACAGCTAACAAAATCCTGGTTGTCTGACATATTATCTAGGCAGGAAATGTGTGGATTCTTCCATGTGGGCTCTGTCCACTATAAAAAGGACCACTGACATTAAAAGTTCCCCATGAATTGGTCTGTTCAAATAAGCATATGATTCTCTGCACAACCTCTTATGCAGCCCTCCAGTGTGCACAGAGAATTTAAGATATTTGAGTACCATGATCTTAAATATGAGCACAAATCCAAGATCACCAAACATCTGAGGAAAACCTCTAATACTGACAGAGACCAAAACAAACAGTGAAAAAGTAAAACTTGGAGGGATCATAGACTACACAGGGAGAAACAAAACAAAACAAACAAACAAAACCCCGAAAAACCTGTTAGACATTTGCCCAGGAAGATTTAAAAAAGATACTGTGGCCATTAAACACGAACTAGATATTACGGGAAAAAGGACAATCTGAGAATATAAAATATATTTTGTAAATTAATATGAAAAAAATAACTCAAAAGGAAGGATGGGGAAGCCCTCGGTAAATAAAGAGAATGAGGAAAAGGAAAACAATAGAGAAAACGTAGTAAAAGAGAATTACTGACAATAGTCAAAGAAAAAAGTCAGATATCCTACTCATGTGGATTTGAGAAAGAAAAGACCAAATGGAAAGGAAGAATTATTCACAGAAATATTCAAAAAAGTTTTCCAGATTTGAAGGACATGCATTCCTAGATTGAAAGGATCCATTTAATCCAACACAATGTGTGAAAATACACCCATATCAAGTCATGACACTGACATTCCTGAACACAGAAGAATACCCTAAAAATTCCAGCAGGGCTTCCCTGGTGGCGCAGTGGTTGAGAGTCCGCCTGCCAATGCAGGGGACACGGGTTCGAGCCCTGGTCTGGGAAGATCCCACATGCCGTGGAGCAACGAAGCCCGTGCGCCATAACTACTGAGCCTGCACGTCTGGAGCCTGTGTTCCGCAACAAGAGAGGCCGCGATAGTGAGAGGGCCGCACACCACGATGAAGAGTGGCCCCTACTTGCCACAACTAGAGAAAGCCCTTGCACAGAAACGAAGACCCAACACAGCCAAAAATAAATAAATAAATAAATAAATAAATAAATAAATAACAAAACAAACAAAAAAATTGCAGCAAAAGTGGTGAGGGAAAAATCACATATACAGTAGTCCTCTCTTGTTGCGATTCTTTTCTCTGTGGTTTCAGTTACTCAGGGTCAACGACAGTTTGAAAATATTAAATGGAAAAGTCCAGAAATAATTCCTAGGTTTTAAATTGTGCCACTGTTCTGAGTAGCATGATGAAATCTCGCGCAGTCTCGCTCCCGCCCACCTGTTAGTCGTTCAGCCGCCATCTTGCTTACCAGATCTACTGTCGAGGTATGGCTGTGGCAGCGCTGTGTTCAGGTAACTCTTATTTGACTTAAAAATGGCCCCAAAGTGCAAGAGTAGTGATGCTGGCAATTCGGATATGCCAAAGAGAAGCCGTAAAATGCTTCCTTTAAGTGAGAAGTGAAAGTTCTCGACTTAATAAGGAGAGAAAAAAAATCGTGTGCTGAGGTTGCTAAGATCTATGGTAAGAATGAATGTTCTGTCCCTGAAATTGTGAAGAAGGAAAAAGAAATTCATGCTAGTTTTACTGTCACACCTCAAGCTGCAAAAGTCATGGCTAGTGTGTTGTAAGTGTTTACTTAAGATAGAAAAGGCATTACATTTGTACAATACGGTATTTTGAGAGAAAGACTATTCACATAACTTTTATTGCAGTATGTTACTATAATTGTTCTATTTTATTATTAGTTATTCTTGTTAATCTCTTACTGTGCCTAATTTATAAATTAAACTTTATCATAGGTATGTGTGTATAGGAAAAGCAGTATGTATAGGGTTTGGTACTATCTGAGGTTTCAGGCATCCACTTGGGGTCTTGGAGCATATCCCCCCTCATGAGTTGGGGAACTAATGCACATTACTTTGAACTTTTCAACCACATATCTGGAACACAGAGGACTTGTGTTCTGTGGTTATCGTGTTTTACTAAGAAATTTTGGCCTTCCCCAAGGTTAGACATATTTTTCCTATGCTTCCTTCTAGAAGTTTTATTATTTTAGATTGTACATTTAAACTAATCTTTTTCAAGCTGATGTTTGCATATAGTATGAGGTAAATTCTTACAAGTTTTCGTTTTTCATGCTGTGTTTGATCTTCTGTCAGATAATCCATCCATTTTCTTTAAGGAATATATCCATTTTGTTTGTTTTTTACTTGATTTGCATAAAGTTGTTCATAATATTCTTTTGTTATTCTGACCAGGTTGTTCTATATCCTCACCAGAAATTGGTATTGTCATGGTTTTCCTTTTGTTGTTTTTTCTTTACTTTTAGGCCTTCTATTAGGGTTATAGTGGTATCTCACTGTTGTTTTAATTTGTAATCCCCTAATAATGAATATTTTAGCATCTTTTCGTATGATTATTTACTGTCTGTATGTCTTGTTTGGTGAGGAGTCTATTAAAATCTTTCACCCATTTTGTAAGTGGATTGTTTTCTTATTGTTGAGCTTTCAATATTTTTTCTATGTATGTATTTTGGCCATATGTTCTTTATCAGATACATGTTTTCCAAATATTTTCTCTCATTCTGCGGCTGTCATTTTATTAACAGTGTCTATTACAGAGCAGAAGTTTTTAATTTTAATAAAGTCCAACTCATTATTTTTTTCCCTCATGGATCATACTTTTGATATTGTATTTATAAATGCATTGCCAAACCTAAGATCACCTAGATTTTCTCCAACACTTCTACTGGCAAAAACAAAAACAGAACAGGTTAAGAAAGCTATTCACCTGGAAACATGGGTCATTTCTTTCAGAAAATGAAGGATCACTCCAAGGTTAAATCTGGGAACCTTGAAGAACAATTCCCTGGCCACAGAATTGGGCCTGAATTAAAAGAATTGGTGACTGGTTGCTTTTCAGAATCCTTATGGAGCAGTAACTGCTATACTGTATATCTCGTATTATCTGCCATTTTGAGTGGAAATAGCTATTTTGTTGTCTTTGTTACTGGCTCAGCACTATGTTTTGGGTTTCTAGAAGGTGTTTATTTGCCTGTTAAGTTTACTGGTCATTAGGGCAAGAGAATCTGTACTTGAGGAGCTTCATTTGTATACCTAGACCTGATTTAAATGAAGAAATCACAGGCTTCAAGCCTGAGCTGATGCCATAATGGGTTGCTGCTTTGGGGATATTGGAAAGAAGGTAAATGAAACATGACTCATTAGGGGCTGTATCTCAGCCTACAGCAGACTGTTGGTTTGTTGACCCCTAGGAGACATGCTTCAGGGTCTACACACAATGGTGTAAACTATCCCTTTGATTATGGCCTGGCCCTGTGACTTGTTTAACCAATGGGAAGTAGCAAATACAACACTGTTATCAGTTTCTAAATTAAGACTTAAGAAAGAAGGTCTGGGAGCTTCTGCTTTTGTTTGCTGTGGGAAACCAGCCAACATGTAATAAGTATAATCCACCTGGGAATGCTATGCTGTGAAAAGCTTATTTACTCAGATTGATAGTCCTTATGCAAAAGAATTGAAACCCAGACCAAGTCCCTGGTGAGGTCTCACCCATCAGCCAGAACCAATCTGCCAACCATATGAGTAAATTCATTTTGCGGGTGGCTCTTTCAGCTCTATCTGAGGCACCCCTGTTACTGCCAAGTGGACGAGAGACAAGATATCTCCATGTAACCCTGAGAAATTTGCATAATCATGAGCAAACAAATAAAATGGTTGTGTTAAGCCACTAAGCACTGGGATAGTTTATAACACAGCATGAGATAATCAAAACACTACTTTTAATTCTTTTTCTGTTCTATGTCCGTTTATCCATTTGGTGGCTTGTAGAAAAAATTTCAGACTAGGTATTTCTCACTAAAACATCACAAACAATTGAACATCCTATCCCTATCACTATTTATAATTAACAGATTATCTTACTCTGACACACACATACACACTAATGTAGATAAAGATATGTATAAATATATTTTTGACAATTAACTATCTAATATTTTAAAAATAAAATTATTTCTTGATTCAGTAGCAAATATGTAGTGATAAAGTTAGGATGCTACAGTGTGATTTTTTAAGAAATAAGAAATGACATTCAGAAGAATATAGAAGTGAAAAACATAATCAGTTTTGCTACTTAACAGTCAACACTTATATTTATGCATGGTGGTTTGTTGGGAATAATGTGTCACCAGTATTTTCCAAAACAAAGCATCACATTACAGATTCATAGAGTTGAATCTTTGAGAGTCCTCATACATATCTATGCTTTTTTGAAGAACTGTATATAACATTCTCACCCTCTGCCAACCCAAGCAATTAAAACCCTTCAATAATCTCATTATGAAGAAGCTTACTGACTGTTAATTTAAAATGATCTTATAGATTATTAATAGGTATTTTGGTACATATTTGTCATATATAATAAAAATTATTTGTGATTTTGTCTATACTTTTTCATGGCAAGACATTGAAATGAAGAATTTGATTCCATTATCTTTTCTATTTGCTCAATTCCTATCTTAAATGATTAATTATTGGATTCTTTAGGTTCATTAGGTTATGAAATGATAGAATCATTTACCTAAATTCAATGCATATGGTAAACATTAGTTGAAAATATCTTTGTAGAATACAATGGGAAAAATATATTCTCCTATGTAAATAATGAATCCATGGGTACTGTCTCATTTAAACTGCAGTTCTAGATATCTCAGAACCAAATATTTTTGGACCTTTTCTATGGTAATATAGACAATTCTGTTAACTCACTCAACAAATCTCTGCCTAAATCTGTTCCCCAATATGCTATTTTGTAATTTTCTTTACACATCAGAAAGTGCACATCTCTCACTCTCCGAGAGATCACCGTCTCAATGCTAAGACCCAGCTCCACTCAATGACCAGAAAGCTCAAGTGCTGGACACCCCATGCCAAACAACTAGCAACACAAGAACACAAGCCCACCCATTAGTAGAGAAGCTGCCTAAAATCATACTAAGTCCACAGACACCCCAAAACACACCACGGGACATGGTCCTGCCCACCAGAAAGACAAAATGCAGCCTCATCCACCAGAACACAGGCACCAGTCCCCTCCATCAGGAAGCCTATACAAGCCACTGAAACAACCTTACTCATTGGGGGCAGACACCAAAAACAATGGGAACTATGAACCTGCAGCCTGCAAAAAGGAGACCCCAAACACAGTAAGTTAAGCAAAATGAGAAGACAAAGAAATACACAGCAGATGAAGGAGCAAGGTAAAAACCCACCAGACCAAACAAATGAAGAGGAAATAGGCAGTCTACCTGAAAAAGAATTCAGAGTAATGACAGGAAAGATGATCCAAAATCTTGGAAAGAGAAAGGAGAAAATACAAGAAATATTTAACAAGGACCAAGAAGAACTAAACAGCAAACAAACAATGATGAACAACACAATAAATGAAATTAAAAATTCTCTAGAAGGAATCAATAGCAGAATAACTAAGGCAGAAGAACGGATAAGTGACCTGGAAGATAAAATAGTGGAAATAACTACTGCAGAGCAGAATAAAGAAAAAAGAATGAAAAGAATTGAGGACAGTCTCAGAGACCTCTGGGACAACATTAAATGCACCAACATTTGAATTACAGCGGTCCCAGAAGGAGAAGAGAAAAAGAAAGGGACTGAGAAAACATTTGAAGAGATGATCACTGAAAACTTCCCTAATAAGGGAAAGGAAAGAGTCAATCAAGTCCAGGAAGTGCAGAGTCCCACACAGGATAAATCGAAGGAGAACCACGGCAAGACAAATATTAATTAAACTATCAAAAATTAAATAAAAAGAAAAAATATTAAAAGCAGCAAGGGAAAAGCAACAAATAACATACAAGGGAATCCCCATAAGGTTAACAGCTGATCTTTCAGCAGAAACTCTGCAAGCCAGTAGGGAGGAGCAGGACGTATTTAAAGTGAGGAAAGGGAAAAACCTACAACCAAGATTACTCTACCCAGCAAGTATCTCATTAAGATTTGACAGAGAAATTAAAACCTTTACAGACAAGCAAAAGCTAAGAGAAAACAGCACCACCAAACCAGCTTTACAACGAATGCTAAAGGAACTTCTCTAGGCAGGAAACACAAGAGAAGGAAAAGACCTACAATAACAAATCCAAAACAATTAAGAAAATGGTAATAGGAACATACATATCAATAATTACCTTAAATGTAAATGGATTAAATGCTCCAACCAAAAGACATAGACTGGCTGAATGGATACAAAAACAAGACCCATATATATTCTGTCTACAAGAAACCCACTTCAGACCTAGAAGCACATACAGACTGAAGTGAGGGGGTGGAAAAAGATATTGCATGCAAATGAAAATCAAAAGAAAGGTGAAGTAGCAATTCTCATATCAGAGAAAATAGACTTTGGAATAAGGACTATTACAAGAGACAAAGAAGGACACTACATAATGATCAAGGGATCAATCCAAGAAGAAGACACAATTGTAAATATTTATGCACCCAACACAGGAGAACCTCAATACATAAGGCAAACGCTAACAGCCATAAATAGGGAAATTGACAGTAACAAAATAATAGTAGTGGACTTTAACACCCCACTTTCACAAACGGACAGATCAACCAAATGAAAATAAATCAGGAAACACAAGCTTTAAATGATAGATTAAACAAGATGGACTTAACTGATATTTATAGGACATTCCATCCAAAAACAACAGAATACATTTTCTTCTCAAGTGCTCATGGAATGTTCTCCAGGATAGATCATATCTTGGGTCACAAAGCAAGCCTTGGTAAATTTAAGAAAATTGAAATCGTATCGAGTATCTTTTCCAAACAGAATGCTATAAGACTAGATATCAATTACAGGAAAAGAACTGTAAAAAGTACAAACATAGGGAGGCTAAACAATATGCTACTAAATAACCAAGAGATCATGGAAGAAATCAAAGAGGAAATCAAAAAATACCTAGAAACAAATGACAATGAAAACACGATGGCCCAAAACCTATGGGATGCAGCAAAAGCAGATCTAAGAGGGAAGTTTATAGCAATACAATCCTACCTCAAGAAACAAGAAAAATCTCAAACAATTTAACTTTATACCTAAAGGAACTAGAGAAAGAAGAACAAACAAAACCCAAAATTAGTAGAAGGAAAGAAATCATAAAGATCAGAGCAGAAATAAATGAAATAGAAACAGAGAAAACAATAGCAAAGATCAATAAAACTAAGAGCTGGTTCTTTGAGAAGATAAACAAAATTGATAAACCATTAGCCAGATTCATCAAGAAAAAAAGGGGGAAGACTCAAATAAACAGAATTAGAAATGAAAAAGAAGAAGTAACAACTGACTCTGCAGAAATACAAAGGATCATGAGAGATTACTACAAGCAACTATATGCCGATAAAGTGGACAACCTGGAAGAAATGGACAATTTCTTAGAAAAGCACAACCTTCCAAAACGGAACCACGAAGAAATATAAAATAGAAAAACACCAATCACAAGCAGTGAAACTGAACTGTGATTAAGAATCTTCCAACAAACAAAAGCCCAGGACCAGATGGCTTCACAGGCGAATTCTATCAAACATTTAGAGAAGAGCTAACATCCATCCTTCTCAAACTCTTCCAAAATATAGCTGAGGGAGGAACACTCCCAAACTCATTCTACGAGGCCACCATCACCCTGATACCAAAACCAGACAAAGATGTTCCAAAAAAGAAAACTACAGGCCAATATCACTGATAAACACAGATGCAAATATCCTCAACAAAATACTAGAAAACAGAATCCAGCAGCATATTAAAAGGATCATACAGCATGATCAAGTGGGGTTTATCCCAGGAATGCAAGGATTCTTCAATATATGCAAATCAATCAATGTGATACACCATATTAACAAAGTGAAGGATAAAAACCATATGATCATCTCAATAGATGCAGAAAAACCTTTCAACAAAATTCAACACCCATTTATGAGAAAAACCCTCCAGAAAGTAGGCACAGATGGAACTTACCTCGACATAATAAAGGCCACATATGACAAACCCACAGCCAACATCGTTCTCAATGGCGAAAAACTGAAACCATTTCCACTAAGATCAGGAACAAGAAAATGCTGCCCACTTTCACCACTATTATTCAACATAGTGTTGGAATTTTTAGCCACAGCAATCAGAGAAGAAGAAGAAATAAAAGGAATCCAAATCAGAAGAGAAGAAGTAAAACTGTCACTGCTTGCAGATTACATGATACTATACATAGAGAATCCTAAAGATGCTACCAGAAAACTACTAGAGCTAATCAATGAATTTGGTAAAGTAGCAGGATACAAAATTAATGCACAGAAATCTTTTGCATTCCTATACACTACTGATGAAAAATCTGAAAGAAAAATAAAGGAAACACTCCCATTTACCATTGCAACAAAAATAATAAAATGACTAGGAATAAACCTACCTAAAGAGACAAAATGTCTGTATGCAGAAAACTATAAGACACTGATGAAAGAAATTAAAGATGATACAAACAGAATGAGAGATATACCATGTTCTTGGATTGGAAGAATCAACATTGTGAAAATGACTATACTTCCCAAAGCAATCTACAGATTCAATGCAATCCCTATCAAACTACCACTAGCATTTTTCACAGAACTAGAACAAAAAATTTCACAATTTGTATGGAAACACAAAAGACCCCGAATAGCCAAAGGAATCTTGAGAAAGAAAAACGGAGCTGGTGGAATCAGGCTCCGTGACTTCAGACTATACTACAAAGCTACAGTAATGAAGATAGTATGGTACTGGTACAAAAACAGAAATATAGATCAATGGAACAGGATAGAAAGCCCAGAGATAAACCCACGCATACATAGCCACCTTATCTTTGATAAAGGAGGCAAGAGTTACAATGGAGAAAAGACAGCCTCTTCAATAAGTGGTGCTGGGAAAACTGGACAGCTACATGTAAAAGAATGAAATTAGAACATTCCCTAACACCATACACAAAAATAAACTCAAAATGGATTAAAGACCTAAATGTATGGTCACCTTATCTTTGATAAAGAAGGCAAGAATATACAATGGAGAAAAGACAGCCTCTTCAATAAGTGGTGCTGGGAAAACTGGACAGCTACATGTAAAAGAATGAAATTAGAACACTCCCTCACACCATACACAAAAATAAACTCAAAATGGATTAAAGACCTAAATGTAAGACCAGACACTATAAAACTCTTAGAGGAAAACATAGGCAGAACACTCTATGACATAAATCACAGCAAGATCCTTTTTGACCTCCCTCCTAGAGAAATGGAAATAAGAACAAAAATAAACAAATGGGACCTAGTGAAACTTAAAAGCTTTTGCACAGCAAAGGAAACCATAACAAGACAAAAAGACAACCCTCAGAATGGGAAAAAATATTTGCAGATGAAGCAACTGGCAAAGGATTAATCTCCAGAATATACAAGTGGCTCATGTAGCTCAATATAAAAAAAACAAACAAACCAATCCAAAAATGGGCAGAAGACCTAAACAGACATTTCTCCAAAGAAGATATACAAATTGCCAACAAACATATGAAAGGATGCTGAAGATTACTAATAATTAGAGAAATGCAAATCAAAACTACAGTGAGGTATCACCTCACACCAGTCAGAATGGCCATCATCAAAAAATCTACAAACAATAAATGTTGGAGAGGGTGTGGAGAAAAGGGAACTCTTTTGCACTGTTGGTGGGAATGTAAATTGATACAGCTACTATGGAGATCAGTATGGAGGTTCCTTAGAAAACTAAAAATAGAACTACCATATGACCCAGCAATCCCACTACTGGGCATATACCCTGAGAAAACTCTAATTGAAAAAGAGTCATGTACCACAATGTTCATTGCAGCACTATTTACAATAGCCAGGACATGGAAGCAACCTAAGTGTCCCTTGGCAGATGAATGGATAAAGAAGATGTGGCACATATATACAATGGAATATTACTTAGCCATAAAAAGAAACAAAATTAAGTTATTTGTAGTGAGGTGGGTGGACCTAGAGTCTGTCATACAGAGTGAAGTAAGTCAGAAAGAGAAAAACAAATACCGTATGCTAACACATATATATGGAATCTGAAAAAAAAAGGCTCTGAAGAACCAAGGGGCAGGACAGAATAACGACGCAGACATAGAGAATGAACTTGAGGTTACATGGGGGGAAGGGTTAGCTGGGACGAAGTGAGAGAGTGGCATTGATATATATATACTACCAAATGTAAATAGCTAGTGGCATGCAGCTGCATAGCATAGGGAGATCAGCTACATGCTTTGTGTCCACCTAGAGGGGTGGGATAGGGAGGGAGGGAGACACAAGAGGGTGGGGATATATGTATACATATAGCTGACTCACTTTGTTATACAGCAGAAACTAACACAACATTGTAAAGCAATTTTACTCCAATAAAGATGTTAAAAAAAATCTACAAACATAAATGCTGGAGAGTATGTGGAGAAAAGTGAACCCTCTTGCACTATTGGTGGGAATGTAAATTGATATAGCCACTATGGAGAACAGTATGGAGGTTCCTTAAAAAACTAAAAATTGAACTACCATATGACCCAGCAATCCCACTACTGGGCTTATACCCTGAGAAAACCATAATTCAAAAAGAGTCATGTACCACAATTTTCATTGCAGCTCTATTTATAATAGCCAGGACATGGAAGCAACCTAAGTGTCCCTTGGCAGATGAATGGATAAAGAAGATGTGGCACATACATACAATGGAATATTACTCAGCCATAAAAAGAAACGAAATTGAGTTATTTGTAGTGAGGTGGATGGACCTAGAGTCTGTCATACAGAGTGAAGTAAGTCAGAAAGAGAAAAACAAATACTAACATATATATATGGAATCTGAAAAAAAAATATGCTAACATATATGTATGGAATCTAAAAAAAAAAAATCGTTCTGATGAACCTAGGCGCAGGACAGGAATAAAGACGCACACATAGAGAATGGACTTGAGGATACAGGGTTGGGGAAGGATAAGCTGGGACGAAGTGAGAGAGTAGCATTGACATATATACACTACCAAATGTAAAATAGGTAGCTAGTGGAAAGCAGCCGCATAGCACGGGGAGATCAGCTTGGTGTTTTGTGACCACCTAGAGGGTTGGGTTAGGGAGGGTGGGAGGGAGATGCAAGAGGGAGGGGATATGGGGACATACGTATATGTATAGCTGATTCACTTTGTTATACAGCAGCAACAAACACAACAATGTAAAGCAACTATACTCCAGTAAAGATGTTTTAAAAAAAAAGAAAAAACACATGCACAATTTTCTTCTATAATTCTCTCTCTCTCTCTCTCTCTCTCTCTGCACCCTACTCCAACCTTTCTGTATGTAATTATAGGTACTTTGGGCATATAGACTTCCGGTTCTCTTTCTAGAGTTTCTTTGAAGAGCTTAAAGAATTGACTAGTTAGCAAAATAATACTTACTGAGGTTTTAACAATAAGGTTAAAGCATTCACTTAACTTTTTTGCTCTGAGGCTTTTTCTTAATAGCAGTACAGTGGATTTCATCTTTGTCCCAAAGCTGTCTTCGTGACAAGTTTAATTTGATGAGAAGCATTTTCATGTTTTTAATGCTGAAATTTCAGGAACTAATAAACTTTCTATTTTACATTAATTATGTTTGCAGACTGAACTCATTTTTTCTTGTAATACTTTATACATCAGATAATAAAAGTCAACACCACCCAGTATTTGGCCTCAAAACTTACTTGTCCATTGGCACAAGTTTACTAAATGCATTTTTATTCCTTCCAATTTGTTATAGGTGGTATTTTTATCAAATGTTTCACCACTATCATATGAATGCATCACCAAATGTTAAGTAACCATTCTGAAGTTTCTCATAGCAGGTTCCTTATACTTCCCACCCAGTTGTAAAGCTAATATTTTTTGTTGATTGAAGTACCTCATTTCTAGGTGCCAAATCCTGTTTTAGAAATTTGTTGCTCTAAAAATAGCCTATAAAATAAACATCTTCAAGTATCACAATGATAAAACAAGTATTTATATTTCATTCACAGGTCTGCAGAAGGCTAGGAGGTCAGTCAATCAAGACAGATCAGCTAGGATTCTACGCTTTAGGCTATGTATTGATTGGACTTGGCTTAGTGTTGAAGATTAGGGTTTAGAATTGCTCCATTAGAATTTTTGTAACTCAATAATAAAAAGAAAACTATCTGAATTAAAAATGAGCAAAATTATGAATACACAGTTAACCAAAAATTATATATAAATGGTAAATCAGCATGTGAAAAGATGCTCATCATTGTTGGTCATCAAGAAAAGACAAACTGAACTCACAATGGGATAACCACTACACTCTACAATGGGTAAAATTTTAAAAAAATTATTACTAAGTGTTAGTGGAATTCTCCAATATTTCTGGCAAAAATATAAAAGTGGACAAGTACTTTAGGAAACGGTTTGGCAGTTTCTTATAGTTAAATATGCAGTTACTCTTTAAACTAGAAGTTCTGTGATGTGTGTTCTAGGGCTTGCTCACACTGGCCTCATGAGTGCTTTCCAGGCATATCTCTTCTTGACTCTGGCTTCAAGGTGTAATGTTTGTAGTGTGAAATCATTCATGGTGAGAATATTTACACTGTGGCAGTCAGCAAAGACTACAATCAAAGTTGTCTCCTCCGCCATCCAGAAAGCTGGCTGTTAAACATTTACATCATGTCTCTACAGCAATTCCACTCTTAGGTATTTGCACAAGAAATTAAAACATATATCCACAAAGATTGTACACAAATAATATAGCAGCATTACTAATAATATGAAACATGTAAAGAATGCCCATCAAGGACTTCCCTGGTGGTGCAGTGGTTAAGAATCCGCCTGCCAATGCAGGGGACACAGGTTCGAGCCTGTGTCTGGGAAAATCCCACATGCTGCAGAGCAACTAAGCCTGTGCGCTACTGGGCCTGTGCTCTAGAGCCCACGAGCCACAACTACTGAGCCCGTGTGTCACAACTACTGAAGCCTGTGCACCTAGAGTCTGTGCTGCACAACAAGAGAAGCCACCGTAATGAGAAGACCATGCACCGCAACAAAGAGTAGCCCCTGCTTGCCACAGCTAGAGAAAGTCTGCATGCAGCAATGAAGACACAGTGCAGCCAAAAATAAGCAAATAAAATAAATAAATTAAAAAAAAGAATGTCGATCAAGACATCTATCAATGTTTGTCCATTAAGAGGTAAATGGATAAACAAAATGTGGCATAGTATTCTGCAGTAATAAATGGCATAGAATAATGATGTAGAATGTAGCAGTAATAAACAATGGTTGCAGGTACATGCAACAACATAGATGAATCTGAAATCATTATCCAAATTAGACAATCCAGACATTTGGACTATATACTATATATGTCCACTTACATGACATTCTGGAAAAGATAAAATTATAAAAATATAAACAAGAGCAGTAGTTGCTAAGGGCCAGGGCTTGGGGGAAAGCATTGACCGAAAAGTGTTCCCAAAACTTTTTGAGGTGAATGAAATGTTCTAGCTTGATTTTAATGAAGTTTATATGCCTATGTACACTTTATTAAAGCTCATAAAACTCTACTCTTCAAATGGTGTATTTTGATACGAGTAGATTATATTTAGATTAAGAAAATATTTAAAAAATTTAGCACAGTCTAATCTTGGGAATCTAAACAATGAATTTACACTGCATACCTGATAGAATTATAATTTATGCACAAGTGGAAAAATGGTAAACAGAGGAAATTATCTAGGCAATTTACAATAAAGAATTACAGAAATAAAATAAAATTTTTTAAAAAGTGTAATTAAAACGTTAAATGGTCCCTGAAAATATAATCATTTCTGCCTGTGATTATTTATATATGGAAAAGATTTTCATTCTATCTATGAATATACACAAATGGCCTCTTGATTTGATTTACACCAAAGCATGACTCTGTAATTTAGGAAAAAATTTTCCTGTTAAAAAACTTTTTTTTAAAAAGCCCTGCATGGGGCTTCCCTGGTGGCGCAGTGGTTGAGAATCTGCCTGCCAATGCAGGGCACACGGGTTTGAGCCCTGGTCTGGGAAGATCCCGCATGCCGCGGAGCAACTGGGCCCGTGAGCCACAACTACTGAGCCTGCGCGTCTGGAGCCTGTGCTCCGCAACAAGAGAGGCCGTGATAGTGAGAGGCCCGCGCACCGCGATGAAGAGTGGCCCCCGCTTGCCACAACTAGAGAAAGCCCTCGCACAGAAACGAAGACCCAACACAGCCAAAAATATAAATAAATAAATAAATAAATATTAAAAAAGAAAAAAGCCCTGCATGTTAAAACGGAATTAATTTGAGAAATAACACTTTTTTTCTTTATGTGAAAATAGGTCCAGTGTCACAAAATCATAGAAGGCTCAGTCAGTATTTGTAGAATAAATCATGTACTTAATATGGACTCTTAAAACGTATTCCTAGATTCACATTCTTCTTATTAAAGATATGAAAGATAATGTAAAAAATCAATACTGGACATAAAATGTTTCCATTAATATATTTTTGAAAGCAGTTCTTATGCTTCACAGTTCAAGACATGCAATAGGCATAAAGAAACTCCCCAAACCATGGTGGAATTTGCTTTCAGTCCATTATCAAATTATCAGCTGTATACAATCATTATTACATAATCAGCATAATGATGTTTACTTACTTTCCCAACATGACTATTGAGAATCTAAGTATTCAGTAAAATGATTTTTTCCTTTAGAAAGACGTAAGTATTAGGTATGAAACTGTTGATGTTACAGTCTTTTTAAAAAGTTACATTACTAGAAGTGTTATCAGAATCTCAGGTTAGTGATCCAATTCTTATACAGTTTGATATAGTCTAAAATAAAAATGAAATAAAAATATAATAATCGTCCCAGAAAAATATAATCTAAAAGTTTCTCTTAGTTCATGGTGCTTCTCGTACTGCAGTAGATACCCAAATTCCCTTGGTTTTAATATAACCATTTAATTTGGCTATTCAAATTTGTATACACTGATCTTTAAATTGACAAGAACTAAAAATGTGAAAGAAAATGTGAAAAGCCTCCTTCTTAGAGATGGGAAAGTGGGCAATACACAATGGAATTACCAAACCAAAATCGAATTAGGGTAAAACTTATTAAGTAAGCTAAACACAGATATCATTTTTATCCTGAATAGCATTGCAAAGTCTGGTTACATTTTTTTTAAATTAATTAATTAATTTATTTATTTATGGCTGTGTTGGGTCTTCGTTTCTGTGCGAGGGCTTTCTCCAGTTGCGGCGAGCGGGGTCCACTCTTCATCGCGGTGCACGGGCCTCTCACTGTCGCGGCCTCTCATTGCGGAGCACAGGCTCCAGACGCGCAGGCTCAGTAGTTGTGGCTCACGGGCCCAGTTGCTCCGCGGCATGTGGGATCCTCCCAGACCAGGGCTCGAACCCGTGTCCCCTGCATTGGCAGGCAGACTCTCAACCACTGCACCACCAGGGAAGCCCTGGTTACATTTTTTAATGTAAACATTTCTATTAACATATTATATACACAAAACAAGTTAAATATTTTAAATATACAATTTGTTGAATATCCACAAAGTCAACATACTCATGTAACTAAAATCCAGATCAAGAAACAGTACATTACCAAAACATGAGAAGCCCTCTCCTGCCTTCTTAGTCACTACCTGGCTTACCCTTCCAAGGGCAACAATTGTCCTGAATTCTAACACCATATATTAGTTTTGCTTACTGTTAAACTTTATATAAAAGAAATCATTCAGTATGTACTTACTTGTGTCTGGCTTATTTTATTAACTGATATATTTGTCATGTGTATTTGTAGTTTGTTCATTCTCATCGCTGAAGAGTATTAAGCTGTATGGCTACACTACCATTCTACTGTAATGACGTTTAGGTTATTTTTAGTTTACACACTCTGAGAATAATGTTGCTATAAGGATTACAGTACAAACCTTTTGGCAAAAATGAATATGTTTATGTGTATATAAGTGGAATAGATGTTCTTAGTATTACACATATTTATTTTTAGTAGTGTCAAGAAGTTTTCCAAAATGTTTGCATGAGTTTTATTCCCACTAGCAATGTACAAGGGCTTGAGCTGTTCCACACTGGGTATGGCCTGTCTTTTTCAATTTAGCCATGCTGGTAGATGTCTAGTGGCTCTTACTGTGGCTTTATTTTGTATTTTCCTGATGACTAAAGAAATTAAACACTTTTTTCATATGTTTGTTTAATTGCCAATCTGTTATCCTCTTTGGTGAAATTTATTACCTTTTAATACATTTTCTTCTGTCCATTTTTCTATTTATTTCTCTGCTCTTTTCTTACTGATTTGTAAGAATTTTCAAATATTATTTACACCAGTCTGTTGTATTGTATATACCAGATATCTGTATTACTAGTACCTTCTTTCAGTCTGTGTGTTGTTTTTTCACTCTATGAATGGAGCCTTTTGATGATCAGATGTTCTAAATTTTAATGTAGATTACTACAGCAGATATTTTTCTCTCATGATGTGTTTTGCTCATTGCAATGTCATAAAGATGTTTTCTAATATTTCTTTTATATTTGTTTTAACTTGCACATTTATATTTGCAATCCATCTGCGATTGACTTAGAAAATAGTTTAACAGGTTCTGTTTCTTTTTCCCCATATGAATATCCAATCAACCCAGAATTATTTGTTGAAAGACTATCCAGAATATCCTTACTCTCAAAATTTTAATGGCACCTTTATCCTAAATCAGGTGACTATAAATATGTGATCTACTTCTGAATTTCCTATTTTGTTCCATTCCTCGGTTTATCTATCTATGTATAATGGATTGTAAGTTCATTTGAATTCTCTGCATTTATTTCATCTCTGAAAAACAACTGTTTTATGTAGTCCTTATCAATAATTATTTTTTTTGATGTACTCCACTAGTTATGTCCTCTAATAAATTTTTTTTAAATAGAGGTAGCAGGAATATTTGTCACATGCCCAAACTCAGGCAGAAAACTCAATAATTTGCCATTTTATCTAATACCTAGTAGACAGTAGACGCTCAACAAATATGCAGATATGAATCTCCTCAAGGGAACAGTGCTGCATAATAATTTGTAACACATCCTGAATCACAGAGATATGACTATGAATACTATATCACTTTAATTTATGAATTAGAGGAAATTACTTTGATCTATGCTTTGGTCAAACATTTGTAAAACAGGTATAATAACTAGTTACCTGTTTCTTAGAATTAATGTTATAATTAAAATGTGGGGCTTCCCTGGTGGCGCAGTGGTTGAGAATCTGCCTGCCAATGCAGGGGACACGGGTTCGAGCCCTGGTCTGGGAAGATCCCGCATGCCACGGAGCAACTAAGCCTGTGCGCCACAACTACTGAGCCTGCACGTCTGGAGCCTGTGCTCCGCAACAAGAGAGGCCGCGATAGTGAGAGGCCCACGCACCGCGATGAAGAGTGGCCCCCGCTCGCCGCAACTGGAGAAAGCCCTCGCACAGAAACGAAGACCCAACACAGCCATAAATAAATAAATTAATTAATTAAAAAAAAAAAGTGAAATCCTTAGCTTAGTACCTGTCTAGAGTAAACACTCACTGTATGTTAGTTTAAATACATTTATATTTATTATATTTACATGGTATGTTTATATACATAATGATTCTAGGATGAGTATGTGAACATAGTAGTCAAATTTCAAAAATAACTGAATTTTTAAATCATGAAACCCCTTTCTCACAAAGAATAGTACCAGGATTATAACAGAACAACAAAAACACATTTGAGAATTGAGATTCTATTTCCCCTTCAGATTTAAACTCATCTGCCACATTTCGATGTAATCCAAAATTTGGTCTCATTTTGACCCATTTCCAAGTACATTCCTTGCTTTTAGACAGCTGGTTTACTCAGTCTCTTCTTAAAGTAACCTGTAGTTCTCTGAAGCAATTCATCCTACCTAGAATACCCTCCTTTCTTTGTTTTACTTCTGCAAACCTCAAATACACTTGAATAAGACCAAGATCAACCCTTATATTAAAACCTTCCATAACTCCTATGCTTTGTAATAAACTTTTCAATTTATAATACCCCATTAGCATAAGCTTTGGTTGAAATATCATCTTCTCAATGAGATTTCTAAAGACAACTCATTACTTTCCATTACTGCCATTATTGGCATATTAATACCCCTTACTCTTTCCTGCTTGTTCCATAGCACTTATTCCTTTTCAACACACTCATAATATTTATGTGTGTATATCATTTTGTATTGACATAGCTATGTAAGTACATATGTCTATATCTATATAGATATGTAGGTAGGTATTTATTTGGTTTACTTTTTTATCTGATACTTCCACTAGAATGCAAGCTACTACAGTGCAAGTATTTTGTCTCTTTTCCTCATAATAATTCTTCAGCTCCCCAAACAGTTTATGACATACAGTTGATACACAAGAAATATTAGTAAAATGAATGAATAAAAGAACGTATATTAATCTTTCCTCTTATGTATGTTACAAAATGACCTGATAATAACCACTGTGTCTTTTCCTTTTTATTCACGTTCACAACAATAAAATTAAATCCCTCACAAAGGTAGAATTCTTTAGGATAGTCACCATTTCAAAAAGAGACACATCAAAATCTTAAAAATACAGTGGGGTCAGGATGTTGGTGTTTAATGGTAATATAGAGAAGATGGGAAATGGGGTGAAGGATGTAGTAACAGTAAATGTCAGAAAGGCCTGAGAATGTAGCAAAACCCCTAGCCTTTGCAAGTCTGGTTTCAGGATTGATCTATGACTCAGAATATGCTGGGCTGTGGATACTTGCAAGGCTGAGTGAGTAAATGGCACTGCAGTTTGGGAAGGGGAGTGGGCCAATATAATGCAATGGTTCAGAGAAGAATTATAATACCAAGTTCAAATCCTGGCTCTGTCACTTATTTGTAGTGTGAGCTTGGCAAAGTCGATATTCCTCTGTTCCACATTTTCCTCAATTGCAATAAGAAGATGAGAACAGCACATGTCAGTTCTTTTGTGTATATATCCAGAAATGCAATTGCTCTATCAAATTATAATTCTATGTGTAAAATTTTGAGGAACCATCATACTGTTTTCTGCAGCAGCCACGCCATTTTCAGTTCCCACCAGCAATGCACAAGGGTTCTAATTTCTCCACATTTATGTCGACACTTGTTTTCTGCTTTTTCTTTTAATAATAGTCATCCCAATGGATGTGAACTGTTATCTCATTGTGGTTCTGATTTCCATTTCCCTAATGATTAGTGATGGTGAGCGTTTTTCATGCGCTTACTGGCCATTTGTATACCTTCTACAAACAGTAAATGCTGCAGAGGGTGTGGAGAAAGGGAATCCTCCTACACTGTTGGTGGGAATGTAAATTGGTGCAGCCACTATGGAAAACAGTATGGAGGTTCCTCAGAAAGCTAAAAATAGGATTACTATATGATCTAGCAATCCCACTCCTGGGCATATATTCAGACAAAACTATAATTCAAAAAGATGCATGTACCCCTATGTTCATAGCAGCACTATTCACAATAGCCAAGACATGGAAACAACCTAAATTTCCATCGACGGATGAATGGCTAAAGAAGATGTGATACATACATACAACAGAATACTACTCAGCCATAAAAATGAATGAAATAATGTCATTTGCAGCAACATGGATGGAACTAGAGATTATCATACAAAGTAAGTTAGAAAGAGAAAGACAAATACCATATGGTATCACTTACATGTGGAATCTAAAATATGACACAAATGAACTTATCTATGAAACAGAAACGGACTCACAGACATAGAGAACAGACTTGTGGTTACCAAGGGGAGGTGGTAGGGGAGGGATGGATTGGGAATTTGGGATTAGCAGATGCAAATTATTGATATTATATATAGAATGGATAGACAACAAGGTCCTTACTGTATAGCACAGGGAACTATATTCAATATCCTATGATAAACCATAATGGAAAAGAATATTAAAAAGAATGTATGTATATATGAATAACTGAATCACTGCTGTACAGCAGAAATTAACACAACATTGTAAATCAACTATACTTCAAAAAAATAAATTTTAAAATAAGAGAATGAGAACCAAAAAATAAAATATAAAAATAAATATAGCCAGTCAGTCAGAAGTACAACTGATAATTTGGACTTGTGATTGGCATCCTGAGTTGGAGGGGGACATTGGAACCTCCAATTTGTAGTTGGTTGGTCAGAAACACAGCTAACAGCCTGGGCTGGTGACCTGTGTCTAAAGCGGGTAGCAGTTTTGTAGGACTGAACCCTAAACCTGTGGACTCTGATTCTATCTCCAAGTAGGTAGTGACAGAATTAAATTGACTTCTCCGGCAACCTGCTGGTGTTTGAGAGTTGTTTGATGATGTAGGGGAACCCCCTCTTCCACAATGGAATTGGTACCAGAACCCTTTTATTCCCTCTCCTGTCATCTTGTTTTCTTCCTTTTTCAGTTTTTTTCTTACCAAATGCAGACTGATTTCCACCACATGGCAAGATGTTCATTAATAGTATCAAGCCTTATTTTCCTAGTTTCTTCCACAAATAAACAACCCAAATTGCTTTACACGTTTTGGTGAAGGATTTTAATTGGCTTATCTTGGGTCTAGGCAGATGCTACCAAAGCCATGAGGAAGTGAGCTGTGGTGGGGAATGGTGTCTAGGAGAAATGAAGGGTACACTGCTGACCACAGTATAGTGATCCATTCAGTGTTGCAAACAGCATCTTGTGCACTTATCTTTCCCCATATCCATGATTATTTCTCAGGATAAACTCCTAAATGGGAACTACTCTTTCAAACCAAAAGAGTGATTTTAAGGCTTTTGATACACATTGCTAGGTTGCCTCTTAGTAATGTGTCATCAATTTTATACTCAGTAAAAGTGAGTTTATAATGAAAATTTCACCAATGACATCTTAGCATATTTAAAAATTACGTCAAGTTGATAGATGATATTTGTGTATTTGTTTTTTATTGCTGAGTAACAAATTATAACAAACTTAGTGGCTTAAAACAATCACTCGTTATCTCACAATTCTGTAGGTCAAAAGTCCATATGTGCTTAGGGTCTCTCAAGGCCAATAATAAGATGTGGACCAAGTGGGACTCCTATTTAGAGGCTCTGGGAAAAATTGCTTCTGAGACCATTCATGTTGTTGATACAATTCAGTTCCTGGTGATTGTGGAACTGAAGTACACATTTTCTGGCTTGATGTCATCTGGGAATTGCATTTGGTTCCTAGAAGCTGTTCTTCAGTCTTTACATGTAGCTCCCTCAGTCTTCTAGCTGGCAGTGGTATGAGAAATCCTCATATGTCAAATCTGTCTGACTTCCCCTTCTGCCATCAGCAGGAGAAAGCTCTCAAGCTATTAAGGGCTCATCCAGCCCACCTGGGTAATTGATCTATATTAAGGTCAACTGTGACATACAAAATTAATGTAATCATGGGAGTGATAGCTCATTATATTCAAATTCTAGGGACTAGAGCTGGGTATCTTTGGGGAAACATTTTAGAAATTCTGCTTACAGGATACAGAAGTTTACAGTGTTAAATACATGGCTTTGTGAAAAGTAATACTATAAGGAAGTCAAGATATTTGATATCTAGATCTGACGTGTCCACTAGTTATATGAGTCTCCATGAGCAATATATTTACCTGTCTAACCTAAATTTTCTCCTATGCAAAAAAAAATTGTATTATATAATCCCTAGCTTTCTTTCTATTCAAAAAGAGCCTAATATTTGAAAGACTAATATGGATCAGTAAACTAAACAATACACTATAGACTCTGTAGGCTGTTTCTTTGTTTTCCAGAGATATATCCCTATACTCTAGTTTGACCTATATCACAAAGCTGGGCCTATCCTTCCAATCGGCTTTCTCTCCATAGTATTATATCTGCCAGTATATCCATCTCTTCCTTTGATATCCAACTCTTATGCCACTAACTTCACTTCTTATGTTGATCTAGTAGTAGGAATCTCAGATTCTTTACAGGTCATAAATGGGCAAAAAAATTTTCATCAAGAGGGGAGTGTTTTGTTCTGGCTAGCTGTGGGAAGAGAGAGAATTAAGAAAACAACAAATCAGGAGATAAGTAAAGAAAAAATGAGGTCTCATTGTTTACGCCTTATTCCATTTGGTGACACATCGAGAATTTGGCAGGAAGGTGACACATTTATAAAATTGATTCATCAAAATTTTTATGAGTTGGGTACACTTAATTAATTAAGTGATGCCTCTGAAAACTGTATGCAGTATTGCACTCCATTTCAACATATTCTTTATGCATTAGAATAAATTCCTTATTGTACTCTAGAGGACTTGAATGAGATTTTATAAGACTCTCCTGACATAAGTTGCACACAGGGATCTTATCTCAAATATTAGTACATCTCGATTAAATGTAAAATGAAATCTTAGAACAAGTGGGACATCTTATATAGAGAACAGCTCCATATACCTTCTGTGAAAAACTAGGGGTGGATTTTTTTGAAGAGAAACATTCTATAATTAGAACTTTGTAAATGTATCAATATGTTCCTTTGAATAGAATAGTTTTGGTAACTTACATACATGTGCAGAGGACAGTATGTTTGTGCTACTGTTCTGAAAGCAAGGGGATATTCTTATTAGCTTTATCTCCATCTGCGTATAAAATAACCAGACAGCACTTGTTAATAATGTCAAATTATCTTTGTGAAAATTTGACCAAGGAGCTCTCTTTCAAAACCCTTTAGCTAGTATCTTTCAGAATACTGAATGCCATCTGGTGATGTGAGACCATGTAACATAGCAACTACATCTCTTTAGCAGGAAGGTACTACACTAGCCAGACAGCTGACTTTGGTTGGGTAATAACAATACCATTTGTTTTTAAGAGAAACCATGTTCAAATATTTCAGTTAATTTCATGCTTTCCAGAAAATTATCAGACTTATGGTATCTAGTTTGTTTCCCTTTAACTGGGAATGTATTATATTTATAGAACGAAGAAAATCATTTAACACACATAATTTATCTACTTTTATAATTCAGAGTATTTCACTGTACTTGCATTTAGAATTCAATTCCAATACAAATTATGAAACCAAAAATAATTGATCTATCAAACACTACCTGAATGTGCCAATAGTTATATTTAATGTGCCCTATGGATCACTGGACTGCAGGAAACAGATATTCCTCTATACTTCATCATCTGAAAATAACAGGATTATACTACAACTCTTTGGTCTGGCTGTGGTTGGTCAGCCTATCTATCTATCTATGTGTCTATCTATGTATCTATCTATCTATCTAGAAAGAGAGGGATAGAGTTTTACAGATTTACACAAGATGAACAAAAACATATCATGAAGAAGAAATACATATTCAACAGCATTGATTCATACTGAGCCTGCCTCTACTCCTACCTTAAAATTGACAGCAGAATTTTTTCCTGCTATTCTTGCCTAAATGTCTGTTTTCCATTCTCAGCTCATGCTTACTCAACTATTTTATCTCTTCGTGCCATAAATTAACACCTGAAAATACCAGTACATTACATAACTGATAAGTATATCCGGGTAATCTTTTCCACCAATGTCTTCTTCCAGCACCTTCACAGACAGCATATTTATTGTGTAAAGAAAAAGAATGAAAAAAGGAAAATAGAGAGTTGTAGCCATATTTATTGTGTATATGTGTACCAATTATCAAGTCATAGAGAGTCAATGTCCTTTTAATGGCGCCTATATTGAATTAGAGAATAGCGACGGGACAAAGCAAATCTGGCAGTATAAAATTTACTCTGATAATAATTTATCCTAATTGCTAGGCAACCACTTAATCCAAGTGGTCTGAAAGGCTTACTGCACTTCTTTATTTATATTACTCTCTAGGAATAAGTCATAGCTGTATGAAGGTGTTCTTAAATTTTAAGGAACCACAGAAGAGATCTACCCAACTTATTTTGATCCAGAAAATGATTATTACAACTACAGTTGATATATATCAGCTTTGGTTGCCTTTGATTATGAAATAAGACATGTTCATATATTTGCTAAATTTGCTAAATTAAAACTATTTGAAGCTCTCAACAGGTTTACTCAAAACTAGCCCAACTTCAAGGGGCCCTTTTATTTTGGGGGGCCCCTAAAGACACAGTTCACACTTCTACAGGTCAGTCTATTAGCTGCTCCCACCACATTATGCTACATTTGATAATACATTTTCTTTATTTTTTAAAATAAATATATATTTTAAGGTGTACAACAGGATGATTTGTTATACACATATATAATGAAATGATTACTGTAGTCAAACTAATTAAGGTGCTGTTACAGGGGTGGTTTTTATGGTGCAAGTGTGCCTCAGCTTTTCCTACCATTTTGATGTGGGTATTTTCTTAGTAGCCCAGTGTAGTGTGTAGAAGTCTCTCAACTAGTTCTGGATTTCCTTCAGAGGGAATCGATCTATGCGTAGCTGTGTATTCTGTGGGTCCCCGGGAACAGGGGAAGTCGGGAGCCTACTATTCTGCCATTTTCTTGACCCATTAATGTATTTTGTTTTCTTGCTTCAGCTACTATTTCTTTAGAGCCATAATGCAGATTTGAGGGTTGAAGATTTGAAGAAAATTGTTAAAAATAAAATCTCCTGCCAATCCAGTAAGACCTCCTCACAAAAAAATAGAAAATAATGAAACAGTTTTATTATTAAATAAGCATTAAACCAGACCATTAGACACATCACAGGCAATCTTCTAAAGAGACTACAAAAAAAAAAAAAAAAAGGAAATCTTACACTTTCATATGGTCAGGCAGATACAATCTATTACATATGTGTTAATTTTCTTTATCCAAAGGAAAGATAAAACTTCTTCATTTTTGCCACCAGCAGCAGACTACTACTTGGAGCCTGGCATCTACACTAAATTCCCACGATCACAAGGAGACAGGATGCCAGTCTCTTTAATATACATACTTAAAGAGATGGTTCTATGTCCCCCAAGAAAGACATTTCTGGGATGCAGAACTGGAAAGAGTCTTATTTAGCTTTTGAAAAGATTTACATACAACTTAAAGGGACAGACAAAATATTTACAATATCAAGTTCTCTAAAGAAAATGCTAAAAGAAAAAGGAAGGGGAATTCCCTTTCTCTTTTGACAACAGAAAAAAGTTCTTTATTTGTTTGTTAGCTTTAGATTTGTATTTTCCCTTACATGATCCTTTCACCAATCTGTGCTACAAATATCACTGGAAATGAAGCAGTTCTGCTTAGGGAGGTTTACTCAAAATTATACACAAAACCGTTTAGTCAGTTTATACCCTTAATTCCCCTAATTTGGGGGGTTGAATTAAGGTCTTGAGGTAGATAGTAAAGAGATGCCCTTCTGTGTCCTCCTTTTTCCTCTTCTCTGCACCAAGTCAACTTACCTCCTCCTGTGGTTACAAGCCACCCCTGCATGACACTGGAGTCAGGCTACAGTGGTGGGGGTCATAGGATCACAGACCCAAGAGATTACCAGCCTAAATATGCTATTAGATGGCAAAAAGTGGAATAAGGCATATTGGTATACAGAGGAATTTCAGTCCTTTTATAAAATCAAAAGGTCTGTAAATAATTTATGTTACTGAATGTGTGATTTCCTATTTAATATCAGTTTGTATGTGTGTGTGAATGTGCAGAAAAAATTACTTTACTTTGAAAATATGTATAATTGTTCTTTTCCTGTAACTGAGTTCCTCATAAGTCAAATAGTGGTCTCAAGACTCCAAGTCTACTCTGTTAAGAACTACTGCAGTACTGTCATTTATTTAATCAAAACTACAATGAGGTACCACTTCACACTGGTCAGAATGGCCATCATTAAAATGTCTACATATAACAAATGATGGAGAAAGTGTGGAGAAAAGTGAACCCTCCTACACTGTTGGTGGAAATGTAAATTGGTGCAGCCACTATGGAAAACAGTATGGAGGTTCCTCAGAAAGCTAAAAATAGAGTTGCCATATGATCCAGCAATCCTACTCCTGGGCATATATCCAGAAAAAACTAATTCAAAAAGATACATGCACCCCCTATGTTCATAGTGGCACTATTCACAATAGCCAAGACATGGAAGCAACCTAAATGTCCAGCGACAGATGAATGGATAAAGAAATGTGGTACATATATACAATGGAATACTACTCAGTCATAAAAAAGAATGAAATAATCCCATTTGCAGCAACATGGATGGAACTAGAGGTTAGGTTATCATACGAAGTGAAGTAAGTCAGAAAGACAAATACCATATGATATCACTTACTTGTGGAATCTAAAATATGACACAAATGAACTTATCTACAAAACAGAAATGGACTCACAGACATACAGAACAGACTTGCGGTTGCCAAGGGTGAGGGAATGTGAGGGAGGGATGGAGTGGGAGTTTGGGGTTAGCAGACGCAAACTCATATATAGAATGGATAAACAAGGTCCTACTGTATAGTACACGGAACTGTATTCAATATCCTGTGATAAACCATAATGGAGAAGAATTTTAAAAAAGAATGTATATAGATATATATAAATATATATGTATAACTGAATCACTTTGCTGTACAGCAGAAATTAACACAACACTGTAAATGAACCATACTTCAATCAAAAAAGCTTACAAAGCAAAAAATAAAACAAAATAAAACTGATTTACTGTATATGTATCATCTTTCAAGTATGCTTAAGACCATATGATATAGATTTTAATTGCTAACTAGTTATAAATCTGAAAAGAGTTGAACATAAGTTGCTCAGGCTAAATTCTGCAAGAATGATTTTACCTAAGGGTAGTGCTGACAACCAGCAGTCAATATTTTGATTTAACAATCTAGACCTGTAGTGTCAAATAAGATAGCCACTAGGCACTGAGCACTTGAAATGTGGTTAGTGCAAATAGGGAATTGAATTTTTACTTTTTTTTACTCTTAATTAACTCAAATTAAAAGAAACAGTTTCAAAATGGTTGTGCTATTTTCTTTCTCACCAATATCACACTGCGTATGAAAGAGATTAACTTGAAATAGCAAGGGAAGGAAAAACTGATTTGTGAGCTGACTAGACAGGTATAAGAATTCATGTTGAAACTGAAACTTTTTATAATACGACAGATCAATAATAATGATTTTATACATTTTTCTAATATGAATCAATATACAGAAAATGTTAATTATAATCAACAACATGTTTATTGGCTGTAAAAACTACATAATTTTGTTTATATTGATAAAATTATGGTTACTTTTCAATTTGATATTAATAATCCTGATTAGACTCAACAGTGAGGGAATTCTTCTCTTGCTAGTCTTCTCTCCTATGTAAGGGTTACCTTGTGAAGCATATGAAATAATAGTCTTTAGGCTTTCTTCTTAGAAAAGACAGGCAGAATAGTGAGAAGTTATATCTGATGTTTGAGCCTCCTGGAAAGACTGCTTTGAAACCTGACACATTTCCTCATATATTCAAGGACTAGAACAAAGGTAAGAGGACACTGAGAAAGCATGAACATATAGAAGAAAGCCAGAAGTAAGCATGAGAAAGAAAATACTTTCTATGCAAATCAATACAATTTTTAACCTAAAAGCTCACTTTAAATTTATAATATTTAAATTTGGCTTTTTCTGGGTTCCCACTAATATCCATAACACTTTCCCTAAATGCATAACTGCCATCTACTTTACCTACTATTTGTTTCATTACATTTGAACAGTGGTCCTTCAAAGGAAGGAACCCAAATGTAAAATATTATACACATAAAATTGGATTGGGACATTTAAAAAAGACATTTCTCTGAGAACACTATAGGCAATATTGCCAAACTGAATACTCTCTAGTGAAGAATCCATGTCCTCATTCTTCTGCTCTTTTCTGATTTTTTTTTTTTTGCTAGAAGTATGGTCACATCTATTTCTAATAAGGCATTGCTGTCTGTCTTTGAATTCTCATGGATTGACTTTTTTTTTCTTCTACTGGCTCTCTTTTACCATGGTTTCTAAATAGTCTCTTACTAATATGGTTCTCTGATTTGCTTTTGCTTCTCCTGTTAGTTTTCTTATAAAGGACTAGTTTCCCAGCAATGCTACCAAGAGAAACATCCCTCAAACATGTGATCAAGCCCTCTACAGATGATATTTCTTGGTTCCTGCCTTTGAAGACCCCTGTTCATCAATGATGCAGATACCAGGAAACACAGAAGTAAATTATGATTTTGAATTTAAGAACATAACTTCAGCATTTAACTCTCCTATGTGGTAACTACCCTCAAACAAAAATCAGGAGCATTCCAAAATGTAATCTGGAAGTATCTTAAGCAAAACTTAATAGTAAGTTTCAGGCACAATAACAGTTAGAAACACATTCAGTATATTTAGACATTTTATTTTACTTCTTCTGGAGTTAGTTAGAACAGAAAAAGTGAAAGAAGACCCTCATGTGAAAGGACTTACTCCTGATAATTTTTGTTTTCTTGTACCCTCTTCCCAAAACAGATGGCAATTTTGCAAAAAAAGTAAGCTAAGTAAGTCAGTAACAAAATGAAGGGAAGGCTGAAGAGAAGCTAAACATATTTACCTCTCACTGGAGATCATACATACATAAAGAAAATGAAAGAAGTTTAGAGCTAGAGAGGAAACCAGTGACCAACAAATTTGATGCTTTCATTCTGAATATGAGGAAAACAAGACCCAGGGTCGTTAAATAATAACTAGAAATTGTAGATCTAACTATTGCTGTGTCCAAACCTTATCCCCTTTTATCCTTAGCTTGGGAATCAGAACTGATGGTTCAAAGGCCCTCAGAGATACCAAGGGTTCTACAACCTGGCTGCATATTAGAACTACTTGAGGATCTTTTAAAATTAACTATGATTTGCCCTGCTCCTTGAAATTGTTGTTGTAGAGTGAGGTGGATATATCCAAATATTTCAAAAGCTTTCCGTGTTTCTCTAAAGTTCAGCCAGAGTTGAGATCCATTTCCACGGGACCTGAAGCCTTTTTACACCAAAGTGGTCACCAACTTAGAATTAGTGATCTATTAGCTCAAGTTTGATAGTATTCATACTTTTTATAATCTGTAATATACAACATATTTTTCTTTGTGGAACCCACTAATTCATCTAGATATACTGGATTTTACTTTAAAAAATCTCCATTCAAAATCCGTTACCTGTTTGACTCATTATTTATAACATAAGACTCTGATATGCTGGGTGAAGTTCAAAATATTTATCAGCTGATAAACTTCCATGATGAATGAGACAGAAAAGAGAAACCTTACACAAACAGCTTTCTCCCTCTGTTCATAAGAAACACTGCCTTTTCTTCTAGTAGATTATAAAGATATATCAAAACAATTTGCCAATAAAATATACCTGAATGATATAATGTTGGCATATGGCCAAATTATATTGAAAAACTAAATATGGTTGAGAAAATTATTATTCCCCAACCTTGAAACCTTTACAGACTGTTGAACACTAAAATAGGGCAATATTTCTTTAAAATAGCTAAGAACAGTAAGTAAAGTTAAATAATATATCCTCCATCACCTCTCAAGGAAAAATAAATCTGCTTTGTCAATTCACCTCAAGGGAATAGTTTAATTATATTTCCATTGTAGCTGTCCTTTCTGAGGTTATCATATCTGAAAGAAACTAGCCATAAAGCCTGAACTAGGCATCTTCTGGGAGCCCTAAAATATACGAACATGGATACAGGAATCAATGAGATTTCTTTCCTGATCCATACTCTTTCCCAGAAAGTACAAAATAGTGCCCTTATATTCCAAACACTGGAAAATGTAGTTTCTTTTTAATCAAGATATGTTTTTAAGCAATAAAATGCACAAGTCTTAAGTTCAGGTTGATGAAATTGACAATTACATAGCCCCAAACAACTACCATGCAATAGAAAATATAGACATTTGCATCACCCTGGATTTTTCCTCAATGTCCCTTTATAGTTATTTTTCCCAACCTTGTCCACCCAGTGGCAGCAACTTTCTAATCTCTACCACCAATAGTTAGTTTTACTTGTTTTCTCATGTTTGGCTTCTTTCATTCAAAATTATGTCTTGAGGTCTTGAAGTTCAGTCATCAGAAGTGCATTCCTTTATACTGCAAAATAGTATTTCATTGTATGGTTGAGCCATACTTCATTTACCTATTCTCTTGTTAATGAACAACTGTTCTTCTGTTTTGTTTTGCCTTTGTTTGTTTCTGCAGTGCTAGCTCTTACGAATAATGCTGCTATGAATATACTGTTATAAGCATATATTTTCATGGAAATTAATTGCAAAGTATAGTGTAAACGTATGTTTAAAAGAAACTGCCAAAGAATTCTCTAAATTGTATTACCACTTTTACATTCCCAGCTGCAGTACATGAGGATTCCATTTGCTCTCTATCCTCACCAACATTTTGGGTTGTAAGTCTTTTTGACTTTAGCCCTTATGTTGTGCAATGACAGGGAAGACTTAAGAGCTGCTATAATGTGCAGTTTTTGTGCAGGCATTTTTGTGCAGATAGTATTTCTTTGCAGCTTTTTCTATAGAAATTGGAACACAGTAGAATGTAATATATTTATTATATAAATTATTACTTAAATAAAAATTATTACTCCTGGCAGGAGAGAATATTTTGAGCATAGCTATCATTATCAAGATTTCTTAAACTATGTGAGTGGGATATAAATATTTCTGACTTTAATCATGTGGGTGTGTATTTTTCTCCTCTAGTTGTCTACAGATCTTATTTAGAAATTGCTGCCACAATTACGTGAATCAAAGTGTTAAAATAAGCATATATTTCCAAAGCTAAAATATGTATTCTGAAATACTTCTTTGCTCTTACCACACAGGACGCTAACTCACTAATAGCAATGACTGAAGCAAATTACTGTCAAAGCCTGTTGAGCACCCTTAGCAGATAATTTTGTTCTTAGGAGAATTCACAAGTGTGCTATAAAAGACTTTTCCCTTTGTGCACTGATATTTCTTGGCTCCACTTTCTGTCCCAAACTGTGGCACTTTCTTAATGACCTCAATTGGGGAATATTTGTTTTGGAAAGTTGTTTTTCTCTGTTTGTCCAGTGTGTTCTGTATTTAACATTTTGTCCTTTTCCCATTGGTTCCAGAACCTACTTATACATTTTCCCTTTTAATGTGTTCTCTAAGGTCATAGGCTAATTCCAGAATACACCCTTGTCTAGTCACTCCTTCTGTGAATAAATGCTGGATCACAGATTTTCCATTCTTGCTTGCCTGAGAGGTGAAGTATAGAGGTTTTTCTCTGAAGCCAGGGTTCTGTGTCTGGTTACAGAAGTCACAAATGGCAAGCAAGGTGACCTTAATATTCCTTAATTATAATACTACCCTTCATCTATAGATTTTCCATATACGGCTGAGGATACTTTTTGCTAAAACTGACTTTGCATATTCTCCCAACCACTGTACCCTCTCTATGGAAGGGGACTGGAGGCATGGAGCAGTTGAACTAATGTTCAGCTGAGACTACTCTCATGCACTTGACACAGAAAACACCTTCAAGTTCATGATGCTGTCAGTTCTTACACAAGTTATCCTTTAGGACTTATTCTCACATTGTGAGTATGATGGTGCAAGTAGATTCAAGCTTTCTTTGTAGGACAACTTACTCCCCTTCTCTTTTCAACTTTTTATTGAAGTATAACATACATATATAAAAGTACACAAATCACAAGTGTGTATAGTGCAATACATTTTCACAAAGTAAACAAGCCTCTGTAACTGCCAATAAAAGCAAGGAATTGAATATCCCCATTGCACAAGCAGGGCTCCTTGTATGCTTTCTAGTCAACACTCCCCCCTGCCCCAAAGATAATCCTAAATTAACTGGGACGCCAACTATTTGACTTGCCTCTTTACTAAATTATAAATAAAGGAAATCTTACAATATGTCAAGCTCCTTTTAGTCCACATTGTTTTTTGAAATTAATCCATGTTTTAGTAGAGTAATAATTAGTTTATCTCAATGTTATACAGCAGAGGTCAGAAAACATTTTCTGTAAAGGGCCAGATACTAAATTTTGTATGCTTTGCAAGCCATATAGGTTGTGTTGTAATTATTCAACTGCTGTTGTAGCACAAAAGAAGCTGTAGACATACGTAAACAAGAGTGTGACTGTGTTCTAATAAAACTTTATTTACAAAAACAGGTGGTAGGCCAGCTGGGCCAAATGGTTTTAGTTTGCTGATTGGCAAAATCCCCTTGAAGGGGGACTGCCCAGTCCCCTTGAAGGCCTGGTTTCTGAACTGCCTTGGCAGTTACTTGGCTGAGTGATGAGATGTGCAGTTCAAAAAGAGTGTGTCAGGTACCACAGACAGGACCAAAGCAAAACAAGTCATTTTTTGGAGGTTTATCCTGCCAGGGTCTGGGTTGCTTTTAAAGATTGCTCAAAAAGTCTCATACTAACTGAGACCACTGCCAATTTTCAAATAGTCGATAAAAAAAATTTTTATAGAGTTTTATGGAAATAAGGCAGAAAATACATATGTATTGATTTTTAGAATAATAAAGAATGAAGACACCCCGATACCTTTATAACTAGCTAGTTCCTTTCAATTTTTGAAAAGCTATATATAATAAATCATATTGCCAGATTTGTTTGTTGATGTTGAGTTAACATGAGCAAAAGAAAACTATGTGTTACATCATCAAATTGCTGAGCTTGAAATATTTACTTCTATAGAACCCACAAGCCTATGTTGACCACAGGTAATCTTTGCCTATTTTATGATTTGAGTCACTCTGATTAACTTTATAATTGACTAGGTCACCCTAATATAAAGTTTCAGCTTTTTTTTAAAAGTTTAACACTTTTTTGTTTTAATTATAGTTTTACTTCATATCTCAGGGGAAATTCCTAATCCTTTTTTTAGTTCCATATTATTTTAATTTTATTTTATGTTAGAATAATCTATGTAGAATACAGTCAATGCTCTTTTTCTAAAGTTTTAAAAATGACTTGAAAATGTCTGTATTAAAGATCAAAAACTTGAATGAATATTTATCCATTTTCATAGTTAGTTTTAAAATACATCAAAGTATTGAGTGACATGTGAAAAACACTAAGCAGAGCTCATCATTATTATCTTTCTGTTTCATGAATAAATTAGCAAGTGAAAATTAAGTTTCATGAATTAATATCAAAGGATTAGTCTGTTCCTGACAATAGGTTAATAAATGGTAGAGTAAGCTACAAAGACCTTGCTTTTAAATAACTGGTATCATCTATTGTATACTTAGATATAGGAATTTATTCTATGAATATATTTCCTTGGAAATCTACTGAATCAAATGTAAAGATTTATGTTGCAAGATGAATTATTTTTTCCCTTCAAATAATTTTCAAATGTACACATCATATAAATCAATATGAATGGGTTACCAGTTACCATCAGTTGGCAAAATAAAATGTATTAAATGTCGTAAAAGGTAGGCAATACAGTAAAATATCACTGAAAGTAAGACATAAAAATTAATTTGTTACTCTTAACAGCTATAAATTATAAAATAGTTGAAGAAATAGTTTTTCAGTGCAATCATATCTATCAGTAAATACTTACACTTTATCTGTTAATGTAATCTCCTAAAGTACTTGGACAATTTTTTCATTGTCATAAGTGGTTTAATAAACATTACTGTAAACATATTTATAAAACTCAATTGCTGAGTAAAACTAGTTAAACACATGGAACAAATCCCAAGATGAACTAGACTTTCCTGTTCTGTTTTAGTTTTCTACCAGAAGACTGAATTGATGCTGCTTTATTATTTATACAGTTTTAATTCATCTGTATCAACTATACTTTCTTAAAGTTGCTTTAGTTCCCAAACATTATTTCTAAAGGGTTACAGACCTGGTATTTTGAGCTGTCCGGTTCTTCACAGGAGCTTATAATTAAAACATAGAACAAAACCTGAAATCAAGGACTACTCTGGTAACTCAGTGTCCAAGAACCTCCAACTTGCTTTCTGAGAAAAGGAAGAAAACAGTGCACTAGACACAGTACATTGGAGGTGTCTCTGGACTTGTATTTTCTGCTAAAGGAGCTCAGAACATTTAGGAAGAGCCACTCAATCATTAATGTACTATGGGCCAATCCAACACCACCTCTGACATTGATTAATTAAAATAATTTCTTTTTGTTTCATTCATATGTTTAAGAACTTATTTTTTAATAATGTTTTTAATAATGTTTTTAATAATGTTGTCTAATAATGGAAATAATGGAATAGGAACTAAGGATTTTTCTGTTTATTTATGCGTTTCAGAAATATTTATCCAGGTGAACAAGCCCATGGATAACTACATTTAACTCTATATTTAAATCTCTAAACAATGTATAAAACAAATATATTTCTGAAAAACATTTTTTGCTCCTTTCTCTATTTCATTATTTATAAATGGAACAATAATTTTTTGTATAGATCCTGGCTATCTTTGGATCATAGATTTTATTGACTCTGATCAACAGTAGCCGTTAAATTATTAATTTTCTCTGAAAGTAAGAGAGAGTGATTGTCAAGCTAGCATTGATAGGTTCAGATTAAGTGAAAATATTGGAAGCTGATTTAAAAATGAAAGGACATAACAAGTTGTGAAAAGACAGATGTGCAATACTTTGGAAGAAAAAATTACACTTAAGTATGTGGAGAGCATGCATAAAATTTTTTAAAAGTCATTTCCACATAGGTTCAAATACAGCATCTTCTTTGCAGAGAGTATGAGTTAGTACTACATTTGTTTTTTAAACATCTAAAAATAGGCTGGTATCCTGTTAGTAAGGACTGAAGTAAGCCAACCTCTGTTTTAGCTGCCATGATAATTATCAGAGAATAATGAACCAGTTTGAGACCCTGCATTTTAATAATAGCAGAGAACAGTAATCATGATTAATGACTTAAGAAACAAGACCTATAAGATAGAAAAAAAGAACTAATTTTATTAATCTTGGAGGCAAAGAAAGAAAATATATATAGGTGAACCTGAAATACAGGTTAAACAAAATAATTTTCTTGGTCAAAAAAGACATACTTGAATAAAAATAGGTAGGATTCAGCTAATTATTTATCATTTGTAGGAATTTTTCATTTCAGAAAATATGTATTTAAATAAAACTAGCTTCATATTTTCCATAGTTGAATATATATTGACCTTAATGTGCTAGTTCAGAAACTTAATCTTAATGCAAATAAATCAGTGAATTTTGAGGTTTTTTCAGTGAATGACACATTTCCTGTTCCTCCTTTTTGTTTCCTTGCACTTGAAGTTCTGGGTGATTTGGACATAGAAGGGCAACTGACAATTAATCATATTCTTTCCCTGCTGGCTTTGACTGACATTTCTATGCAACCCTCTTGTTCCCATGCGAGTCACTATGCCTCCTGTTAATCCCAGACATGACCCTTCTTAGATCCCCTGGTCCTCTCTCAGATACTTCCATACTCCTTTAACAGAAATATTTAGATAATCTCTTATAACAGCAGTCCCCAACCTTTTTGGCACCAGGGACCGCTTACATGGAAGACAATTTTTCCACGGACCAGGGGGTGGGGGGATGGTTTTGGGATGATTCAAGCACATTACATTTATTGTGCACTTTATTTCTATTATTAGTACATTGTAATATATAGTGAAATAATTATACAACTCACCATAATGCAAAATCAGTGGGAGCCCTGAGCTTGTTTTCCTGTAACTAGATGGTCCCATCTGGGGGTGATGGGAGACAGTGATACCCGAAGTGTGTTGCTTATGTCCAGTCTACTCCATAAAATGCAGCTGAATTGTCACTTGCCACTCACTGATAGGGTTTCAATATGAGTTTGCAAGCAATTGATTTATTATGGTCTCTGGGCAGTCAAACCTCTCTGCTAACGATAATTTGTATTTGCAGCCGCTCCCCAGCACTAGCATCACAGCCTCAACCCCACCTCTGATCATCAGGCATTAGATTCTCATAAGGAGCGTGCAACCTAGATCCCTTGCATGCGCAGTTCACAGCAAGGTTCATGCTCCTATGAGAATCTAATGCAGTCCCTGATCTGACAGGAGGTGGAGCTCACGCAGTAATGCAAGCAATAGGGAGCAGCTGTAAATACAGATGAAGCTCCATTCAGTTGCCTGCCGCTCACCTCCTGCTGTGCAGCCCGGTTCCTAACATGCCACGGATTGGTACCGGTCCATGGCCCAGGGGTTGGGGACCCCTGTCTTATAACACTCTGAGGCATGAACATCTTGTAAGGTGTCTCAGACCTTTCTATCTCACTGAGCCAGGGATGCATTTCTAGCCTTCTGTTGCTACAAAGGAACTTTGGGAAAGGGACCAGTGCCTCCCAAGTTTTACATTGAAAGGGAAGCACCTGTTGTCATTGTTGTTTCATTTTTTCCGTTAACAGATTCTAAAATTTAACTAGGATTCTAACTTTCCCTTATTCCAAGTTGTGGATTAATGAGATGGGTTTGGTAAAAAAGATGTCTTCCCTCAGGGACAATAATACCTTGCTTTAAATCAACATTTCGCCCCTCCCCTGTCAATGCCCACCATTTCATTTCTTTCACTGAAATAAAATAGAATGTTACACCATTTTTCCAAATATTTGTTTTTATGCCATAAATTTCATTCGTGAAATCCTTCAGATATTTTCTTTTCTAATAATCAGATGGTAGGCTGTAAAGACTCAAATCCTCCTCTCCCCCCACCAAAAAATCAAAAGAAGATTAGTGAGTTGCACTCAGGAATATGTGAAAAAAAGAGGAAATATATCATGAACAAGTGTGTTTTTCTCAGGGATGCAAGTTAAAAAATATTTGAAGTTCAATTATATAATTGACTACATTAACAGAATTAGGGAAAAAAATAAAAGATTGGTTTCATTAGGGGCAGAAAAGGCAGTTGAAAAATCCAACATTCATTCATGATAAAAAGAAAAGAAATCTTACAGATTTGGATTAGAAGGAAATTTCCTCAACCTAAAAAGTGACATCTAAAAGATGTTATAGATAAATTATTCAATAATTGGTGAATTATTGAACTATTTAAATCCTTCTAAGTTAAGAACTAGTCAAGGATATCAACTCTCCCTCTCCTATCCAACATTATAAAGAGATCTTAGTACAGTGAGAAAAAGAAAAAATAGTATAAACTTAGAAAGGAAGGCATTAATCTGTCTTCATACAACATAATAGTTCACATAGAAAATCTAAAAGGTTTACAGAGTTTGAGGTCAAGATTTAAAATCATTAATATTTCTGTATATTAGCAACAGACAATTGAAAAATAAAATTTTAAAAATTCTATTTACCTTGACATCAAAGTCATAAAAAATCATATGCTTAGCCAGCTTTACCAAAATATAAATAATTTTATTGAGAGAAATTAGGAATGAAAATATGTTAATGGTTCGAAAGAACACTCTTCATATGTCAATTTCCTCAAATTGATTTATAGATTCAATTCCATTTCAATGAAAACAACAGACTATTTTGTAGAAATTGAGGAGCTGAATCTAAAATTTACAGATTTGGGAAAGCACTGATTTTAGACAATATGATAGGATCATTCCCTGGTGACACCCTAAATATACATTTTATTATTTTGTTCTTTGCAGACAGAACTCTATGCCAGGCGACTTGAAGAAAGAAGTAGTGTGCACATATTTAAACAACTCTTTTAAGACTTTATAAGACTACCAATTCAAAGACATATTTTCTTTTATTTCTAAACTTGATCAACTTAATTATGATTTGACAGTTGTAATAACCCCAAAGTTACAAATCTCCACCCTATATTTTCTTGTTCTGACTAAGGTTATATAAAATGTGATTACTGCAACTCATACAGACTGTTAAAATTAGGAAATTAAATGTTCCTATGGTCAGAGCACTTTGGGGTAAAAACAAATACTTCAACATTTTGAGAGTTTATATTTCATTTGATAGGCTATTAATTTTTAATAGCCTTAATATTTGAACACAGAATTTGCTCAAAAAAGGCCCTCAAAATGAGAAAAAATTACATTTTGAAAGACAACTAATTAAATGTTAATAAAATTTATTCTAAATGTTATAGTTTGTGAAATTAGCACAACCTTGTAAATCAACTATACTTCAATAAAAAATAGAGAATAAGAAAAAGAATTTTTTAAAATTATTAACTGAGCACCTACTAATCATGTACAGTTTTAGCCCCTGGGCTTCAGCCAGTGGAGGGCACAGAGTGAAGGAGATGACCCCTATTTATTCTTTAACTCAAGCACTTAACTCATTTGCCAAATAGCGCTATTTTTTCCAGATAAATTATTTAAACCATATTTTTAAAAATATATTTAGTCATAAGGTTAAGCATGAACAATTGTGGGATAGAAATGCAGACAATATGGGGCAACACAAACAAATCCCCCCAAAGGAAAGTATATTTTGGAAAGTCCATGCAATTTTCTCTCTCTGAATTCCACTTACAACTAACATCTCTGTATTTTCACTATTCTCAACTGTTTCAGGGTATAGGTTTGATATTTACACAACTTACTGGAAAAACATCTTAAAATGTGAATTTTTTTTTTGTTTTATTCAAAGAACATGACACTGAAAGATGAGAATTCAGCAACACCATCTTGCTAATCTGAAACAATGATACTAATTTTGGAGGGGGAAAATCTGGTTACTTGAGCTCAGAAAAACAACATATTTAACACAAAAATTCAGAAGGTGTACTTTAAGCAGATAACATGCATGGTTTCATTCAAACTTTTCTATATTTTCCATAATTTGAGTAAATGCATGTCTAATAAAAGATGTGTGTGTAAATACGGAGTTTAATTTCATATTGCACTGCTCCACTGACTGAATATTCAAGTGATCACCTGCTCAGGAATTTCTGGTTAGCTCATTTGAGAGCTTTTGACCTATGAAACTTATTAGAGAAAGCTGAATCATGTGGCCCAGAGTGGCAGTATTAATTAATGTCCTCATAATGATCATTGGCTTAATCACACATATAATTTAACTTTAAGAAGTCCTGTGTCAGCTTTTATCAAGGTGTTTAGAGTTATAACACAGAGTTATCCATGCAATGTTTGATTAGTAATCTCTAACAAGCTCACTTTTTTCTTTAATTTTTTTCTTTTCAGATTTCCATTTCCATTTGAGGTTTCTTCCAATAATAAAAGGCAAAAAACGTTGTAAAGGTAATAATGATGAACAAATACATTCTTTATTACTGTACCCATGTTTTGTATCAGCCAAATCTGTGCATTATGAATAGGTTAATACATAAACAACATTGCATATATACTTAAATAGATATTTAACTAATCAAAAAACTAAATACATAAAGAAATTTTAGTGCCATCCATCAAGTACATACTGTCAGACACTCTGTTAGGTGCTTAATATATATTATGTTTAATTCTCACAGCAACTCTACAAGGTTAATGAGAAATCTCATTACATATAAGAAGACTGCTTGAGCAGTTAATGGAAACTTGTTTGAGCCACAGCTAACAGAAAAGAGGCCCAATTAAAACCAAGTCTTTTGGCCCCCAATCCTGTTCATCCTGTTATGTTGCTATCAGGTGCTATGAGGTCAAAATGCAACATATTAACTGTTTTACATGTTTTATTTTGTTTTACTGAGAACAAGGTTTTCAAAGTCCAGTATGTGTTCACAAAAATTAGAAACAAAATTTTCATTTTGCATAACGGTACAAGGACAGTAACCCCGGCACTCCTTTCCTTGGCAGTATGAAAATTATGCATTCCTAAGGTGATCCCCAAAATTAGTAGCATTAGGACTTAAAGACTTCTTTGTTTTTTTATTTACAACTCCACTGCATAAAACCAACACCCACCCCTACCTGCTCCCAAAATGACCTTGATAAGAAACAGATATATTAACAAATACATTTTCCCTCTTCCTATGTTCTAAACTTTCTACTCAGTTGCTTCTATTTTGAACTTTGCAAACAGGGTTTGGGCTTTCTGTGATTCAGGACTGGTAGAAAAATGAGAGGAACAGAAATAAGAGAAAGCTCTGGTGAATGCTATAGAGAAAAGTTGAGTGAGCAAAAGAAGAGCTAGAAATTCTCAGCATATAGAAGGTATGGAAGTGGATGAAGTTCAGTGGGGTGAGGTTAAAGTGTTGAGATGTCTGTGAGAACACAGCCTGGAACATGATTTTCTAGATATTGAACAGTGAAAATCTTAGATACTTGGAAGGAGAAAGAATTTGTGAGTTAAGAAAAAGGGATTTTTATAAGTTCCATGGATTACATGTTTGGTTCTCTGGGTCACAGAGCCCTTAAAACTGTTTGATGGGCCAAGAAATTGTTCATTTTCCCAGAGGCAGTGCTTTCTCCATCTTCACATATCTAAACCTGTCAACCATCACTGAGAGAGCCTGTTTAACAAGTATGCTTTGTAATATCTCTGTTAGAGAGCAGAGGGTGCCTACATCTCAAACCCCAAAGAGAAATAAAAGGTTGTATCTGGTTATCATTTCTGCCAATACCCTAGCATATAAAAGATGGAGAAGAGTTACCTCACTGACAGAGGAGAAAGCAGTGAGTAAATCTGTTGTGTTGGCCAAAAAGTTCAAAACCTGAACGAACGTTTTGTCCAACCCAATATTTGACTGTCCTAAATCAGTGCTATGGGTGGAGAGTAACAGAATTTTTGGAATCACTGCTCAAATTTCTGTAACTGTTGAAGAAGAGTGACCTCATCAGTAGAGAGCTGAAATACCTGTGTAGGTCAGATCTGATACTCACTATCTGCTAAATTAAGAAATTAAATATTACTACGGTCAGAGCCCTTTGGAGTAAAAATGTTTTTCAACATTTTGAAAGTTTTTATTTTATTTGATGAACTGTTAACTTATTTTGTAATTTCCTATAACATTTCAACAAAGAATATTCTCAGAAAATGATGCTCAATATGAGAAAATAATATGACACTTTGAAAGACAACGAATTAAATAATACATTAATAATATGTATTAATTCTATTGAATTATGAGATTTTATTGCATATTTCTTCTCTGTAGGAGATACCAACATTTTATTTACTGACTTGTTTTAAAAATACTTATTAATTAATGTATATCATAGCAAAGAGAAAGGAATCTCTTCTGATCTCTAATTTAAAAAATGTCCAAAAATAATCCTTTTAATCCTTAACATAGTATATTTTGTTAGCTCATTTGAAGTCAAAGTCATTAACTTTGGGGATCTTGATTCTTATATCTTAGAAAATACACCTGACTCAGAGCAGTTGGAGGGCAGCACCTCTGTCTTTATAATAACTCAAACAGTCAGGGTGCAGATATGGCAGAGATGTAACATTTGCTTTGTCTCATCTAGTTTGGCCTATTCATTCATCGTCATATAAGTGATGACCAAAACATAATCTTCAGTTGTTTTCAGAGGAGACATAAAGAAATAGATTTTACAGCACTCAATAAAACGGAATTTCATATTAGCCTAATTTTCAAGGCTAGTAAGAGTAAAATATAACAAAATCTTCCATAAAACACTCGGAAAAGCACAAACTTTTTGAAAATGGTTGACAACAATAATTTTCTTTTTGCTGAAAGGAATATAAAGTGCAGTAAACAAAGCTATGTTTTTAGTGCATTAAAATAACATGAACACTCTGGTTCATTGGATGTCCTACATTCAGCAAATTAATTGGGACAAACCACTTCAGGAAAAAAAAACCAGTATGCTGAAAATTATTTTATTTCCTTTTAGTTATGCTTGAAAGACACACTGATAAAAAGGTTTTCCAAAAGCAAGGTTGTTAATTACCAGCGTTGTTCTGCTCTGAGATCACATTTAAACTGCAATTACTCTAAAAGCAAGAATATAGTTACTACAGTTGCCCAGTTCTAAACCTATATCAACGGGAAGGTTTTATAAGTATTAAATGGATTGTGACTTCACTGTTTTCTCTAATTATTTTGTTTATTTGGGAAAGGAAGATAATTGTCATAAAATTAAATGTCTAATCACATTGGCTCAACTGACAACTTGCAACTAAACTATTTTGTAGACTAAAACGATCTTACAAATGCACTTGGTCCTAAAAAATAATGTCTGTGTTGTATCTCTCAGACTTCAATACCATTCTAAAGCAGAAGAAGATTGTATCTTAAAAAAAATGGGGGAGGAGAAAATATGGTTATAGTAGGTCAATTTTCAAGGTGCTCATCATGTTCTGCGACAGACTACACTGCCCTCATGAGTTCATGGGAAATTTCTTTCAAATTTTATAGTATTTTCTTTATAATATGCAACATGTTAGGATATGGAGAAAAAAATGTCATGTGAAGAAAAAGTCAGTAATCTGTCTCTCTTTTACATCATAAAAACAGAAAAATGCCAAGTAGAGCAAACTAACACTTTCACCTCATTGAGAAAGTATCTTACCAAACTTAGACTCCACAGTTCTGAATTATTTTACTACATTTTACTATTACTTGTAACCTTGAGTTTATACCTATTGTATATGTTTGGTGGACATGTTATATTAAATGGTGTGCTACTGCACTTATCTTTGCAACACCATGGTCAGTGACGTCACGGTGATAGCTTGGAATCTGCCATGGTGGAGTATTTATATCACAAAAATTAACAAATGGTACAAATCAAGGCTTAATTTATTGTCTTGGTTCTCCAGACTTTCAAAAGTGACAATAATGCAAGATTAAACTTAAAAGTGTATCCTGTCTGTAACTAGTGCATTGTGAATAGCACAAACTTTTAAGAAAATGTTCTTCCAGCATTTAACAACTATCACTTAATTCAGCAAAGAATTTGTTCACATCATTGACAGAAGAGTGAAGGTGTGACATATCTTTTTTCTTACACTTCTGTCTTATAAATGAAAATATCAACAAACATTTATGTTAGAATTACACTTGTTCATCATTTGTAATCATAATTTGGCTCCAGATACAACAGTCTGGCAAAAAGCAATGATGGCATTTAATGAGAATAAATTGGCTATGTGGAATTTATTGTTTTGTAGAGTTTAGTATTAACATTTAGTATTATTTAAAAATTGTATTCTACATATCTTGTATATCAATACAGTTGACAACATATATTATATATGTATACATATGATTTTTTGAAAGGTGATTGTTAAACATTTAACAGCACACTGCTGATTCCAACATACTGTATCAATAATTACATAAGATATGAGAAGACAAAAACCTCATTTAAAAGACAAAGATGGCCAGAGTTGATCGAAAATAATGTGGAGCCTACTATATACTTCTTTGAAGAGATTAATCTTACACATAGTTATATAAAAATAATGAAAGTAAAAATATGTTCAAGAAAACATAATACGCAACCCGTAATCAAAGCAGTATCAGACAGAATAGACTTGAATGAAAGAAGTATTATTTGAAAAAAAGAGGAAACTTTCATAATATGAAAATAGTCCTTCTTCCTGAACTTAAATGCTCAATTAATGTGCAACAAATAACATACTCATACAATATAAAAGAAAAATTGGCAAAACTAAAATAAGAACTATACAACCCTCAAAAATAAGAGACTATTTTAAGACACTGTTCTCAAAAACTGATACTGAAAATGTGGAAAAAAATCAGTGAGGATATAAGAGATTTGAACAGTAACATGGGCAGAATTGGCACAATGGCTATATAGTTAACAGAAAATTCATCAATAGCAGAAAAAACCCTATATAGGTACACATGTGACTTTCACCATAATATACTATGGCCTGAGCCAAAAAGCAAGTCTTATGGAAAGTAAAAGGATGAAAATGTATTATAGAACATACTATTTGATAACAATGGGATTAGTGTATAAATCCATAAAAAATATGTTTAGAGAATGATCAAATGCTTGGAAATTTAAGAACAATACAATTACAAATAAGTCAGGGGTCAAAAAGAAAGTGGAAATGAGTTTTGTTGCTCCCCTGCCAAACACTTTGGTGGAAAGAAACAAACAAATGAACCAACAGACTCTGCTATAACCAAATATCATAGCCTGGGGGGCTTATAAACAACAGAAACTTATTTCTGGAGGCTGGAAAGTCCACTTGATGGCACTGGTACTTCCCAGTGTCTGGTGAGAGGCTGCTTCCTCAGTACAGGGCCTTCTTCTCACTGCAACCTCACATGGTGGAAAAGACTAGCTAGCTCTCTGGAGTCTCTTTTATTAGGTTATTAATCTCATTAGCAGAGCCCCAGTGATTGAGGCCTCTTGACCTAATCAACTCCCAAAGTCCCCAACTCTAATTACTTCACCTTCACCTTGTGGGTGAGGATTTCAACATCTAGATTTTGGGGTGACAAACATTCAGACCGTAACACACCCCACCAAAGTAGTATATTCTATATTTGCCGCAACTGATGAGCCTACGTTTACACATCATTATCACGCAGAGTCCAAATGAGAACTAAGGGAGAAAAGATGAAGAAATTGTATAAATTCCTTCTGCGGGACATTAAGGACATTTAAAAAGAGAACTTTAGATTTATTTGCATTATAAACACACGCAGGGTGTGTATATGTAGATATGTATATATACATATATATTATGGACTTTTTGTGCATGTACACAAAAAATTGTAACATATACAGTGTTGTCACTTTTTTTAAAAGTCAACTGAAAATAATGGGTATAGTTTAATCCAATTTTTGCCAAAAATTACAAAACAAAAACATGTAAAACAACTTAAAGACATGAATGTAGTACTTTTTGAGAGGATGAACACAAAAAATATGTAAGTGAAGTGAAAATGCATCAATAACCCTTTAAATTTGGCACATAGTGACATCATCTGGCCTTCACTAGAGGCCAAGGCATCTTTTCATTTAAATATTAAGACAACTCCTGTTTTTATTTGCTTACAATAGTAAAGAATTTTTACTTGGCACCAATATAATTATGCAGAAAAATGAAACCACAGGTACTGAAAGCACGTGGCAAAACTCAGGTACAAGGTAGCTCTCTAAAACATTTATAAAATGCTTATATTATTGTATATTTTATCATAGATAAAGAGTGCAAAAACATTGAAAAATAATCTTACAGAAGGAATGCCTCAGATCCCTATATCTACTTGTTTACCGTCTATGTTCTGCTTACCCATTTGTGAGAAAAAGAAACATTTTAAACACAAATTCTTTTATGCAGAACCCAGCTTCCAGTTATGTTAACCTTAGGTAAAATTATGGAGAAAGGTTTGTCCAATTTACTGAGAAGTCTCAAAAAGTTATACATGAAACTCAGTGAGTTTTTTTTGTTTGTTTTTTAAATTCCCAGATAAGTGTCTTTACTGCCATTTTGTCCAAACTCCATACTTTTTAGCATCTTAGATTATTAGGAGGATCTTACTCTATTATTTAGGACTCAACTGAATCCACTTTCAATGCTCTCTCTGCCCCTCAGACACCATTATAACTCAGGAGATAGGAAGTGGACTGGAAAACAGACATGGTTAGTATTTTAAATGTCTCTAGTCAGCTCTCTTTAAGGCATTAGATCCACAGATGTTGAGGGAGGAGGAAGAAGGAAAGGAAAAGAAAAAGAGAGAAGGGGCTCTTACTTGAATGGCAAGGTGTTAATCCTCTGGGACTCTTGCTATTTTCTGGCTAACACTGACTGGCTTTCAAAAACCCATAAAGGCAGGATTCTGAATGCATTTTCACTTGGGCGTGTATCTGGGAAAGCCCAATGCGGGACTCTACTCAGCAGAGTTTCTTAACGTAGAAGATCCTGCTGGAACTCATCTCCATGCCTGTCTCAGTCCTATCCAAATTGAAATCTCTTTCCAAAATCTGGCCTCCTTTCTTCCAGCTATTCCACTGTACTGTTTGGGGAATGAGTACCATGATGATGATGGGACTGGTTCTAGCACCTTTTAAAGCAGCTCTCTACAGAAGTGGCTGAGCCCACTGATTAAGGACTCTGCAAACTTTGATTTTGGCTACTGAACACTTTTCCTCTAACACTGGGCTTTAGTCACAATTCTGATGTGGTTGGAAAAAAAAAAATCCCCTGAACATAAAACTACAATAAGTATGAACCCTTCCAAATTCCTCTGACTGCATGTAGTAATTTTCCGTATTTTAACTAGTTCCAAGACCACAAATTGCATGATATTCTCCTTCTGTCCTACTCTATCTGGTACATAAAATACATAAAAACAATATTTCTTAATAAAGACACTTCTAATCATGTCCCACATTCAGCCCTATGATTTGTGCATTATTACATGCATTTTGCTTTTAGCTTTTTCTGTATTTTGACTGATATTTACTCATCTCCCCCAACTCTCTTAACATACAGTTGGTATTTATTCATTAATCAAAATTTACATAGTTTATCCCATGTACTGGCTTAGAGAATATAAAATCAACAATGAGCAAATTAGACACTGTCCCTATTTTTATGGTATTTTTTTCCTTCAATTCTAGAGAGTGTTAAACTAATTTAGGGTTAGGAGTGTCTCAGAGAGTGCTAGTATTGTATAGCAAAATGATAATAAAAAGATTTTTATCAGAGCATTAAAATGAGAAATTTACAGCGATCATAATCCTTAATATCCAAGGATAAATGCAAATATAGCTTCATTTATTGTATCTTTCATAGCATTACTATTTAAAAATGGCTTATGCCATTTAATACTGAGCAAAAGGGAAAATCCAAGCTCTCCTTAATAATTAGCACTTTCCATTCAATCATTTATATGTACCAGATGAAAAGTTTATCTCCCTTGCACTTTGTAAACATAAAGTAATGAAGAATACTTCTGAAGACTATGGACTTTCAGAAATGTTAAGTTTTTTTCGTAATACTGTACTGTAAATGAAATTCAGAACCACGGCAAAACAAAGCTGTATTACATCCTTGATAAGAAACGGGCACAGTGGCAAAAGAGCAAGTATGTGGAGGGGGAGTTTTCCAAAAAACGCTGGTAGTATGAGCAATTGTGGAACAAGAGGAAGCTTGTTGTTAGTCTGAATATAATGCAATCAAGAAAATGTTAAACAGAGTTAAACAGATTAGAATTTTTACCCAGTTATATACCATGCAGAATTGTATTGCTTAAGGTATTGAAGTCCCTGCATCTATTTTAACGACAGGAATTATATGTCTTATGCAATTCAAAGGGGTTCTCTGAGGCTCCAATGCACAAATGTATGTAGAGTTCCATGTGCTATAAGAAATATTGCAGTGCATAGTATTATTATCAAGTATATACATTTTCTTTGTCATTTATTAAATAGAAAACATGAGCCAAACATTTATGTGCTTGAATTATTTACAGTATAAGTTGAATATAACTGGTATAATTAAAATCGCTTGATTTTTCAGCAAGTATTTACCTAAAAACAGTCTGTCAAATGTAAAGGAAGCTTAATAATGCTTTAATCACTGCAGAACAACCATACGGAAGCCAAGGACCTTACCTTCTGACACATCTTGAAAATTTCCAGGAGCTAATAAGTTTTTTTTTCCTGCTAATATTCCTAATCAATGTGTCTAGTTAATACAATATTCCATTTGTTGCTTCACTTGCAGCTCTATGATTATCACCATATCAAGTCCATGTTCTTAATTTTTGGCTATATTTATAACAACATTAACTAATGTAGCAAATAAACTAAGAATATAAACAAGCAAACAAAATCTCCTCAAAATTAGAATGGAGTAAATCCTCACCGTTAAACAAACAATGTCCTTTGATGTTTTCAGAAGAAGAAGGCAGTCTTTAAAAAACATAGCAAAATGTGTGGAATACAGTTTTTCTGTGTTGAAGGGTGTTACTTTTGAAAAAAATTTGTTGATGCTTTAATCACATAACAGATTTAAGAGCCCTTTGAAAAGCAGTGCATATAGTGCACAGATATCCATAAGTGTCCATTAAAATTACCATTATTTTTACTAGTACATATACTACAAATAAGTAGAAATAATGTGTAAGTCTTTTACCCTCACTGAGCATTAATTTCTCCAGCACACTTCCACAAAAATAATGGCATAGATATCATGTCTGAAAAAGAAAATAATTGAATCATCTAACAAATGTGTATATTATATACCAGTTACTCATTGTCTAGGCAGTGCTAATCTACCAGTGGCCATGTAAAGAAAAAATCTCTATTCTCACATAACATAAATTACATTAAATTAGATAAAAAACTAATCAGGCACATGAATAAGCAAAATGAATAAAAATTTAAAGTAGCGAATGCAAAGCAACACAATAATGTGAGGAAGGAGGACGGGACTAATCAAGCATAAGAGAAAAAAGGGTTACCTAGAGAAGGCTTTATTGAGGAGATGATATTTTAGTGACGATGTACAAGAAGTATGAGAACAAGCCATGCTAACATCTGGGGAAAGAAAATTACACTCAAGGAAAACAGCAAGTGCAAAGCCCTGAGGTAGGAGCTTGCCTGGCATGTTTGCAGACCAGCAAGTTGGCTACTATGGCTTGACCAGAATGAGGAGGAGAGAGAATTATAGAAGATGAAGTCAAAGAAGTAATAACAGGAGCTTAGAAGACATACTTGCTTATAGATCATTTTAAGGATGTTGGCTTTTACTTTAGAGAGATGGGAAGCCATCTAAGGGTTTTGAGACAAGACATACCAGAATATGACATATTTTAGTAGATTCACTTTGACTGCTGTATTGTGCATAGATTTCAGGGATGGTGAATAAAGGCAATTTAGAAGTCTATTAGAATAACTCAGGAGAGAAATTTTACAAAGTTGGACTGGAGTGGTTGCAGGAGGAGAAAAACCAAGAGTGTCATGACTTTAAAGCTAAAGTGAAGGAAATACTTCAGGCAACAGTTGTGATAAACTGTCTCAAATGTTGATGAGTCAAAGAAGAGGGTAAAATATTGGCAATTAGGAGTAGCATCATATAGATCAACTGTGACCTTGCCTAGAACAAATAGTTATGAAGAGTCAGTATTTCCAAAAGTAAACTGAGTAGATCATAAAATTAGCCACTGCTTTGAGACATCAAGTTTCAAAGAAAATTTTAAGAATTAGGTTTTTCATTAAAAATACCTCAACATAATTTCTGAAACTATAATTTTATAGCAGAGTTTATATCAAAAGAACTCAGGAATATGATTTTATCATCTGAAGTGGGTCATAAATTTTCTTTTTTTTTTTTTTAATATCTTTATTGAGTATAACTGCTTTACAATGGTGTGTTAGTTTCTGCTTTATAACAAAGTGAATCAGCTATATGTATACATATATCCCCATATCCCCTCCCTCTTGCGTCTCCCTCCCACCCTCCCTATCCCACCCCTCTAGGTGGTCACAAAGCACTAAGCTGATCTCCCTGTGCTACGCGGCTGCTTCCCACTAGCTATTTTACATTTGGTAGTGTACTTATGTCCATGCCGCTCTCTTTATCCCAGGTTACCCTTCCCACTCCCCGTGTCCTCAAGTCCATTCTCTACATCTGCGTCTTTATTCCTGTCCTGCTCTAGGTTCTTCAGAACCTTTTTTTTTTTTTTTTTAGATTCCATATATATGTGTCAGCATACGGTATTTTGTTTTTCTCTTTCTGACTTACTTCACTCTGTATGACAGACTCTAGGTCCCTCCACCTCACTACAAATAACTCAATTTCATTTCTTTTTATGGCTGAGTAATATTCCATTGTATATATGTGCCACATCTTCTTTATCCATTCATCTGTCGATGGACACATAGATTGCTCCCATTTCCTGGCTATTGTAAATAGAGCTGCAATGAAAATTGTGGTACATGAGCCTTTTTGAATTATGGTTTTCTCAGGGTATATGCCCAGTAGTGGGATTGTTGGGACGTATGGTAGTTCTATTTTTAGTTTTTTAAGGAACTTCCATACTGTTCTCCATAGTGGCTGTATTGATTTACATTCCCACCAACAGTGCAACATTTCTCCACACCCTCTCCAGAATTTATTATTTGTAGATTTTTTGATGATGGCCATTCTGACTGCTGTGAGGTGATACCTCACTGTAGTTTGATTTGCATTTCTGTAATGATTAGTGATCTTGAGCATTCTTTCATGTGTTTGTTGGCAATCTGTATATCTTCTTTGGAGGAATGTCTATTTAGGTCTTCTGCCCATTTTTGGATTGGGTTGTTTGTTTTTTTGATATTAGCTGCATGAGCTGCCTGTACATTTTGGAGATTAAACCTCTATCAGTTGCTTCATTAGCAAATATTTTCTCCCATTCTGAGGGTGGTCTTTTCATCTTGTTTATGGTTTCCTTTGCTGTGCAAAAGCTTTTAAGTTTCATTAGGTCCCATTTGTTTATTTTTGTTTTTATTTCCATTTCTCTAGGAGGTGGGTCAAAAAGGATATTGCTGTGATTTATGTCATAGAGTGTTCTGCCTATGTTTTCCTGTAAGAGTTTTATAGTGTCTGGCCTTACATTTAGGTCTTTAATCCATTTTGAGTGTATTTTTGTGTATGGTGTGAGGGAGTGTTCTAATTTCATTCTTTTACATGTAGCTGTCCAGTTTTCCCAGCACCACTTACTGAAGAGTCTGTCTTTACTCCATTGTATATTCTTGCCTCCTTTATCAAAAATAAGGTGACCATATGGGCCTGGGATTACCTCTGGGCTTTCTAACCTGTCCCATTGATCTATATGTCTGTTTTTGTGCCAGTACCATACTGTCTTGATTACTGTAGCTTGTAGTATAATCTGAAGTCAGGGAGCCTGATTCCTCCAGCTCCATTTTTCTTTCTCAAGATTGCTTTGGCTCTTCGGGGTCTTTTGTGTTTCCATACAAATTGTGAAATTTTTTGTACTAGTTCTGTGAAAAATGCCATTGGTAGCTTGACAGGGATTGCACTGAATCTGTAGATTGCTTTGGGTAGTATAGTCATTTTCACAATTTGATTCTTCTTATCCAAGAACATGATATATCTCTGCATCTGTTTGTATCGTCTTTAATTTCTTTCATCAGTGTCTTATAGTTTTCTGCATACAGGATTTTTGTCTCCCTAGGTAGGTTTATTCCTAGGTATTTTATTCTTTTTGTTGCTATGGTAAATGGGAGTGTTTCCTTCATTTCTCTTTCAGATTTGTCAGCATTAGTGTGTAGGAATGCAAGGGATTTCTGTGCATTAATTTTGTATCCTGCTACTTCACCAAATTCATTGATTAGCTCTAGTAGTTTTTGGTACCGTCTTTAGGATTCTCTATATATAGAATCATGTCATCTGCAAACATTAACAGCTTTACTTCTTTTCCGATTTGGGTTCCTTTTATTTCTTTTTTTTCTCTGATTGTTGTGGCTAAAAGTTCCAAACTATGTTGTAAAATAGTAGAGAGAGTGGGCAACCTTGTCTTGTTCCTGATCTTAGTGGAAATAGTTTCAGTTTTTCACCATTGAGAACGATGTTGGCTGTGGGTTTGTCATATATGGCCTTTGTTATGTTGAGGTAAGTTCCCTCTATGCCTACTTTCTGGAGGGTTTTTATCATAAATGGGCGTGAAATTTTGTCGAAAGCTTTTTCTGCATTTATTGAGTTGATCAAATGGTTTTTCTCCTTCAATTTGTTAATACGGTGTATCATATTGATTGATTTGCATATATTGAAGAAACCTTGCATACCTGGGATAAACCCCACTTGATCATGGTGTATGATCCTTTTAATGTGCTGTTGGATTCTGTTTGCTAGTATTTTGTTGAGGATTTTTGCATCTATGTTCATCAGTGATATTGGCCTGTAGTTTTCTTTCTTTGTGACATCTTTGTCTGGTTTTCGTATCAGGGTGATGGTGGCCTCGTAGAATGAGTTTGGGAGTGTTCCTCCCTCTGCTATATTTTGGAAGAGTTTGAGAAGGATAGGTTTTAGCTCTTCTCTAAATATTTGATAGAATTTGGCTGTGAAGCTATCTGGTCCTGGGCTTTTGTTTGTTGGAAGATTTTTAATCACAGTCTCAATTTCAGTGCTTGTGATTTGTCTGTTTATATTTTCTATTTCTTTCTGGTTCCATCTCGGAAGGTTATCCTATTCTAAGAATTTGTCCATTTCTTCCAGGTTGTCCATTTTATTGGCAGATAGTTGCTTGTAGTAATCTCTCATGATTCTTTGTATTTCTGCAGTGTCAGTTGTTATTTCTCCTTTTTCATTTCTAATTCTATTGATTTGAGTCTTCTCCCTTTTTTTCTTGATGAGTCTGGCTAATGGTTTATCAATTTTGTTTATCTTCTCAAAGAACCAGCTTTTAGTTTTATTCATCTTTGCTATTTTTTCCTTCATTTCTTTTTCATTTATTTCTGCTGATCTTTATGATTTCTTTCTTTCTGCTAACTTTGGGGTTTCTTCATTCTTCTTTCTCTAATTGTTTAGGTGTAAGGTTAGGTTGTTTATTTGAGATGTTTCTTGTTTTTTGAGGTAGGATTGTATTGCTATAAACTTCCCTCTAAGACTGCTTTTGCTGCATCCCATAGGTTTTGGGTCGTCATGTTTTCATTGTCATTTGTTTCTAGGTATTTTTTGATTTCTTCAGTGATCTCTTGGTTATTTAGTAGTGTATTGTTTAGCCTCCATGTGTTTGTATTTTTTACAGGTTTTTTCCTGTAATTGTTATGTAGTCTCATAGCATTATGGTTGATAAAGATACTTGATATGATATCAATTTTCTTAAATTTACCAAGGCTTGATTTGTGACCCAAGATTTGATCTATCCTGGAGAATGTTCCATGAGCACCTGAGAAGAAAGTGTATTCTGTTGGTTTTGGATGGAATGTCCTATACATATCAATTAAGTCCATCTTGTTTAATGTATCATTTAGAGCTTGTGTTTCCTTATTTATTTTCATTTTGGATGATCTGTCCATTGGTGAAAGTGGGGTGTTAAAAGTCCCCTACTATGATTGTGTGACTGTTGATTTCCCCTTTTATGGTTGTTAGCATTTGCCTTATGTATTGATGTGCTCCTATGCTGGGTGCATAAATATTTACAATTGTTATATCTTCTTCTTGGATTGACCCCTTGATCATTATGCAGTGTCCATCTTTGTCTCTTGTAGTAGTCTTTATTTTAAAGCCTATTTTGCCTGATATGAGAATTGCTACTCCCGCTTTCTTTTGATTTCCATTTGCATGGAATATCTTTTTCCATCCCCTCACTTGCAGTCTGTATGTGTCCCTAGGTCTGAAGTGGGTCTCTTGTAGACAGCATCTATACGGGTCTTGTTTTTGTATCCATTCAGCCAGTCTATGTCTTTTGGTTGGAGCATTTAATCCCTTTACATTTAAGGTAATTATTGATATGTATGTTCCTCTTACCATTTTCTTAATTGTTTGGGGTTTGTTATTGTAGGTGTTTTCCTTCTCTTGTGTTTCCTGCCTAGAGAAGTTCCTTTAGCATTTGTTGTAAATCTGGTTTGGTGGTGCTGAATTCTCTTAGCTTTTGCTTGTCTGTAAAGTTTTTAATTTCTGCATCAAATCTCAATGAGATCCTTGTGGGGTAGAGTAATCTTGATTCTAGGTTTTTCCCTTTCATCACTTTAAATATGTTCTGCCACTCCCTTGTGGCTTTCAGAGTTTCTGCTGAAAGATCAGCTGTTAACCTTATGGGGATTCCCTTGTATATTATTTATTGTTTTTTCCTTGCTGCATTTAATATTTTTTCTTTGTATTTAATTTTTGATAGTTTGACTAATATGTGTCTTGGCATGTTTCTCCTTGGATTTATCCTGTATGGGACTCTCTGCACTTCCTGGACTTGATTGACTCTTTCCTTTCCCATATTAGGGAAGTTTTCAACTATAATCTCTTCAAATATTTTCTCAGTCCCTTTCTTTTTCTCTTCTTCTTCTTTAGGGACCCCTATAATTCGAATGTTGGTGCGTTTAATATTGTCCCAGAGGTCTCTGAGACTGTCCTCAATTCTTTTCATTCTTTTTTCTTTATTGTGCTCTGCAGTAGTAATTTCCACTATTTTTCTTCCAGGTCACTTATCCATTCTTCTGCCTCAGTTATTCTGCTATTGATTCCTTCTAGAGAATTTTTAATCTCATTTATTGTGTTGTTCATCATTGCTCGTTTGATCTTTAGTTCTTCTCCATCCTTGTTAAATGTTTCTTGTATTTTCTCCATTCTATTTCCAAGATTTTGGATCAATTTTCATTTATTTTTATTTTAAAATAATATTAGTCCCAGTAATCTTCTGAGTATTATTGACCTTATTATTTGTGTAAAATATTGCAGAGATGCTTTAAAGTAAATTATTAAAAGATACCTGAGAAATCTGTTGCAAAGAGATATTGCCTGAGGTGAGAAAGTGAGTAGTAAGAAAAGGTGAACTAGTAAGCATCCCTGTAACCCATGCCTTCTCTATTCTAAAATTCCCAGGGAAAAGGAATGACTTTGGTCAAATTTCCTTGTTAACATGACAGAAAACAAACAAATGGTATTTACCAACTGAAAAATAATAGGAAATCTTCACGTATGAAATGTCCCTGGAAGGATTCATTTGATCTCACTAGGTTGTACAGGATAAATGAACCTGAAATTTATTGACTTACAGGGCATGTTTGCTAGAGACTTTCATGCAAGCTGAGTATTTAATAGGATAATGACAGAAAGACGTTCCATAACTGAAACATTTCTCTCTGTGAAGGCAATATTCTGCATGTATTACTTAAATATTGCATATTAAATCTGATCCAGAATGTATCCTAAAGCATAAGAGAAAGAATTTTTAGGGGTTTTGTTGACAGTCTGGGACCTCTTTTGCAAGAAGAGAATGCTTTACAAGCCTCAAGATGGCCTGTATACTTTGAAATATTAATAAAGTTTGTCACTGGTTAATATTTATGATTCATGTAATTCTGGTTTAGCAATTCAATATTTTGTAAAATTGTGAAATGCTTTCTAAAATTGTGAAAAATCATTCACTAGACATCTGTGTTCTTTATTTTATTTTTTTGTTTTTAATTGAGGTTTAATTATACAGAGTAAAATGCACAGGTCTCAAATATACATGTGAAAATGTATACACCCATGAAAGCAATAGCAAAATAATATAACATTTTTTCTGCCTAAAATGTTCCCTTACAACTATTTCATTTTAATTCACACTTCTCTAATAATGAGAAATATTGAGCACCTTTTAGTAATTGTAGAGCAATCTGCATTTAGTTTGAATTGTTGATTCATCTCTTTCGTCCCTTTTTTCTGTTATTATTTTTGCATCTCAGATTTAAAGAGATCTTTATATATTAATGATACTGGCCTTTTGTTATTGTATTTTTCCCAGAATTTTATCATCTTTTGTTTTTGCCTATGGTATTATCTTTTTCATGTAGTTTTTCTTTTTATTATGTAGTAAACATTTATATTTTCTATTGTTGACTTGGGGTCAGTTACAGTAATAAAAGATTTCTCCATTCTTGTCTTATAAATGTTTTCCTTTAGATTTTGCATAATATCCATTTAAATATTTGATCAATTTACATTCCAAAATGTTATTTTGTATATTTACATTAGGATGTTAAATTGACATATAGAAGGTATATACATTGCATTTGTCATGAAAACTCAATTTTCCACCCTAGAACAAAATAGCTTATGATATTCTTGATTTTTATAGTGAAAATAGGTGATAAAAAACATTTTTGTTACAATTAAAACTGACTCTAGAGTAATTCATGGGGCCTTAGAGATTATGTATGACATAATCTGTTCAAATAAAACCCACCCAACAACATTGACTGAAGACCATAAGCCTCAATTAACATTTCTAATTATTTGAAAATATTATTTCAAAAAGATCATATTTCACTGCTGGAAATACTACATGATTATTCCTTTAGTAAGCCAAACTTTATTTCCTTTCAGTTCTCATCTTTTGATCTTAGTTTTTGTTTTTCCATAATATTACAAGAATAATCCTACCATTTAAGTGACAAACTAACAAAAATTTCAAGTCAGCTGGTAAATATTTTGTAACGTTTTCTTTGCTAATATAATCTTTTTCAATTAATAGTGATTTCTCATAAAATATTATTTCTAGTCCCTCATCACCCTGATTATTCTAACCTTGTACATTCTAGTTTATCAATGTGCCTCTTTTAATACGTTGCTATATCTAAGCCTAATTCAGCATAACCATTACTTTTATTGTACTTCTATTAACTAACACTGCCTAAAAGTTCATTTGCATTTCTCATATTGTGGCCTTTTTGTTGTACCTAATTTGCTCTGTCTTTTCTTCATGGATTATAGCCTATTCAAAGCTTCTACATTATGCTCTTAAAACTACATGCATGACTTTTAATTATATGACAAATTCATTTAAACAATTTCTTGGTTTATGTGTGCTAGAGTATGACCCCTATAGTTCATATTCTAGTCTCAGAGCTACATCTCTTTTTTGTAAAATTGTTAGCATCTTTAATAAATAAATGTTCTCCTCTTGAATTAAAATCTGATCTTCATTCAGATGCTTATTTCAATACCTGCCTTCAGAACAATACAGAATAATTCTATTTTTCCATATCATTATCCATTAAATATTTATTTATTTATTTATTTTTAGAATATTTAAAATCTAAGTATGAAGAAGGCTTTTATTTTTTTACTTTTTATTTTATATTGGAGTATAGCCAGTTAACAATTTTGTGATAGTTTCAGGTGCACAGCAAAGCGACTCAGCCATACATATACATGTATCCATTCTCTCCCAGACTCCCCTCCCATCCAGGCTGCCACATAACACTGAGCAGAGTCCCATTAAATATTTAAAAACCACTTTCAGGGACTTCCCTGGTAGTGCAGTGGTTAAGAATCTGCCTGCAAATGCAGGGGACATGAGTTTGTTCCCTGGTCTGGGAAGATCCCACATGCCACCGAGCAACTAAGCCTGCGCTCCACAACTACTGAGCCTGCATTCTAGAGCCCACAAGGTATAACTACTGAGCCCGCGCACCACAACTATTGAAGCGTGCATGCCTAGAGCCTGTGCTCTGCAACAAGAGAAGCCCCTGCTCACCACAACTAGAGAAAGCCCATGCACAGCAATGAAGACCCAACGCAGCCAAAAGTAAATAAAATAAAAAAACATATATAAATCTAAAAAAATAAAAGTAAAAGCAAGAACCACTTTGAAGATAAAATTTGCATATAAATCATTAAAATTACATAAAATATTAGGCTAAAACTTACTAAGGATCTTAGTTTATCTAATTCCCTCAGAAAATCTATGCTTGTCATAGTATTATATTTGAATTTCATACCATTTTATGTTGTGCTCATATGTTTATACTTTTTTAGAGTTGACCAAATAATTCTGACTTCATAATGACTGATTATAAGTTGAGATAAACAATTTTATGTTCATGATATTTTGCTTAAGACAGCTGTAAATAACTGTTATTTCCTATGTATCATCTTCTAAACGTTAGCCTATTTCTGTTCATTATTCTCTTTAATTTCCCTGATGCAAGAATATCCTAAATATATACAAAGCAGTGATCACTGGTATAGTAGGCATAGTTTTTTCCTCTTTTATACCTGTTAGCACTTTCCTTATGTATTGAGGTGCTCTTACGTTGGGTGCATATATATTTATAATTGTTATACCTTCTTCTTGGATTGATCCCTTGATCATTATGTAGTGTCCTTCCTTGGCTCTTGTAACATTCTTTATTTTAAAGTCTATTTTATCTGATATGAGTATTGCTACTCCCGCTTTCTTTTGATTTCCATTTGCATGGAATATCTTTTCCCATCCCCTCACTTTCAGTCTGTATGTGTCCCTAGGTCTGAAATGGGTCTGCTGTAGACAGCATATATATGGGTCCTGTTTTTGCATCCATTCAGTGAGCCTGTGTCTTTTGGTTGGAGCATTTAATCCAGTCACGTTTAAGGTAATTATTGATATGTATGTTCCTATTAGTAATTTCTTAATTGTTATGGTTTTGCTTTTGTAGGTCCTCTTCTTCTCTTGTGTTTCCCACTTAGAGAAGTTCCTTTAGCATTTGCTGTAGAGCTGGTTTGGTGGTGCTGAATTCTCTTAGCTTTTGCTTGCCTGTAAACCTTTTGATTTCTCCGTCAAATCTGAATGAGATCCTTGCTGGGTAGAGTAATCTTGGTTGTAGGTTTTTCCCTTTCATCATTTTAAATATATCATGCCACTCCCATCTGGCTTGTAGAGTTTCTGCTGAGAAATCAGCTGTTAACCTTATGGGAGTTCCCTTGTATGTTATTTGTCATTTTTCCCTTGTTGCTTTCAATAATTTTTCTTTGTCTTTAATTTTTGCCAATTTGATTACTATGTGTCTCGGCATGTTTCTCCTTGGGTTTTTCCTGCCTTAGACTCTCTGCGCTTTCTGGACTTGGGTGGCTATTTCCTTTCCCATGTTAGGGAAGTTTTCAACTATAATCTCTTCATATATTTTCTCTGGTCCTTTCTCTCTCTCTTCTCCTTCTGCAACCCCTATAATACAAATGTTGGTGCATTTAATGTCCCAGAGGTCTCTTAGGCTGTCTTCATTTCTTTTCATTCTTTTTTCTTTATTCTGTTCTGCAGCAGTGAATTACACCATTCTGTCTTCCAGGTCACTTATGTGCTCTTCTGCCTCAGTTTTTCTGCTATTGATTCCTTCTAGTGTATTTTTCATTTCAGTTATTGTATTGTTCATCTCTGTTTGTTTGTTCTTTAATTCTTCTAGGTGTTTGTTCTTTAATTCTTCTAGGTCTTTGTTAAACATTTCTTGCATCTTCTCGATCTTTGCCTCCATTCTTTTTCCGAGGTCCTGGATCATCTTCACTATCATGATTCTTAATTCCTTTTCTGGAAGGTTGTCTATCTCCACTTCATTTAGTTGTTTTTCTGGGGTTTTATCTGGTTCCTTCATCTGGTACATAGTCCTCTGCCTTTTCATTTTGTCTATCTTTCTGTGAATGTGGTTTTCCTTCCACAGGCTGCAGAATTGTCATTCTTCTTGCTTCTGCTGTCTGCCCTCTGGTGGATGAGGCTATCTAAGAGGCTTGTGCAAGCTTCCTGATGGGAGGGACTGGTTGTGGGTAGAGCTGGGTGTTGCTCTGGTGGGCATAGCTCAGTAAAACTTTAATCCACTTGTCTGCTGATGTGTGGGGCTGGGTTCCCTCCATGTTGGGTGTTTGGCCTGATGCGATCCAGCACTGGAGCCTAGAGGATCTTTGGTGGGGCTAATGGAGGACTCTGGGAGGGCTCATGCCAATGAGTACTTCCCAGAACTTCTGCTGCCAGTGTCCTTGTCTCCACAGTGAGCCACAGTCATCCCCTGCCTCTACAGGAGACCCTCCAACCCTAGCAGGTAGGTCTGGTTCAGTCTCTTATGGGGTCACTGTTCATTCCCCTGGATCTTGATGCACACACTACTTTGTGTGTGCCCTCCAAGAGTGGATTCTCTGCCAAACTCTTTCTTAATCCATTGAATCTTATGCTGACTTAATGTCTCCTAGGAGTTATAAGCATTAAAAAAAAAAACCTCTTTGTTAAAACAGAGTCCAGTAATTCACAAAGAATAACAAAAACAAAATCTAAACTCTATAACTTTGGTACAGAACATATTTTCTTTGAGCTATAATATCTTTCATAATATTTTTTGCCTGTAAAATACTAAATTTTTATAAGAAATAGTCCTTTCCTTTATTTTAATAAGTTATCTATCTTCTTGTTTCTGAACATACAGAAATGACATTTATGTTATACCAAAATTACATTTGTGTTATGCTATGTGTGTAATATTGAGTCAGAGTATTCTTCCTCCTCCAAATAACTACTTTTATTGAAAGAGCTCAACATCTCTGCTCCCTGGAGTATAGATGGTTAAAGTTGTCATTTGTTTACATTTTCTGTGCTATTATTTTGCTGAATAAAATTAATGATATTAGAGCTCACAATCCCAACAGTTTAGAAAACATTACTTATTGAATATTTTTTCTTAATCAGCATGCTTGGAAATATCAATTTATTTATATAGTGACTTAACTGCTAGCAAGTTAGCAGTTACTGTATAATATGAAATGATAAAAATATATTAAATATTTGAATTCTTGTCCTCTATCCTTTGATTGTCAGAGAAAAAAAGAAAATTCCAGTAACTAATTTTTTTGGAAAAACATTTAAATGAGACTATATGCAATACAGTATATTTATACTTTGTTCTCTGTTTTTAAAAATATGTTGTTAATGTGTTTAAGTATTATTCTGCTTCCCCTTTCTTTCCTCTGATCCATTTTTTTACAATGTCTGTTTTAGCACATTAGAGTAGACTTGACAGTTGTTTACTTCTTATCTGTCAAATGTTCCAAAGAAAGTACAAAGAAGTAACTGGAGATTTCCTTTGCTTTGTTAAAAGTTTTTGGCAGACACTTTATCTTAACAATATCCATCTCTACTTCTTCCTTGAAAATAGAATCTTTATTTAGTTTAGAGTGTCAAAATGGGAACGAATCATGGTAATCATACCCTGATTTCTCACTTTTCCCATAAAAAAGGTGAACTTGAGGTATGGTTTTGCCTAATAAGAACCAATGAGAGAAGTAGTCATCAGGAAATCTTTCACTTTTCTTAGACAAAAGGTAAGACCCACTAGCATCATTCTCTGTGTTTACTTCTTCCTCCAGCTTTAAATGCTTCTGTAGTGACTGGAGCTGCACCAGACATCTTGCAGTCTCAGGGGAAAGGCCAAGTTAATCACAGGCATATCGGCCCTACAAATGCTAGCAACTTCCTACTTATGTAAGAAAAATACATTGTGTTCTTCTTTTACTTCGTTCTTGATAATGTGCACAATGAGATATTTTATCTGTTAGGAACACATTCTACTGTATGAAATAGTGAACCTGACTGACAGTGGCTTAAACAAACAAGTATTTATTTGTCATCACATGGCCAAAAATCCTTAAAGTAAGAGAGCTGCTGCTTTTTATTCAGCTTCAAAAGTACTACCAGGGACGCCATTATTTTACTTTTCTTCCACACGGCCAATCTGCCAACCTTAGTGGGATAGCCTTCTGATAATTGATACCTCTCAGTTGCAAAATACTTGCTCTAGTTTCAAGCATCGTGGATATTTTTAAGGCAGGAAGAAGGGAAGCAGGTACTGGCACCAGTTGTCACCTACTCTTTAATAAGGAAAGATAGAATTCCACATGCAACGCTTTCATATGCCTTATTGGCTAGAAGTTGGTTACAAAGACAATTGTAGCCAAAAGGGAGTCTGGGAAAGTGGTTATTTAGTTGGAAACTTTGCACTGATGAATCTAATCAAGTGGGAGGGGGGTCAAGGAAAATGGTAGGGGAGGGGTTAATATTAAGCACCACACTAATAGTTTCTTTACAGGAAGCATTTTCTACTCTTTGTTTTGTATCATCTACCCAAATATTCATTATAGACATAGCTTTATGTTATTTAATTCCTATCTTTCTGACCGTACAGTCCTCTTTAACTATTTCTCAACTTTTCTCTCCTAGGAAACTCAGGAGTATTATTCCAAAGGTCTTAATTTTTATTAATTTCTGTATCTCAATTAAGGCTTCATTGGAACAACCTTTAATTTAGGCTGCTTTTTACCTCAATTTCCAATCTTCAATCCCACTCCTCTTTTTTTCATAATAATCTCAAGAGAAGTGACTTTGCAACGTGTGTGTGTGCATATAAATTTTCATGTTTTCCCCAAAATAAAAAATACTGGAATGTATTTGAATATACTAGAAAAATATAAAGTCTAGTAAAGGAAAATATAAAGTCTAGTAAAGGAAAATATAAAAGTGAGACGTGTACTTTAAAAAAACCCTAACAAAAAAGTGTAAATTTTATCATGTTGAAAATGTTGGGATTATCAGAAAATATTGATGATTTCTAAATACATAAACACAAAAGGGACAGAAAATAATTACTTTTACAAATTCTACAAAAATACTTCTTTTTCTTAGAGAGATAACATTAATGGGCCTGTCCAGAGGAGAAGGGAACCACAGATGCCCCAGACAGAAATCTCTGACAAAATACCAATCCTCCCCTCTTCTCCCCATCCCATTCCTCAATCTTCAAGCAATGCTCCCATTAGTCAAACCACCCAGAAGCAGATTACACCATAGCCCAGGAAACGCAATCTACAGAGATCTGCACTTCTAAAAGAGCAGGGAACTGTGAGGAAGAAAGATCTGAGGGATAACAACCTCAGGCTCAGCTTGAATTCCTCAGCCATTTCCCACCAGCTTTTGAAATTAAGCTTGTTGGGGTTAAAAACGGGGAAAGAACACAATAAATAAACTAAAATAATAAATGGAGATTTTTAATATATTTACTTAGATTTTGGAAAATTCAAATCTAGACTCTTAAAGATTAACAAATATCTCTTAATTGGATGTTTAATAGCATTTAACACTTCAAAATAACAGGCAACAACAAAGACATATTTTCAAATATATGTTGTATTTTTTTCTATCCAGAGGATATTCTGAAAATGAATGAACTCGTAACATTTTATTTTGCTTAACTTAAATCATTTATTCAGAAAAAAAGAATTAATATGAGCCCAGGCCAATTTACATAGTTAATTAGCCAATTATGTTAAATCATTATATTTACGTTCTAAGTAATTTTAAAATGTCTGTTTATGGGGAATAGTGATACCAAGAAACTGGAGGCTACTCAACAGGTGAACTGAAATTCCTTTCATTGCTGAGTCAAAATTTAGCTGACTGTTCACCCTGGGTTGTATAACATTAATAACCTACCATAATTGGAAATTATCATGTCCTTCAAACTCTCTTTAAACAGAAATTAAGTCAATGAAGTAAAGTGGCATTTTCTCCCAAAGTCCTTATATATAAACATAGCTCATAATAGCGACCAACTTTATAATAACTTATTCATCCAAACATCTTGTATTAATATTTTCTGAACTCATACTTAAAAACAAGAAGAATTAATTGCTGAAAAATATAGTAGCACAAGCATATTTATAAACCAAGACCTTAAGAATATAATGTAGTGTTTCAAGATTTTTATACTTTTAGAAGAAAGGTCGCAGAGATATCTGTTGTAGTTCAAACTGGTAATGATATAGTAAATAATAAAAATAATTTAATCTTGTTATTGTGTAGGTCAGTGAAATTCTGATGAAATGGGTCTAGAAGCTAAACATCATATATATCCTGAATTACTTTTGTCTTATCAGTGAGATCTAGAGCTCCCAGGGCTAACTCTGAACTTAACCAAAATAATTGCATACATTTGGAAGAAATTATGTCCCATGAACCATATTTTTCACAATTTTACTAAAAGAAGTAAAAAATGTGTGTTTGACACAAAGGTTATGTTATGGGCTGAATTGTGTTCCCCAAAATTCAAATGTGACTATATTTACAGATATAAATCTCTTTAAAGAGATGATAAGGTTAAAATGAGGTCATTAGGGTGGACTCTAATCCAATTTTACTGGTGGCCTCATAAGATGAGGAAATTAGCACACAGACATGTACAGAGGGAAGACCGTGTGAAGACTCAGGGAGAAGACAGCCATCTAAAAGCAAGGAAGAGTGGTCTTAAAAGAAATCAACACTGCTGACAGCTTGATCTCAGACTTCTAGCATCCAGAATTGTGAGAAAATAAATTTCTGTTGCTTATGTCACCCAGTCTGCAGTAAATTTTTGTTATGGCAGCCCTAGAAAACTAATACAGATTGCAAACAAGGCATTTTAATAAATCAAGTAAAAAGATAATTGTCATATTAGTAGTACACCCTTCTGCCCTAAATTCATTTCTGTCCTTGACTTAAATCTGCTAAAATGGAATTATCAACCAGGAGGACTGAATTCTAGGCCCAATTTTGGCATAAAATTCAACTCTGCACTAACTGTTTGCTGAAGGAAGATACACATAAAATATGGAGCAATTATGCAAAATGTGAACATTCTTTGGCCTTTAGTTCCAATTTTCAGATCACCATAAGCTACTGAATATTTCTTTCCAGTCTTTATATTTGCATGTTATCATCTTCTTTTGTATTATTTTCTAGGTCATTCTGTATTTTCACGTAGTGACTGTCTTATTGAAAGTGACTTTTACAATCTGCGGAAAAATATAGGATTATTATTTCTAAAATTCATAATTTGACTTGTTTATAAAAGAAAAATACCGTTTTTCTTTTCTTTTTAAATTTCATGTATTTATGAGTATAATACATTTTAAATTCTATTTTAAACAGCAAGGAAAGATGAAGAATTTAAAGGCAAATTACATACAAATTATAATAAGATTGAAGATGATAGCAGCACTAGTTATTATATAGAAGAAGGGAAATCATAGAAACATAAAGTCATTAAATCATGTATATTCCAGTCTATAACCTTGCCGACTTCCTGAACCCCATTTGATATTATTTTACCCTCCAGCTCAGGAGATGTAGGTGAAACAAAGCAGCTGTAAAAGCCTGGAGTTTTGAAATCATGTTGCTGAAGCACAGGTTATATAAACTTTTGTGCACTGAAGGACATTTTCCAGAAAGTTAAAAAACAAACTACAGAATAGGAGAAAATATTTGCAAATCATATGTCTAAGAAAGGCTTATATTCAGAATACTTCTATAGAACTGTAGAGCTCCTATATCTCTGGTTTGGTCTGTTGAGGTTGCTATAACACAAATACCATAGATTGGGTGGCTTAAAGAACACACATTTATTTCTCACAATTCTGAAGGCTCAGAAGTCCAAGATCAAGATTCTGGCATATCTGACGTCTGGTGAGGTACCATTTTCTGGTTCACAGATGTCTTTTCTCTGTGTCTTCATGTAGAGGAAAGGGGATTGGAACTCTCTGGGGTCTCTTCTTTAAAAATAGTAATCCCATTGATGAGGGCTCTACTCTTATGACCTAACTATCTCTCAGAAGCCGTACCTCCAAATACCAGTATACTGGGGATTAAGTTTCAACATATGGTCTTGTGGGGGAGGTACAAACATTCAGTCTATAGCTAACTAAACAACAAAAAGACAAACAACCCAATTTAAAAATGGGCAAAGTTGAATAGACGTTTCTTCAAAGAAGATATACAAATGGCTAGTAAGCACATGAGAAGATTCTCAACATCACTAATCACTAGGGAAATGCAAATCAAAGCCACAATGAGATACCACTTCATACCCTTTAGAATGGCTATTATGAAAACATCAGACAAAATAACAAGTATTGCTGGATGTGTAAAGAAATTGGAATTCTTGCACATTGCCATAGGAATGTAAAATAGAGCAGCAACCATGGAAAACAGTTCAGTAGTTCCTCAAAAAGCTAAACATAACATTACCATATGACCCAGCAATTCCACTCCTAGGCATAAAATCAAACGAATTGAAAACAGGGATTCAGACAGATATCTATATGCCAGTGTTTATTGTAGCATTATTAACAATAGTCAAAAGGTAGAGATAATCCAGTATCCATCAACAGATAAATGGATAAAGAAAATGGGGTATATACGTACAATGAGGTATTATTTAGACATAAAAGTGAATGAAATTCTGATACATACTACAACACATATGATCCTTGAAATCATTATGTTAAGAAATAACTCTGGGGGCTTCCCTGGTGGCGCAGTGGTTGGGAGTCCGCCTGCCAGTGCGGGGGACATGGGTTCGAGCCCTGGTCTGGGAGGATCCCACGTGCCATGGAGTAGCTAAGCCCGTGTGCCACAACTACTGAGCCTACGCTCTAGAGCCCGCAAGCCACAACTACTGAGCCCGCGAGCCACAGCTACTGAAGCTCGTGTGCCTAGAGCCTGTGCTCCGCAGCAAGAGAGGCCACCGCAATGAGAGGCCCGAGCACTGCAGCAAGGAGTGGCCCCCGCTCGCCACAACTAGAGAAAAGCCTGCACACAGCAATGAAGACCCAATGCAGCCAAAGATTAAAAAAAAAAAAAAAAAAAAGAAATAACTCTGACATGAAGAAACAAATATTGTATAATCCATTTACATGAAATATCTAGACTAGGAAAATTTATAAAGACAAAAAAATGGGTTAGAGGTCAGCAGGGGCTGGCAGAAGAGGGAATCTTTTAGATAATAGAAATTATATATAAATTATATATGTCTCCACCAGCCTAAGAATAGAGTGGATGAAGGTCTGGATCAGGACCCAAGTTTGTTAGGTCAAATGACAAAACAAAAAAGAGCAATCAACTGAACTGGTCTATTTTAAGAATAGAGAGGGTATGAAGAGCGAGACTGTTTGTGGTTGTATACACCTCTCGTCCCTAATTTTCCCTCCCTCTGAGCCTTTCCTTCTACCCCTGACTTCTCTGGCCTGCTGCCAGCCTTTTTCTGTCATGTTTACGAGGAGGAAAACGAAAGTTAGGCTCCTATACTTTGCCTAATTGAGTCACTACGAGGTTTGCTGGCAGCTTTGGCCATATTACTCAGGAGGTGACTTTCTTTTTTGTGTTCAGAGTGACTTTTGATTATGATCTTTATGTGTTTTGTATGCAGCAGTACTTTGTGTTTTAGCAGAACTGTTCCTCTGTACCCTTTATGGTTTTTCCTTGTTTTTGTTTCCTTTTAAAACTATGCATAGATATTTTTTGTGTGAAATTAAAGTCTTTATTAACCTTGAATAAAATTTTTATATATAATAAAGATTACATATTATGATAACATATACATGCAAAATATTATAAAATTATGTGCATATAGAATAATTCTTAATATTCTCAACTTTTGTGACACTAATTTACAAAGTTGATTGTCTCTGTGGCTCCACTTTGTGTTTTCTAGAATTAGTTTAAGACTAGGCAACAAATATGCAACTTGTCATTTTCTTTTGCAGGGTATATTTCACACACCACTAGACATGAAACACTCATGATTCAATGTGATATATTTTTTAAAGAAAGTCCTAACAAGAAAGTAAACGTTATCATGTTGAAAAATGTTGGGACCAGATAGAAATGATTGATTATTGCTGAATACAGAAAGGAAAGAGAACAGAAAAGAGTTACTTTTGCTCATATCACTTCATGAAATGCTGTGGCTTTCCTTTTCATGTACCCAGTTCCTAGCTATAGTGTAACGCTCAAGCTCTGTGTTGTTTGAGGATCCCCTTTATTACCACATTACACAATGAATTCCCTTCTCTTTTAAGGAGCTAGTCTTGAACTTGGTTGTTAATTTACAGAACATTATTATTTATATAAACATAATACTGACAGGTTATAGGGTGTCTACTACATGCCATTCTCTATTCTAAGTGCTTTACATATATGAATTCATGTCATCTCCAAGCAACACTATGGGATAGGTAAATTATTAGCTGCATGTTATAGATAAGGATAGTAAGTCTCAGAAAGGTTAAGACCCTTCCTCAAGGTCATAAGATAAAACCTGTCAGGAGCCACATATTTTTAGACATTTCCTCAAGCTACTGTATATCTTTAGGAATAAATATACTATACTATACTTACCTCATAAGAGTCTGTTGTTAAATTGTGTCCCTTGAAAAGATACATTGAAATCCTAACTCCTAGTATCTATGAAAGTGATCTTACTGGGAAATAGGATCTTTGGAAATGTAATCAAGTTGAGATCATATTGGATTAGGGTGGGGCTTAATCCAATATGAATGATACCCTTATAAGAAGAGTTGAGGATGCACAAACACATATGCCATATGAAGAATGACATATGAAGACAGAGGCAGAGATTGGAGTGATGCATCTACAAACCAAGGAATGCCAAGGATTACTGGCAAACACTAGAAGCTAGGAAGAGGCAAGAAAGGATTCTTCCCTGGAAACTTCAGAGGAATCACAGAACTGCAGATTACTTAATTCCATACTTTGGTCTCCAGAAATGTGAGAGAATAATTTTTTTAAATTAATTAATTATTGTGGCTGCACTGGGTCTTTGTTGTGGCACGTGGGCTCAGTAGTTGCAGTATGCGGGATCTTAGTTCCCCAACCAGCGATCAAACCCGGGTCCCCTCCATTGGGAGTGCTAAGTCTTAACTGCTGGACCACCAGGGAAGTCCCTCTGTTGTTTTAATACACCTAGTTTGTGGTACTTTGTTATAGCAGTCCTAGGAAACTAATAAAGTATTTCAGAGTCTTTTTATTAATTAATTTAGAATTCTAAAATTCTTTTAGTTCAACAGTATTACCTTAAAATTAGCAGGAATCTTAAAACAAACAAACAAAAAAACCCAACAAACAAGGAAGCAGCTCTGAGGATCTTCCTGCTGACCCCCTGTCACAACTCTATGTCCTAGGGCTTCATAGAGCACAGTTGTGAAAAATAATGAATCCAATGTAGTGTTCTTATTTGATTGATGTGGAAAATTAGGCTTAAAGAAATTTCTTCTCTGATGGAAGGTCATCCTGACTGGTGGTGGCAGACCACTCCCACTCCAATGTGCATTTGAATTTTTATTGCTTTATAATGTTCTACACTATACTGGGCTTTGATTTAAAGACTGACTTTAAAAAATAGCTCTTACTGATTTTCTCGTCATAAAATTAATATTAATACATTTTATGTTATGAAAATTTATTAAATCAAAACAGTAAAAAGATGAAATTAAAGGTCTAATTAACACTTTATAAAAGAGCCCTAAACATTTGGTGGATTTACATACAAGGATTTAACTCCCAAATTAAACCCTGAGGCCTCTGTTGGCTAGTCAGAAAGCAGTCTCACAGTCAAAGGAATAAAATCAATCCAGCAGCCAGAAGATATTTACACAGAAATAATGTTTTCTTGTTTTCTTTCTTTTCTCTCTCTTTCTTTCTTTCTTTTCTTTCTTCCTTCCTTTCTTTCTTTCTTTCTTTCTTTTTCTCTCTCTCCCTCCCTCCCTCTCCCTCCCTCTCTCCCTCCCTCCCCCCTCTCTCTTTCTCTCTCTCTCCTTCCCTCCCTCCCTCTCTCTCTCTCTCTTTTTCTCTCTTTCTTTCTTTCTTTCTTATCCACAACTGTGAAAATTCCTTTTCCCTATCACTCCACAATTCTCTTACATTCTGTAACCACTAAGCATCGTTATTCTCATGCTTTACTTTCCATAACTTACATACTTCCTCTCACCACAAGCCTCGCCCTTTTCCTGCACCTCTCTCCTTTAATCTCTCTCTCATTCTCCACATTCTTTATTACAAAACCTAGGAAGTATTGTCATAGAAAAAAATTTGAACAGAATGTGGAAATAACCTAGGCAGATATATTTTATCTGACCCTAAACACATGCACATATACTAGTTTGAATCCTACTTCAGTCAGAAGCATTTTCTATTTTCACTGTTTTCTCCTAAAGGTTTGTTTTGTTCATCCTTTTAAACTACTTTTTTTTACTACAAAATTAACAAATATCATAGACCATTATACTTTAATTTATACAAAAAATTAAGTAGATGCATTTGTGCTACATACTTATTTAAAATATATATATCAAGGTTATTTTAAGGAAATAAATGCAGTCCATACTGTTGTAAAAACCTAAACCATGGAAAACTGAAAAAGTGAGACTTCTATCTTCATATCCTGGCTATAGAGAGCTTGAAGGTGCTTCACTCCCATATTTACAATGAAAAAAAAAACAAGGAGCAAACTTTCAATTATGACTCGTTTTGAACCTATGATAGAACTAAGTTCACAGAACAACCAGTGCTCCAAAATCTAATAAGAGACAGGAACCTGAAGAAAGAGAGAAGAGGTGAGCACTGATTCATGTGGTATAGATGCAAATGGATACTTGCCACAGAAGTTCAATGTGAATAACTGATCAATTGCTGAAGGCTGCGTTGGGACCCATGGAACACTGTGATGCCCCTGAGGTTGAAGATATCAGAGGACTCCACACCCTGTTGAAGGCACTTATAACAAACCTCACTGGGCATTCACAGAAAAGATCACAATGAGCCCTAAGAAAGTCTCCATTGTAGTGCAATGGAGGAAGGGAACAGCAGTTATATGGGATGGACCCATCTCGTCCATATCCACCGTGGAACAGAAGTCTTAATCTGTAGCAGAGGTGGGCAAAATACACCACCATCTTTAGGACACTGGAGACATTTTATTACATCCAGGGGAAGGAAACACGGGAAAAATTCTACTCCTGGGGAGGTAGAAGACTGTACACTGGGCTCAGAACTAAACTAAGAGAGGAAAAGAAAAGTAAGACAACCTTCCCCAAATTGAGGACACTGTGACTACCTAACACTACAGCTTAATCAAACAGACAGAGAATGTCCCTCAAGTCCCCACGGCCAAGCTGCCAAGCCCTGAAAAATAAGTAACAGTTAAAAACTGAAGGAGGAAGGACAGGAGAGCATGTAAGGAGATCCTCACTGAGGCTCAGAGCAAAAGGAAGATAAAGGTTCAGGGTCAAGCAAACATTGCTCTGGCAAACATCCCACATCCTAAAGACATGGTATTGTACAGGAATTTACAGCCAATTGTGTAGTGATAAAATAACAACAGCAAAAGCACCCCAGCCCAAATTCTAAGTAGTTTAACTCAAACCCTTATATTAAAGATGTTAAAAAAGAAAGGTGTACCCATTTCCAGTGCTAAAAACTATTTACTTTAGTTTCTATTGTTGTACACAAGATGGCAAGCTTTCAACAAAAACTGTAAGACATACACTAGCGTATGAGAAAGCACACTCCCAAGACATAGAGTAATAATCAAAAGCAGACTAAAATATAACACATGTTAGAATTAATGATAGGAAATATAAAATAGCCGTAAATAATATATTAAAAGATCTAATGGAAAAGATGGACAATAAACAGGATCACTTTGGCAATTTCTACAGAAAAATGGAAACAGAAAGAATCAAATGGAAATGCTAGAAGTTAAAAACACAGTAACAGAGAGATAATGTCTTTGTCAGACTCACCTGTAGACTTGACATAGCTGAGGGAACAATCAGTGAACTAGAAAATAGGTCAACAGAAGTTATTCAAATTGAAAGACAAAGAGAAAAAAAAAGAGAAAAATATAGGCATACCTTGGAGATATTGTGGGTTCAGTTTCAGACCACAGCAACAAAGCAAATATCAGAATAAAGTGAGTCACAGAAATATTTTGGTTTCCCAGTGCATATAAAAGTTATATTCACTATACTATAGTCTATTAAGTGTGCAATAGCATTATGTCTAAAAAAATAAGGTACATACCTTAATTAAAAAAATACTTTATTGCTAAAAAATGCCAATCATAATCTGAGCCTCCAGCAAGATGTAATCTTTTTGCAATGGTAACATCAAATATCCGTGATCACAGATCACTATAACAAATATAATAATAATGAAAAGCTTGAAAGAATGTGAGAATTACCAAAATGTGACACAGAGAACACAAAGTGAGAAAATGCTGTTGGAAAAATAGACTTCCTCGATGCAGGGTTGCCACAAACCTTCAATTTGCGAAAAACACAATATCTGTAAGCACAATAAAGGGAAATGCAGTAAAACAAGGTATGCCTGTACAGAACACCTGAGATCTGTGTGACAATATTACATGATCTGACTTATGTGAAATTAGAATCCCTGAAGAAAAACAGAGAATATAGCAGAAGAAACAGTTTAAGAAACAATAGAAGAGAATTTGCCAGAATTAATGACAAACATCAAATTACAAATCTATAAATCTCAGAAAACAATGATCAGTATAATTTTTTAAAAGGCATATCATATTCAAAGTGCTGAAAACATAAGATAGTGAAATCTCGTGGAGGCAGACCAGGCAAAAAGATGCATTACATAAAGATAAACAAATATATGAATTACAGAAGACTTCTTTTCTGAAACCATACAAACCAGAATACAATAAATTGAACAAAATATGTGCAGGATCTATAAAATGAAAACTAAAAACAAACATAGAAAACAATCCACTGATGGAAGACCTGAAGTCCTAAATGAATGAAGAGATACACCATGATCATGGATTGAAGGACTCAATACTGTAAAGATGTCAGTTCTTCTCAAAATAATCCATAGATTGAAAGGAATTTCAATCAAAACCCAATTAGGCCTTATTTTTTTTTTTTGGTAGCTATCAGTAGTAATATTCTTAAACTTATATGAGAAAACTAAGGAACTAAAATAAACAAAATTTTTTTAATAAAAGAAGAAATCTTGAGAATCATATCCAAATATATAACTAAATGGGGAAAAAAGAGAAAACTCTTCGTTACAGAATAATTGACAGAAATAGTAAATCACCATAAAACACCACATTAATAATTTCCACAAGCAAAATCTTCTGGAGGATGCTAAAATTAGTGGGTAAGAGTTTAAGGAGAGAAAGGATATTTGCATAGCTTCAAATATCGTCCCCCAAATATTTAATAATTAGAAGGGGAAAAATAGTCACAGTGGAGAATCACTGCAGACACTACCTTAATCAAATGATCAAGTTTACATCAGCAGTAGCACTTATCTAAATTAAGTGCTACCTGATACAGTCCACTGAGAGGGCACATCACACCATGGCATTGTTCCCAGTAATATATAACCTGTATTTAATAATAAAGAAACCCACAGGGGGAAAAACAAATTGGGAGATATTCTACAAAATAACTGTCTGGAAATCTTCCAAAGTGTCCAGGTCATTAAAGATTTGAATAAATTCTCTACTTTAGCTAATAGTATGTTACCAGCATTAATTTCTTAATTTAGATAATGACATTATGGTCATGCAAGATGTTAATATAAGGGGTAGTTGGGTGAAAGGTACATAGGGTACATTATTTTTGCAGTTCTTCCGTAAATCTAAAATTATCTCAAACATTTAAAATGAGGTCAAAATCTACACAATTTACAAAAAAACAAATGAATAGAAAAAAATCTGCATCTCCTCACATTCCACATTTAACATTTTATAAGAAAATAATATATACATACTTTTAAGTGCCATTGATTATATCACATTACGTATACACTTTAAACAGTTATTTTTACTTACTAGCAAAATATTGAGTTTGTGACCATCAGAATACATATAGATACAGTGCATTTGTTTAAGAAGTTTAATCGTATTCCATTATGTGTAGTGTTTGTTAATTTTCTGTTTTCTCTCAATTCTATTCTTGTTCTTTCTTTTTTCTCCTATCTATATCACAGGAGGGCTGAAATTCAGCAAACTACATTTCCTAGACTCCTTGCAACTTTGTTTCAGGTTAGTTTCTATCTGTGGAAAATTAGAGTAGTTTCTGTATTCTTGAATGGATGTTAATGGATATACATGGTTGAACCATCACTACTTCAATGAATTCTTTTTAGAATGACAGTAGGGATTTTTCTGTCCTTTTATCTTCTATAAAGAATGTTGGAATGAACATACATACGTATCTAGTAATTTCTTTAGAATAAATTATTAAAAAGGAACAATCCAACCATAGAGAATGATCATTCAGTTTTTAAAAATATATACATTCCATATTCTTCTAGAAATGTGAAATACATTTTTACTCTCTCAAGTGGTATATGATTACATACTGTCTTATCTCTTTGATTAAGATAGACTAAAATAGTGGTGTATGGATAGTCAATTGGTGAAAAATGGGATGACACAATGATCTAAAATTTTAAAGATTTCATAAGAACAGAGTTTTTATATAAAATATAAATTTCAGGGAAATAGTTCCCATGTTTTAAACTCTCTCTTTTATTGGATCTTTAATCACACTTTCAGTGATTAAGCTCATAAGAGGCAGATTAACTACAGAAGTACAACTCATAACCTTCAAACGTTTAGACTTTTCTGTTTCCTGGCAAATGTGAGTATGTTTGCTTACATCAACAGTTTATTTTCTAATACTATGACACCAGGCAATTTCAGTGTGAACTTATGGTCTTAAAACCTGTTTGTAAATACCTTGACCCCTTCACATCAAGATAGTTAGACCATGCCCATTCTTTTGAATCTGAATGAGTCGTTATGACTGCCTTCTCAAATAATACGCTGTGGACGTGATTCTCAGTGACTTTTGAAGCTAGGATAGAAGATGCCATGTACCTTCTGGGAGCCTCAATCACAACGTAAGATGGTTAGTGACTATGTGGCCACTATATAAAAAGACTAGAGGACGTGACAATATAGACGAAGGAGGGGGAGAAAGAGAAAGAGGGAGTGCGAGCGCGCGCGCGCGCGCGAGAGAGAGGGAGCGCGAGCGAGAGAGAGCTACTGAATAACTCCAGCTGTTTCAGTGTCCAGATATTTCTCAGCCAGGCGCAAGAAAATTGACAGAAGAAGCCTTCAGGAGGACTGTAGGCACATCTGACTACAACTGTATGGGTTACCCAAAGAGAACTGCCCATCTGATCCTAGGCCACGTCCAGGTTCATGAGCAAAATAAGTGATAGATATTGTTTTAAGTCACTGGCTTGTGGTAGTTTGCTTGTCAGCCATAGATAACTGAGAGTGAATTTATTTAGAATCATCCCTAGGACTGTTACTGAATTTAGATACATAACCTTTTGTTCCAACTAAGTTAATAGTCTTGAATCTTAAACTCCTTGAAGTGATAATGTTTCTGTGATCTCTCTGTATTTTTTTCTGAGATGGTCTTTCTGTGTATCTCAAGAGCCTTTACCTTTATTAACAACTAAATTTGTCAAAATTCCTCTTTCTTCATGAATTCAATTGACTTGCTTATAGTAACGGAAAACAGTTTTTCATGAATCATCTTTCTAAAGCCTTCAATTAAGCAAGTTTCCTGGTAAATCCCCTTCATTTGCTTGGGTGTCTTTTGACAGAAGAAATATGAACTGTGATGTTTAAGTCAACACTGTGCTCTCTATATTTTAAACAGCAAGAAAAGCTCTAGTCAAATGCTTAAATAACTATAGACTATTGTCTTCATTTCTTGGTCATCCTTTTCCTTTCAAAACCTTAGACAAAGTTTGTAGTATCTAACTATATCAAGCAATAGGGATACTGGAGTCCATATTACTAAATTCTGTTTTGAGTCTTACTACAGATTCACTATAAGAAACTGGAAAAATTGTGTAAACTTGCAGGGCATAAAATAACACATCTGAGAAATATGTCCTTCATTGTCGCCAGTGTTTATTCTTCCATTATTAACATCTGAGTATATTTGAGAAATGCTTTTAGAAATGCCTAAATGTTGAAGTACAGCAACTTCTAAATGTGACATCATCTCAAATCTCAAAAGCTGAAACAGAAGTAAACACTTCAGCCAAGAAGTTCAGAAATTAAAAAAAAAAAGTACCCATTGCATAAAGAAGTCATTGAAAGCTGCCATTAAAAAATGGGGAGGTAAACTTAGCTCTCTGCCTTTCACCTCTGTGGTGACTTGATTCTCAGAATATTCTCTCCTTACAAGATTTGTTTTTGGCTCTTTCCTGCCTTCTGACATCACAAATTACAGGCAGAAAAGAAGAAAGAATACTTAAGTAATAGTGTCAGGAAATGGAAGTAAATTTGTACTTTAACAGCTGTGTGTCATATACATAGTCAAATAAAAACTGAATTGAAATAGGAAACATATTTCATAATATTTCCCACTATTCTCATACTCTAAATTGATGTTAGATATATTAAGATTTTAAACATTCCTTGATCAACTCATTTAGTTATTTTATCAACCCATTCCTTAGCCAATTTATTAATTATGCCAACTTTTAAAAATAGGCTACCTGAAGACCCTAGGAAATGGAAATAGGATGCAAGCAGTTATAGTTATTTCCCTCAAACTGTGCTACTAAAAATTTAAACATGGATAAAACAATTAAATACCTATAAAATCATGATGATTATTAATTCATTCTCAATAGAGGATGCCAAGTGTGAAATTCCTTAAAATTCTGGAAAATCATAAGTAACCTAGAGATCAACCAATTATGAATTAATAATTAAATTTTAGTACCCAGATGCAATCAAATAGTCATTCATTAAGTGATTAAACAAATATGCATTCACATGAAATAATATTAATTGCATATTAAGTGAAAAAAATTTTTTAATTTTAAAACAATAATGAATTATACCTTGTCCTATGAAATAATGAAATAGCAGAGACTAGATTTACCCTCCAACATTAAAATGAAAACCAGAAAGCTGTACAAATTATATAAAAGAGCAGTTTTTACACACTGGTCATCATGCAGAAAAGGACTGTGATATCTAGAGAAAGACTTAAAGGCAAGCCCAGAAGCTATTAAACTGATGACTAAGTATTTAAATGCATGCCAGGACAATGTCCAAACTAATTAAAATAATACAACAAAACCCTGGAACCAACAATGTAAAATTGACAATGTACATTACCCAATCAAAAGTGACCAGGCATGCAAAGAAACAGAAAAATATGTCTTTTCACCAGGAGAAAATCAATTACTAGAAATAGAGTCAAAATTATAGAGATAATAGACTTACAAAACATAGATGTGGGTAAAGAAAAGCTTTTATAAATATGTTCCACACATTTAAGAAGGTAGAGGAAAAGATGAATATGATGATGAGTGACATAAAAGATATGTGGAAAAGTTCAAATGAACTGCCACAAATTTAAAATTTATGAAATGAATAATACACTGGATTGGACTGACAACAGATTAGACACTGCAGAAGAGACAAGTGCTATTGAAGACAAAACAATAGAAAATATCCAAAATGAAACATATAGAGAAAACAGGAGTTTAAAAAATAAACAAAGCCTTGTTAATCAGTGGGACAATATCTCACCATCCAATATCTATATATGCTCCCAGTAAAAGAAGAAAGGTAGGGGAGTACCAAAAAAATGGAAGAAATACAGGGTTTAGCAAAGCTCTCTTCATTTGTAGGTGGTATGATGGTCTATATAGAAAATCTTAAGTAATCTACAAAAATGCTATGAAAAATATTAAATGGTTTCATCAGGTTGTGGGATGGAAATAAATGAAAATTTATATTAACAAAAATCAGCATTAAAAACAGTAGCATATGAAATGTGAGAGAAAAACATAAAGAGGAAACAACATGTGGAGTGTGTTGAAAAATTCAAATGCAAAGAGGATTATCTTAAGCAACATATTTTCATGTCCCATAAAGGAATATATGTCAATTGCCAAGAAAGGGCTATGTAGAACCTACACACTGTGCTTAATTTCCAGAGCCATATTCTCTCTTTCCATGAGGAAAAGCCCCCATTTATGTGTGAACAATCTGTCTGTGGGAAACGACTTGCAACGAAACATTCTCAGTTAGGTGTGTCCTGTGCTTGACCTGACAGGAAGAACATGAAGATCAAAATAAAACCATCTCGTGAAAAACAAAGTTTGCCCTCTCGTCTCAGTGAATATATCCCTCCTAAAAGGAAATGAGGACAAGGATTACTTTGCCTGAAACGAAGAGTCACTGAACTGTATTAAAAACAAAGTGCTTTCCACAGTTGTAATACCTATACCTCAGCTAAATAACAGACTGCTTTGTTTAAAGGACTACAGACAAACAAGCTTATTTTCTCTCAGAAGCATATTTTTCTTTATTAAAATCACTAATTCAGTCTGGAATATCTGTTCACTGATGTCAGTGGGGTGTTAAAATCTCTTACTATTATTGTTTTTCCATTAATTTCTCCCTGTATGTCTGTTAGTTTTTGTTTTATGTATTTAGGTGCATGTTTCCAGACAGAAAATCAATAAGGTAACAGAGATCTTGAATGACACAATAGAACAGTTAGACTTAACTGTTATTTTCAGGACATTACATCCAAAATAACCCTAAATATACATTCTTTTCAAGTGCACATGGAATATTCTCCAGGATAGACCACATAATAGGACACAAAAGAAGCCTCAACAAAGTTAAGAGAATAGAAATTATTTCAAGCATCTTTTCTGACCACAATGGCATGAAACTAGAAATCAACCACAGAAAAAGGAAGGAGAAAAAAACGATTTAAAAACATGCTCCTAAAAAACCAATGGGTCAATGATGAAATCAAATTAAAAAAAATACCTTGAGACACAAGACAATGAAAACACAAACATACCAAATCTATGAGGTGCAGCAAAAGCAGTCCTAAGAGGGATGTTCATAGTGATATAGGTCTTCCTCAAAAAACAAGAAAATTCTCAAATAAACAACCTAACCTACCACCTAAAAGAATTAGAAAAAGAACAAACAAAACCTAAAGTTAGCAGAAGGAAGGAAATAACAAAGATCAGAGAGGAAATAAATAAAATAGAGATGAGAAAAATTAAGAAATCAATAAAACCAAGGGCTGGTTTTTTGAAAGGGTAAACAAAATCGACAAATCTCTGGCCAGTCTCACCAAGAAGAAAAGAGAGAGAACCCAAATAAACAAAATAGGAAATGAAAGAGGAGAAATAACAAATGATACCACAGAAATACAAAAAACCATAAGAGAATACTATGAACAAATATATGCTAACAAATTGGACAACCTAGCAGAAATGGAAAAGTTTCTAGAAACATATAGCCCACCAAAACTAAATCAAGAAGAAATAGATTATTTGAACACCAATCACTAGAAGTGAAACAGAATCTGCAATAAAAAAAAAAAATGCCCTGTAATCAAAAGTCCAGGACTGGATGGCTTCACTGGGGAATTATACCAAACGTACAAAGAACTCATACCAATCCTTCTCAAACTCTTCCAAAAGACTGAAGAGAAAGGAACACTCCAAAAGTCATTCTATGAAGCCACCATCACCCTGATACCAAAAACAAAGACACTACCAAAAAAGAAAATTACAGGCTGGTATCTTTGATGAATATAGATGCAAAAATTCTCAACAAAATATTAGCAAACCAAATCCAACAACACATATAAAAGATCATACACCACGACAAAGTTGGATTCATCCCAGGGTCACAAGGATGGTACAACATATGCAAATCAATCAATCTGATACACCACATCAACAAAAGAAATGACAAAAACCACATGGTCATCTAAACAGATGCAGAAAAAAAGCCGTTGATAAAATTCAACATCCATTCACGAAAAAAACTCCTACCAAAGTGGGTATAGAGGGAACATATCTCAACATAATAAAAGCTATTTATGACAAACGAACAGCCAACATAATACTCCATGGTGAAAAGTTGAAAGTTTTCCCACTAAAATATGGAATAAAGCAAGGATGCCCACTCTCACCACTTCTATTCAACATAGTATTGGAAGTCCTAGCCACAATAGACAAGAAAAAGAAATAAAAGGTATCCAAATTGGAAGAGAAGAGCTAAAATTGTCATTATATGCAGATGACATGATACTACATATAGAAAATCCTAAAGACTCCACACAAAAACTACTAGAACTGCTAAACAAATTCAGCAAGGTAGCAGGATACAAGGTTAACATTCAGAAATCTGTTGCATTTCTTTACACTAACAACAAAATATCAGAAAGGGAAAGTAAAAAAAAAAAATCCCTTTTAAAATCACATCAAAAAATAAAATACTTAAGAATAAACCTGACCAAGGAAGTGAAGGACTTACATGTGGAGTACTATAAAACATTGATTGATAAAGGAAATTGAAGATGATTCAAAGAAATGGAAAGACACCCCACGCTCTTAGATTGAAAGAATTAATATTGTTAAAATGGCCACACTACCCAAAGCAATCTACAGATTTAACGCAATCCCTATCAAATTACCCATGGCATTTTTCACAGAACTAGAACAAATAATCCTAAAATTTATCCAGAACCATAAAAAACCCAGAATTGCCAAAGCAATCCTGGGGAAGAAGGACAAAGCAGGAGGTACAACCCTCCCAGACTTCAGACAATACTACAAAGCTACAGTAATTAAAACAGTGTGGTATTGGCACAGAAACAGACATATGGATCAATGGAACAGAATAGAGACCTCAGAAATAAACCCACACACCTAACGGTCAATTAATCTTTGACAAAGGAGGCAAGAACAATGGAGAAAAGACAGTCTCTTCAGCCAAGTGGTGTTGGGAAAGCTAGATAGCTACATATAAATCAATGAAGTTAGACACTCCCTCACACCATACACAAAAATAAACTCAAAATGGCTTAAAGACTTAAATATAAGACAGGACACCATAAAACTCCTAGCAGAGAACATAGGCAAAACATTCTCTGACATAAATTGTACCAATGTTTTCTTAGATCAGCCTCCCAAGGCAACAGAAATAAAAGCAAAATAAACAAGTGAGACGTAAACAAACATAAATTTTTGCACTGCAAAGGAAACCATAAAAAAAATGAAAAGACAACATACAGGATAGGAGAAAATATTTGCAAATGACGCGACTGACAAGGGCTTAATTTCCAAACAGTCCATACAACTCAATAACAACAAAAAAAACCCCAGACAACCCAATTAAAAAATGGGCAGAAGACCTAAATAGACATTTCTCCAAAAAAGACAAACAGACAGCTAACAGGCACATGAAAAGGTGTTCAACATCACTAATTATTAGAGAAATGCAAATCAAAACTACAATGAGATATCACCTCACACCAGTCAGAATGACCATCATCAAAAAGTCTACGAACAATAAATTCTGGAGAGGGTGTGGAGAAAAGGGAACCCTTCTACACTGTTGGTGGGAATGTAAATTGGTGCAGCCGCTATGGAAAACAATATGGAGGTTCCTTAAAAAAACTAAAAATAGAGTTATCATATGATCCAGAAATCCCACTCTTGGGCATATAACCAGAGAAAACTATTAATTTGAAAAGGTACATGCACTGCATCCCAATGTTCATAGCAGCACTATTTACAATAGGCAAGACATGGAAACAACCTAAATGTCCATCAACAGATGAACAGATAAAGAAGAGTTGCCATATATATATATGAATACTACTCAGCCATAAAAAAGAATGAAACATGCAGCAACATGGATGGACCTAGAGATTACCATACTAAGTAAAGTGAGTCAGACAAGGAAGGACAAATATCATATGATATCACTTATATGTGAGATCTAAAATATGATAAAAATGAAATTATTTACAGAACAGAAACAGACACACAGACATAGAAAACCAACTGTGGTTACCAAAGGGGAAGGGGGGAGAGGGATAAATTAGGATTTTGGAATTAGCAGATACAAACTACTATACATAAAATAGATAAACAACAAGGTCCTACTGTAAAACACGGCACAGGGAATTATATTCAATATCTTGTAATGACCTAAAATGGAAAAGAATATGAAAAAGAATATATATATATATAACTGACTCACTTTGCTCTACATCAGAAACTAACACAACATTGTAAACCAACTATACTTCAATTTAAAAGAATGAAAAAAATCACTAATTCAGAAAAAAAAGACTTCAAGGAAAGTTCTAGAGATGACAAAGAAATGTCTGAAATTTAGAATAAACAGCATAAGATTCTATAAGAATATATATAGGTAGAAAAAAGATTAGTGAACTTTCATGCACAGCAATTGAAACTATCCAACATGAATTACAGAGAAAAAAAATTGAAAAATAAAGAGCATCAGTGAACTGTGGAAAAATTTCATATGACTGAATATATGTGAAATTTGGATATGAATAGGTTCTGAATAAATAATGGCTGAAATGTTTTGAAATTTGTTGAAAACTATAAACACATTTCCAAGAAGCTCAAAGAACCTCAAGAACAAGGAATATGAAAAAAAATTACATCAAGACACATCATAAATAAATTTCCTAAAACAAATGATAAAAATTATAGCAGCTACAATAACTACAACAACAACAAAGGTTTATTGTCAGGAACAATGAAGCAAATATCTTTAAAGCAATGAAGGAAAAAATAGGTCAACTAGCTCATTCTATGCTCAACAAAAATACATTTTGAAATTCAAGGCAAAAAAAAGACTTTTTCAGATGTACAAAGGCTGAAAGAATTCATTAGCAACAGATCTTTGCTACCAGAATTGTTAAAGGTAGTAATCCAGACAAAGTCATTTACAATAGCATCAAAAAACAAAATAATTAAGGATAAAGCTGACAAAACATATGAATGTCCTGTACACTGAAAACTGCAAAACACTGCACAAAGAAATTTAAAGAAAAATAAAAGGACAGATATACTGTGTTTATGGATTGGAAGACTAAATATTGTTTAGATATCAATTACCCCTAAATTGATCTATAAATTAAATGTAATTCTAATCCACATCCTGGCAGGCATTTGAAAAATTGTATCTGATTTAAAAATTAATGTGGAAATGAAAAGAAAATTGAATAGTCAGAGCAACTTTGAAAAAGGAAAGCAAGCTTGGAGGACTTACACTGCCTGATTTCCATACTTACTATAGAGCTATTCCGAAAAAAAAAAGGAGGATATGTGTGTGCTTGTAAATTAACACTAAAGTCAGGACATGTATAAAGAAGGCTCTTATTAGTGGTTATTTCTGAGGAGGAAAATATGATTGTCTGAGGATTCAACAGAGCTTCCACTTTATTGAGAAGGTTTGACTTCTTTTTTACTAGAACATTGTGTATGTATATTATTTGAGCAATTATAAATACATTTGAAGTAAAATCAAAAATTTTAAATGCCATTTTTTCTTATTATAATTGCATTTATTTGGGACTGCAGTTATTTAGCAAAGACTGGATCAGGTTTTATATTCATTTGACAGTTGGAAAGGAAAAATACGAATACCAAAGAATTAGATACTATTACTGAAGGTATTTAACATGTTGGGTTATTTTTCTTTTATTCTATAAGTCACAGTCAACAAGTTATGGTAGTTTCTTGAATAGATTTTAAGGAATTGTACAAAATTGCATATAAGAGGATTTTAGGTGATATTGCATGAATATTTTACCAATTGGAAATTCTTGAGACCACCATCAATATATTAGCAATATACTGCAAGTTCATTTGATATAAAAGGGAATGGGAGAGTCAGAAGAGACTCACCCTAAAATCACAAATGAGAATTTAAAGGAAGGCACTTTTAACTTCCACTGCTGTGCTAACTTTAGTTCTGATGAGATTTGAGTGTATAAAGTACTTTCAACTATGTTTGACTTTAATGTATGACAAGCATTTGATTTTGCTATTCATCTCGCTATATAATAACTATGCCTGAAGGCCATAACATGCATCTATTTTAGAGTCTCAAATATCACTCATAAACTCAAGTTATTAAAACTCAAAGAGATAAAAGTTTCTATATAAATTATTATAATACAAAAGGGAAATGAGTCCATAGCCTGTTTGGAAGATAAGCTCTACATTTGGGAATAGGCTTAGAGAGTTTAGCAGCATTGATGCATTTCACATTGCTCCTCACAGAGGAGAAATTGCCATAGAAAACTCCGGAAAGTAAATGAGACATAGGCTGCATCCTATGCATCTCATTTTTAAAAATGTCTAATTTAAAAGATTTTAAAAGCTGTTCAATTTAATTAATAATGAAGGAAAAATTATCTTCTATGATTACAGACTGCTTCCTTCCTGTTTCCTAGGAGAAGTAAAGCTTAGTGAGATATTCTCACTTTGGGGAAAGAACTTATTATAGGTCCATAGAATGTTTGCTTCAGAAAAAACTCTTAGATCTTAGTTTTCTCATCTCCACATTTTACAAATTGGAAATTAAAAAGATGTTTTCTTCAAAAGGCAATAATCCCCCTTATTTTACCTAACCATTATTCAAGAAGCCTTGGCTAACTCCAAAAGACTGCATTGTTTTCTTGGTTACATGTACAGGTGACTCACTACTCAGTCATGAAGTACAGGAAAGGATCAGCTGGAGGATTTTAGGAGCTAGTAAACATGCGATCATAACTCAAGGCAGAATATGGCTTTCATCCTTTTTCTTCTGGGAACAGGTTACAGATGATCCAGAAGAACAAGAACAACATCAACAAAAAATAAGCAGAGAAACCAAAAAAAAGAGGAAAGCAGTACTGTTCCCACAAATAACCCTCAATAATCAGTACTCTATTGTTCACAATGAAAAATGCATACTATAGAGGAACATGACATTCTGTGGTTTTGAATGCCATGACCATTTTTATTTTGAGATTTTTGAGTTAGGTGCTTTTAATGTTGTTGCATCATATATTCTTAGATTCTCTGGTAACAGGTATTTATGTTCAAGAATGGCATTTAAAAAAAGCCAATAAATACTATAATTAACGATGTTTTCAGGTGATGCTCAGAACTGTGAACTATTACACAGGGCTGGATCAAGCGTCGAGCCACATCATTGATGAGCCACCTGACCAGCAATGAGATCCTCAGAAAGTTGTCTTTATTAGGACAAAACCATGCTGTGTTAAAGGTGACATGATGAAAATGGGAATGTGAAAGGTGCTATGCAGGACGCCCACAACTCAACTGCTAGCCACCCTCCTACACACTGTACAATCCCAACCAGTGAGCTAATGTTAATACAAGACAGAGACAGCCTCATACAAAGTAGGAAGGGAAACTCATTTCTAAAAGAGAACATAATGGAACTGTGTGCTGTTGTCAAGGTAAAAACCCCATGGCAGTATGAAATAGAAAGGATCTGATCAGAATGTGCAGTTTAACTTCTTACTAACTTAAGATGCAGTTCCCAGGGAGGGGACTTAATCCCTAATTTTAGTCAAAGGGCAAATGTACAATTAAGCTAACACAAATGCCTCAGCCAATCATTTAGGAGAATTCTATTAGTCCTGGACTCCCTAACCTGCCACAGCTTAATAAGAAGTTCCAACTGCACCAAATTGCTGTTTGTCAGGCTGAAAAGAGCACAGCCCAATGCACTGCTCTACAGACACTTTGCTCTGAACAGAATGTGAATATAAAATAGAGTATAGCATGCACAGTTGCTGGAACTGAAAACATACTTTATTTCTTCATGCATGGAAAATACCTCATTTAGTTCCAACCCCCAAGTTTCCCTGCCAGCCACTGTTGGAGCCACCACATACAGCCAGACTTTGGCCACCAAATGAATTTGAAAATAAAAAAGTATATGAAATCACAGGCTTTATTTAAAAAGCTTCCAGAATAAGGAAGTTCATAACTATAGGAATGCTTGCACCAGTACCTCCAGTGGCCTGAGTCTCCTTATGTGTTAACAGAGAGGTATTTCTAATCTACAGAGCTGGTGATGGGTTGAGTACTGTTGGTTCACATAGCTTGCTCCTGTGAATAAGTAGCTTACCCTTCCTGATGATGAAGCTTGTCCTTTGACTGGTGAGGGTTCACTAGCCCCTCTTCACCTCCTGCAAAGGACCCTTTAGGAAAAGGAAATAATGAGGGAGCTTTGGAAATTAAACCTGATTTAAGAAAATGGTCTGGCCTTAGCTAATATGATGCACTGTTTCATAGCCTCTATTCAACTAATTTAAATTTCAACTCAAATGCGCTCAGTTACATTTATCCAATACTTTTAACATCCACATATTAAACCTGATGTCATCAAGGTTTCCGGGAATGCACAGGAAAACAAAACAGACTCTACACTCAAACTTCCAGTTTATTAGTGAAAATTAAAAGTTCACAAATAAAAATATCTCAAAGAAGAATATAAAACTATGAAATAGTACAAACAACATGTCAAGAAGAATAAAATAAAAAGGTATCAAACCCACCGAATCATGCATATCTGCCCCTGCCCCTCCAAGCTGGACATACTAGGAAAATTGGTTCCTTGCTCAAAACATGCTACTGTTACTTGCTTAAAATTTGTCACAAGAATCTTCCATGATTAGAAATGTGAAAATTACCTCTAGAGTTGCACTCATATATCAGAGACATGGAATTTTAAAAAGAAGCATTAAAAAGTATTATCACTTGCAGATAATATTATCATTTACTTAGAAAATCTAAAATCTATTGGTGATTACTGACAAACTATTAGAATTGCTCTGGAGTTCATAAAGATGGTTGTTTACAGGTCAACATGCTATGTATCAGTGTCAGAACTGTACCTGGAAAAAACATCTAGTTACATAGGCAAAGTATTTGGGCTAGTTTTTGGCAAAACTGTCGGGTAATAATTAACTAATTTCTCCAATGATCATATTAGACAACGTAAGTTACTCAGTATTCAACAGTTTACCAAGTGTTTACTGAATGTTTATTGTCTTGGTACCTTACCAGGGCAACTGCAGTAAATTACAATGCAGGAATTAGTTACTGACTCCAAAGGCCAAAGGCCATCTGCTCCTATGCATAGATACATGCTTTGACTAAAATCGACATGAAACCTGTGTGTGTGCGTATATATGTGTGTATGGTGTGATGGTCATTTATAATATTTTGCATCATATATTTTCTAATCAGGAACTGAAGAAACAAATCAAAAAGAGATACGTTTGTTCCCCATTTTTAAATTATTCTTGAAACACTGCTAAACTGAGATCTTTGTTCTCTTTACATTTTCTTTGTGATTAGCAACATTCTGTGACTCAAACTTCAGGTTGTCATACTATTTAATTTTGGACTTCATAAAGAACACATAATGATTAGTATAAGATTATTACCACTAACATAGTGGTAAAATAAGCATGATAATTATATCACAGACTTTAGGTATTCTTTAGTGTTTTGGGTTTTTTTTTGGCCACACCCAGCAGCACATGGGATCTTACTTCCCTGGCCAGAGATTGAATTTGCACCCCTTTCAGTGGAAGTACAGAGTCTTAACCACTGGACCACCAGGGAAGTCCCTAGTGTTTTTTACATTAATTTCTAATTACACATTTCTAGGCACTCAAGCATATATGGTTAGCAGTATTATCTCTCTGGTCTAGATTTCTCTTCTTGTGCCATCCAGACCATGTCTTCTCTGCCTTTTCTTTAGGTTCTGAGTTCTTGCTATACGTGAGTCTATGCAAGAATGTTATTTTTTGCAGGGCCATTATTATGAAGCACAGCATTATTTAAAAAATCTTGTGTGCAATCAGACTTCACGTTCTTAATTATTTTTGAATCCAGTGAATTTTTAAGAGGACACTGCTTCTCTTAATTATCCTGTTGAACACCTGCCATTTTCTATTTACTTTAAGAGAAATATTTTGTCTTTGGGTTAACCTGCAGCTTTTGATTTCTCTTTCATCAGTCATATTCTGGTGGCTGCTTCTGAGTTCGTTTCTCTATTCCATTCCCATACTATATGTTTGTATATATATGTGGGGGGGGGTGATGTCGGGAAGAGAGAGAGGGACATTTTATCATGGATTTAGTCTGGTTTATCCTGGTTCCTAGAAGAAAGTAGAATTAGATCTAGAATGTATACACACAGAATGTAAATCCCTGATCTGGCCAGAAATGAAGACACCATAATACTTCTAATGTCATGTTATTATACTTAACCATGGGCTGCACTGGCTCAGGAATTTACTATTATCAAATCATGGTAATTATGAAAGTTTGGGGGACTTAATAATTTATCAACTTTCTCCTCAGGCTGACATACACAACAAGCTAGAAAAGAGTCAAAGAATAGCGATGATTTTATTAGTGGCCGTACTGTGCCTATAAACTTGCAAATACAAGGATTTTGACATATACTGTTAGAAGTAATGACCAGGACTTGAGGCCAAAATGAAGTTGTCTACTGCTTACTCCCCAATCTAAACTTTAACACCTGTTATTGAATTTGTGGGGTTAGGAATTTACCCAACTGGCCATTTGGAAAATCTTGGTCTGCTTCACAAACTTGGCATCAGAGCTGCATTATGACTTCCATGGGCCCTAGACAGTTTGCTTTCATGGCAATAATATGACTGCATTGATATAAATATAAATATACTATACTGTATGTTAAAATATTTCCTCAGCTTAAGAGTTTACTATTTTCTTCCAATTTTAAAAGAAGTCAAAACATTTTTGGGGGCCCCTAAAAGTACTGTATGCCCTAGACAATGCACCTACTATGCTTAATGGATAATTCAGTCCTGCCTGGAAGAACAGAGATTAGCAGAGAAGGCTGTTGTTGTTGTTGTGTGTGTGTATTCATTTGTTTGATTTTTTGTGTGTATAGGAAATCTTTCATTGATTAGCATGGCCTAATGGGTGTCTGGCTCTCCTCTAACATCATAACTTCTCCCCTGAGAAAAATTATAGCTTCTCTTACAGAGAGGAGAAAGTGAAAGGATTAGAAGGGAGAAAAATTATCATTTCCATACTACATTGCCCTGCGAAACAGAATGAAGGTCCCCTTTTTTCAATGGAAAGGTGTGCAGCAACAGGTAAGCCTCCCCTCAAAGACAGGAGGGTCTACATTTGACTCTCCCCATTTCTATAGAGTACCTCAGATACAGCAGGACAGACATGGTTATCATTTACGTGAAAATGTATGTAAGTCACATTTGATCATTTCAGAGGAATGTGGGTTTTCTGCTTTTTCTACTTTTAATAGTGAGTGTCTTCCTTCAAATTATTGAATACTGGTCCCTAACATCATATTTGACACTCGTAGGTACTTCAGCTCCCCTGTGAAATAAGTTGTCAAATTCTAGAGTCTTTTCTTAAACCATCTCTTACACCTAGGTCTTCATTTTTAAATCCTTCAAAATATTTTTTCTCCCAATTAACTTATTCTAGATTATAGGTACAAGACCAAAAATTCTACTGAGCTCTATCAAAGATATGAGTCTGACTGTGGGAGCGATGCTAACTTCCTTATCATGAGAAAGATATTCCAGATTACAAATCCAAAGTTAGTTGCGAACCAGCCTTCTGGGAGAAAGAAACAGTTAAGACCACAGAATTGTTAAAAGGGGAGAAAATGGAATGTGATCCCAGCATAAAGATAATACAGGTAGTTAGTGCATGTCCAAAAAGCATGCAGTTAACAGACAGCTTTAGAAAATATAAAGTATTTATTTATATATCAATAGTATAGATAAATAATGATTTTTCAGTGAGATCTGGATGCAGTTCTCAAAATAAGAATCAAATCTCCAGATGGGAAAGGACATCAGACAGGGAATGCAATTCACTAGAGGGCATTAAAGGAAACATACACATCCCCTCCCTGTTTTACATGCATCCTGTACAGTCTTGAAAAAAAATTTTTATTTTGACCTTACTGCCATTTCCCCTATAATAAAGATTTCTTCTTGTTATCATGAGACTATCTTACTTCTTGATGTATCTATCCCTCTGTAAATGAACTATTTATTATCTTAATTATTATTCCTCCAGTAGTCAAGTCCTTAAAGAATTAAGATTTCTGGGAAAAATTAGGTGCTATGATCAAGTCAGCAGTGATTTCAAGTTTACAAGGTAACTTAGGGCTGCATGGATGGCGCTGGCCTAGGATCAAACCTGGTCACACATTCCAGTAAGGAGTTAAACCTACTGATGGAGGTTAATTAGTTGCCCTGTGAAGGGTAAAGGAACTTAAGGCAGGAAGTCTGCATCTTTCTCGTCTCTACTTCTATGTCACGTTATAAAGCAAGTATGTCTTCGAAGTTACTCCCTTGTTATTCATTCTATAGACCAATATATTTTTTTTCTTAATTGTGAATAATCATGCTTAGGCAAAAGCCTCCAACTTTATCTCAATATTTCAAAAGACTCAATATTGTCCTACATTTAATGTACATTTCTTTGTCCTAAATTTCACATATAATGATTTTATACTTTGAGAGCATATTTTTAGTTTATTAACTCATTTATTCATTCATTTGATAAATATTTATTGAGCACTTGCTCCTTGTGGATACTGTAGTGAACGAGACTGAGGATCCCTTTCCTTATGGAGTTATCAATGATGGAAAGAGATAAAATAAAAACAATTCACTGCCAATCATATACCCTGAGATATGATGTGCTACAGCACACATATTTTTTTAACCAATTTACCTACAGAAAATAATAATAATAATAATTAGTCACTTTATAAATTGCTTACAATTTCCCAGGCATAATCTTACTTAATTATTTACAACAAGAATACAACAGATGAAATACAAATCTCTGGGATATTAAGTGACTTGCCGCGACTCAAGAGTCAGGAATTTCCAATGCTGGACTGAGATACAGGTTTCCTGAGGCCAGATGCTTAATTAACATAATATACTTGGTCTATTCATTTTCACAACAGATGTTTGGACAGAATGAACTCCACTTTATATATCCATTAAGACTGTATTGACTGAATCATCAGGTAAAGAGCACATTTCATTAAATGTAGCTCTAAACAAATTCATTACTCTTTGGGGGAGCCCACTTTCAGTTAGGTTACAACATTTTAGAAACCACAGAAGAAAGTCAAAGGTAAAGACATTAATGATGAATAAAATGTCTTTGGAGAATTAAAATGGTAATTTACCTCAAAACAAGTGATTTATATATTCCAAATTACACTTCTCATTACAAAGAACAATTTGTAAAGGATTCATTTTATGAAGCTCAATGGATCGTAAAAGTCAAATAAATAGGGTGATTTTATCACTGAGATTTCTCACATATTTCCTTTATTGCTCTGATAGCACAAAAATTTAGGATTTTTCTCTCAATTAAAATTATTATTGTTTTTATTCATTATAAAGTCCCTATGGCTATCTTTGACAAAATTTCAAAAGTCAGCTACTTACCTATTAAAAATCACGTTTCGGTTCTCAGAATCTCTTTTCTCAAATCACCAGAAAAAATAATGCCTAAAAACACCACCAAGAAAGTTCCTTTATCTTGCAAGCATTTAAAAATAAAAATAAAAACCTCAATTTCAAGTGATAAAATTCTTCAAATTTTAGACATGGAAAATGTGATCCTATATAACCTAAAACACCATTTACCCTCTGGACTATTGCTGCTGAACATTTAATTGTGACCCAAATGAATGTTCTAACATTTTAGGAAACCATCTTCTTTTGAACAATAACAGCACTAAGATTCAGGTGGCTGGAGAATACTCACAATAGATGGCTTCTAATTAAATGGTGGTACCCTTGAAAGCTTTTGTGTTTAGGCAGCAGGGTGGGAGTTATTTATTAGTCATATACTATCCACTCTAAAAAGAGGAGGTCAGGCCATTGCATAATACACTCACTGTTCTATTTCTGCTTTTTGAAAATATGTTGAGCATCAGGACAGTGATAAAGAAAACCATTTATAAGTAAGCATCAGGAACCTGGCACCAAATGGATATAAAATAGATATATTGCATCTCTGGAACTTTATCCCTTATTTCTGACACAGCTCTCATTGTTAGGATCTCCATGAATACTGTATGATTACTGCTTTTCACACAGTTCAAGGAAACAACCATGTGGCATCGCTAAGGCATTTCTGTGCAGAAACTTAAAAAGAATTCCTAGAGGTGAACACTGATAAAAAGGATGGATGAGGATAGGTGTTAGAGGGAGACCTGTCTAGAAAAGTTAGGTCAAGTCACCTCTGGTCATGTGGCTAGAAGATAAATAAGAGTGTGCACACCAAGAAGCCATTCTAAGTCTCCCTTTACCACTCTTCATTCTTAATATTTTTTCATGTAGACATTTAAGATCATCAAGACTCAATTAAAAAACTGAATTTCTCACCTGCTTCTCATTCAGAGTAATGGAAAAAAGACAACTGTGTTCATTATTTGTCCAGTCTGATTTATATCCTAGAAAAGTCTATGGGAGTAGGTGCATATGTAAATTCTTTCTAGTCATAGTTATTTAAAAAACATATAATGATAAATAAAAATGACATCTTCAGTAGTACAAATAGATATCCATACTGTAAGGTGCTATTTTTATTCACTTGATAATTCTAATGATTTCTATCCTGAATAATTTTAATAAATTACTTTAAAATCTCATATATAACTGATTCATATAATAGAAGTTTTTACAGAGTAGCATAATTTCAATGTTAGTTATTAATTATTGACCATATTAGAGTTACGATTGACAACTACCATCATGATTTGAATGTTGATATTTGATTCCTTTAAACACCATTGATATATAGGAAATATGTGAAATCCTGGAAGAGTTTAGTTATTCAGAGCACTTGGCAACGTTTTTCCCATGGACAGTAATTCAAGATGAACTTTCTTATGTTAATATAGCTTTTGGATCAGATACTACAGCCAGGAAGTCAATTAAAGATGTATTAGACATAGAAATCAGTGAGAGCACAAAATAAAGGCACTGTTCCTTCTCTGAAGGAACATACAGTCTACTTAAGGGGATTATACACAGACCCATAAAATTACAACTAAATATCTCTATGTGAAATTCAAGTTACAGACAATAGCAGAGAGAGAAGGGAGACAGCCATGAAGGATGTGAGGGTGGGCGGTGGTAGAAGCCTGAGAAATAAGTAAGATACATATAAATGAAGAGCAATGGAATCCCACTGTAAGCAAGTACTAAGAGGTGAAAGTGGATTTTGCATATACAAAAAAAAAAAAGATCCTATTGACTGTAATGATTGAAGAGTTCAGATTAGGAGACAGAAAGAAGTCTGGAAATTTTGAGAAACAAGTTCAAAGTGATCTTGAATACTAAGCTAAGTAGCACAACCTTTCTTGTCAAAATATCGGATTGTACTGATGTCGTGTGTGTGTTAAGAGAACGACATGAAGAAAGTAATCTCTTACTATGGTCTAATTGGGCTGTAAAACAGAATGGATTTGGATGAATGAAGAAACTACTCTGGTGGTTAGGATAGATGTGTTAGGACCTGCACCACAGTGGTTTTCATGTGGAAGGACATTTTAGACAGAGATTATATTAAGAAAGAGGACCATAAAAGGCTTTTGGATCAACCAGTTATATAGAATAAAGTAGGTACAGGTTACAGATTTTGCTTGTCTGATTTATGAGCAATTTAATCATGAAAACCAAGGAAAAGCTTTCTTTATTTCTTCCAGACCATATTTGCCCTTAACCTAAGGTCAAACTTCCCCATCTACTGTTAATTCAAAAAATAAATAAATAAACCAGACATCTGAAAGACATTAACTGATAAAGTGATAACAGCAATCTATCATAACATCCTGCATAAATCATTTGAACCTATCTTTATCCAATATTTTTCAATTAATTATACAATTACACACATTTCTTTTAATTGGAAAGTGGCTGGTTACTCATGCTACTACACTATTGGAATTAAGCAAGATCATTTCAGATACTTTTCTAAGTAAGTGTCTAAGCTCTATAAGGCATCTCTCATAGTTTCATAATATGCAATTGCTTTGTTTCTCCCCCTCCCAAGAAGAGTTTGATTATGTTCAGGTCACTTTACATTTACTATATCTTAATCTTTTAGCACTTTCAAGGTAATTTAGTCATACCAACCCTTAATATTTAGTCTGGGCAGGGAAATCCCTCCTCTGTACAGCACAGAACAAACTACCTCCCATGTGGAATTTTCCACATATTAGAATGTAGATTTGAAGTATTGGTCACGAAATGATAGCACATGGTTTGGGGTTGGGCAAATCTGAGTTTAAATCCCAACTCAAACTTATCTAATAAATTACCTAATTCTTTAAGGCCCAATTGTTTCACCTATATCATAGGTATAATGACCTTAAATCTAAGATTTCTTGAAGGCAGCAAATGAAGGAAAATATGTAAGACACTTGGCATACCTGGAATATAGAGTTAATAAATGAGAAAAATAATAATCATCATTACATTTGTATATTCATTGAGAGAATATATGGATTTAAATTTCTGTTGTGCCACTCACTAATTTCATGACTTTTGTAAGTTATCTGATCCTGGTTTAATAATACACACTTACAAGGCTTTAATTTTTTTTAATAATACAGCTTTTGTGAAGTCACATGGCTATTATTACATGAAATATGGTAAATATTTTAAAAGATTTTCTTTTTTCTTTACATCTTTATCTTTTATAGAACTATGGAGATTGCTTTGCACATAGTAGGGCTTTAGTAATGAAATAATGAAAAGATGAATATTTGGTTAAATAAATAATCATTTAAGGCATATAATAAATAAAAGTTTGTAAATTATCTCAATGACATCCTTGGGAAAATATAATGCATTGTTTTTCTGGTATAAAGTATCTTTCAGTAAATATCATTTCATGTTTATAGTATATACAATTCAGAGGTAAAATGACTCTATCATTGAATCACTTTTTATTGCTGTCCTCAGCACTCTTGTGACCATTATCGATCATTAGCATTATCGATCATTTGCAAGATACCTTAGCGTTCCTAAGGTATCTTGGAAATACACACCTAGATAGCAACTTGCTTCCTTTAAACATGATGGATAAGCAAAAAAATAAAATTACACCTCTTGCCTTTAAAGATATGTTTGAAGTTTCTCTATCATTAAAATGGCATAATATTCCTTATCATGCTTAAGATTACCCCTTGAAAAAATAGCAATATGCCATGGACTTTAGCTTTCTTTGATCATAATTTGGAGAGATATGTATGAGGTGGAATTTTTTGTTGCTTTAGTTACTGATATACATATATAAAGAGAAGGAGAATAAGGAAAATATTAAAATTTATGTAACAGATACATAAAAGATAATACAATGGAACATAAAGGAAAGTATAAATTTAATTTCCAATATTGACAAAGTGTTATCCTAAACAATCCAGAACTTATACTATCGTTACTATTTCATATTGAAAATATTTGCAATTATATGAGCCAGTTAATTTTATTTACTTTTTTCACTATTCTGTATATTTTGAACCCAAAAGATGCAGTATAAAATATAACCATTACTGTAGCAGAAAGAAAAGACAATTTGGCACAAATAGTGAGTATAACTAATTCATTGTAGATAATGAGAGTGTATCTGGGAGGCAAAGTTGAAAAAGGTGCATCCCTCTCTGTAAAATGTTGAATTCTAAAATATTTTATATATTACAGTGCACATACAAAATGAATTTTTCCAATTATAAATATACACAGGTAAAGTATTATATAAAATAATATATATTCTGATTAAAATATTTCCCTTCCATTTTTTAGAGGTGCAGCTGTATATAATATCACACACTACACTACTGTCAAAGCAAGAAATTCCATATGACCAATGCGGATTTATAATCCTGGTGAAGATGACAATGTAGCAGAAAAAGTCATCTTTTGTACTGAGCAAATAAGCAATATTTAATATGTTTACATTAGTTAAGTGGTAACAGGAATAAAATATTATTTAAATTTAAGTTATTAGTGAAAAGCTGGGAAAAATAGAGCTTTGAAAGTTCAAAGGAGAAATCAAGGTGACTATCACAATAAGAAATTCACTTTTAAAACGTAAGTTCAATGATATTCAGAAGGAATTAGAAAGAAAAGGACTTCAAAGGTCTCATAAGCATAAAGAAGTCAAAGAAGGTCAATCTTGAAACAGCTGCTGGAAGGGATCAGAGAGATAAAACTTAAGCCTCATAATTACTGTTAGAAAATTAAAGGAATAAAAGTGGCCAACATCAAATCAAAAGCTTTCAAACTGGAAAAGGAGATTCCTGAGAAACAGCAATAAAATCCATCTGGACATAGTGATCAGAATTCACATTAAAAGATGATGAAAGAAAAAAACAGCCTTTATCAATACACTATCAAGAAAGTCCCAAGAAATCATTCAGAATAAGTAGTAAATGACAGAAAATAGGAAAGATGACTTTTTCCTGAGTCATGGAAAATTAAAAACCTTGAGAAAAAGAAATAAAATTCTAAATTAGAAATCTAACAAGACCCAAGTCAAGGATGAGCTCCTGAATGGTGTTAGTAAATTCAACCGAAGCAGCTCTGATTCTGTGGGCAAACGGTCCAGTGACCAAGTAGATCAGAAAAAATTTAATTTATGTGGTTCTTTGAGATAGCAATTTGTATACTATTCTCAGTAATCAAGTATAGAAACTATGAATCAGTATGAGTTTTTCTACTTTCTGAGTAAATTCCACCAGAAAGCATTCATATCTATAGGAACTTAATCATACTTAGTAAAAAAGCTTAAGTAGTGTGGATCCATAATACTGAGTAAATAAATAAATGGAGGCGAATACACCCATTTCCCTGTGCACAAGAATTCCAAATAATTTACATATATACTCCATACTCAAGGAGGTAGCACATAACTCCCCATCCTTTAAGTGGGGGCTGAGCAAGGAGACTTCCTTCCAAAGAGTACAGCATGTAATGGGGGAAGGAGAGTAGTGTTACAATGGAGAAACCTGACATAACACTACCTCAGTCAGATAATCAAGGTCAACATCATCAGTGGTAAGTTATATTGATAGTGTGTACCCTTGATAGGACGTGATGAGAACGGTACTTGGCCTCTGTACTCTTCCTACCAAAACCCAGGTCGTCCATTTTATTGGCATGTAGTTGCTTATAGTAGTCTCTTTTTTTTTTAATTAATTAATTAATTTATTTATTGTTGGCTGTGTTGGATCTTCGTTTCTGTGCGAGGGCTTTCTCCAGTTGCGGCCAAGTGGGGGCCACTCTTCATCGCGGTGCGCGGGCCTCTCACCATCGCGGCCTCTCTTGTTGCGGAGCACAGGCTCCAGACGCGCAGGCTCAGTAGTTGTGGCTCACGGGCCCATCTGCTCCGCGGCATGTGGAATCTTCCCAGACCAGGGCTCGAACCCGTGTCCCCTGCATTGGCAGGCAGACTCTCAACCACTGCGCCACCAGGGAAGCCCTATAGTAGTCTCTTATGTGCACATTTTAAAATTGGGCTCTTTATCTTCTTATTGAATTGTATGAGTTCTTCTATATTCTGGACCCCATTCATCTGACAAAGTATTTTTCTTGCAGTATTTTTCCTGTTCTTTGGCTTTCTATTTTATTTCACTTTAAAAACAAAGTCCATAGGTCATCATAAGTAATATAAGTCCATATCAATGATAATCAGAACAACAGTGCAGTTAAAATATATTATAATAAAGTACCTATTAAATAGGTATTTCTACTTCGGTTGTTAAGACTAATTGTTATTTTAATCAAATGTTTCTATCACCTGGAAATTCAAGGAAAGTGTGATTTGCCAACAGATTAAAAAAAAAAATTGCATAGCATCAGCATCCATGGAATGATATAAGAAGGCAGATGATCATTTTATATTCATTTACTATATGAAAAGAAATATTCTAATATCAGAATTGTCCAAAGGCTAAGCTTTTTAAAATAATATAATTCATTCACTACATGTTAACATAAAAAACACACTTTTAAAAATTTTTAAATATTTTCCAAAACAACATAAATTTTTGAGAAGAGTAGCCTTGTTTTACTTTTTTTTTTCCTTTTGGTCTGGCTTACTGGAAGATAGTGGTACTCTCATATAAGATTCTACATTTAATCTGTTACATTGTTCCAATTGAAACACACAGTGAAAATCCAGCCCAACTTTTCAGATAAGTCTGGATATACTTTGATACTACACCAACACTTTAGGTGCGATGTGGTGTTTGTTGCAATAATATTTAACTCTGAGGAAAAAATGGAGGGAAATGGAAAGGGAAGAGTGGTAGGGAGTGGAAGTGGATTCAAAGAGCTCACAATTATCTGTAATATTCTGTATATTTTACTTTAAAAATCTGGAGGATATCTGAAAAAAATGCTAATGGATATCTATTCCATGAAGTCTCAAAATCAGCATCATAGATTCTCTATTAGTTTAAATTTTCTCAAAATAATGTTTGAAAGTATGGCTGTGATATATGGAAGGTAAACCAGTAACTACTACTTCAGAAAAATGTTCCCTGAAGTTTAAAACAATCAAATAAAACAATTTTGACAATTTACCTAAGAAATTTTACTCTTTTTTTTAGTCTTTTTTAAAATTCATTAAAAAAATTTTTAATTTATTTTATTTTTGGCTGTGTTGGGTCTTCACTGCTGCACACAGGCTTTCTCTATTTGTGGCAAGGGGAGGCTACTCTTTGTTGCGGTGCGTGGGCTTCTCATTGTAGTGGCTTCTCTTGTTGCAGAGCACTGGCTCTATGCATGCGGGCTTCAGTAGTTGTGGCATGTGGGCTCAGTAGTTGTGGCTCGTGGCTCTAGAGCGCAGGCTTAGTAGTTGTGGCACACAGGCTAAGTTGCTCCACGGCATGTGGGATCTTCCCAGACCAGGGCTCAAACCTGTGTCCCCTGCATTGGCAGGCGGATTCTTAACCACTGCACCACCAGTGAAGCCCTTACTCTATTTTTTATGTAATAATTAGGGAGATTAATCGCAATTAATTTAACAGAATAGAACTCTCATGTAATGAAAACCCAGAGAAGTATGATAGCATTAACAAAAGACGTTTAAGTTCTAAATATGAAAACATGGAGAGATAAAGATTAATGTCCACATATTTAAAAATTGAAAATACAAAAGACTAAAAATAAAACTTTTCTTTGCATGATATATTCAAGAGCTTTTGATAAAATTAAATTTTAATATTACATGAAAAACCAGTCAGCAGGGAGAACATGACCAGCTGTAATGAAATGACTGATTCTCCTACTTTCAGGGCTGATTAGTTATGTGATTTGGATGAGCTATTGTGTGCTCCTAACATGTTCTGAAGTGACTGGGAAAAATTATTAGAGTTATGAGTCCTTATGTTTCCTGGAGTAAGTTGATCCCTGCCAGAGCTAAATAACAAATTAAATCCACAGTGCTATATCAATAACTAATGCAGCACCCTGGAACCACAATTTGTTTTTTTCCCATTTAACAGAGGAAAATAAAAACTTTGTAGACTAGTTTGTTAAAAGTTCACATCCATACACCAGAGACGGACAGGCAAGGTACAAATGAGCACTACTCCCACAGGCTACTCCTTCCTGCACATTTATCCCTCCTCCCCAGTAGCCGAGTTGCATCTGTGTCTCTTCTATGAAACTGCTGTACAATGCTGCTGGGAGAACACTTACCCAATCCTTGGGCAAGAAATCTTTTGAAATTGTTATTTTTGGTATCTCTCTTCTCATTGTTACTTGACAGGCAGAAGGATTTGAGGCATTTACTTATTTTGGTGAAGAACTTAAGCGACCACTTTGATCAACAATGTCAATGAAATCTCACTTTTGTTAACATTTTAATGCTTTCAAGTGCTTTTACCTACATTATTTCATTTGCTTTTTATCACATCCCTGGGGTGGGGAGGGAATGAATTTATTTTAAAGTTTGAGGAGAATAAGACATTTAGAGACTTGCAGAAGCTCTTAAGGAAATACTAACAAAAGAAGAACTGGAATCCCAGTTCTTTTGAACCCTTTCAAACACTCTTCCCATGATACCTTGTTTCTCATGATAAGCAGTGCGAGGGGCACTTGAAATAATACTTCTTAAAAATAATAACCCCAGTAGAATGTTGCTCTAGAAACTTTATTTGCAAACAAACACATTAATCCAGAATTTGTCTTTCAATAGACAATCACTTATTAAATCATGATTAACAAATCTTTGTATTAAATTTCCCCTGTTTAGTCTAGAGCGTGGTTTCTGTTTCTTGCTTAGACAGACCCAGGCTGCTAGAGCTCTCAATTCACACAGCATGAATGTCAAACTTGTCAAATGAGAGTGATCCCAGGCACTTGTTTAAATTCAAAAACATAGAAATTTTTTCAAATTAATTCATTGCTTTCTCTATCTCCTTTGCTCCAGGGGTACCATCTATATACAAGGCATACTAATGGGTTCTCACAGCTTAAGAGCAAATACCTTGTTTGATATTAGCATCTGTTTAAACTTAGGTCTATTCAATTATGCACTTTCAAGAAATTCTAAATTCCTCTTTTTCTGTCTTACTCTTCTTTCTCTGCAGGAAACACTCAACAAATATTTGTGGGAAGCATACAAAATGAGCAGGGAACTCTGTTGTATATGCTTGGCTCCACCTTCTAGTAGTCATGAAAAATGATCAAAATTGCAAGAAAAGTGTTGTAGATTCTTATTAATTACTTAAAGAATTTTCCCAAAAACTGAACATATTAAAAGTTTGAAAGAGAGTAAACATACCCTAAGTTTATTCTTTCCTTGTTCATCCTCTATGACACTGTATATCTTTTCCTTGAAAAGATTTAAAAAAAAAAAAAAGAAAGAAAACATATTTTTTTCTTCACGTCCCAAAACTACATGCACACACTTAAGGTACCTAGGAAAAACCCAATGCTAAAATAACAATGTGTTTCAAGGGTGCATATATTTAGTTGCATCCTGTGTTTTTATGAGCTTATTAACTACTTTAAATCAAACCACTTAAATAATTTAGCAAATATCTACCTGCCTACTCATTTGGAATATGTTACTATGTATTTGTGCTCCAAGAAGTAAGAAGCTACTGAATTCATTAAGTTATTTAAAATCGTTTTAGGATTAGAGGGCATTAAAATAATTTTTAATTAGTATATATTTTTGTTATTTATTTACAATACTAACTTCATAACAGTGACAAATATTTCCCTTTAAAATGCTCTTCTATTAACTTTGAAATTTTTCACTAAATAAGTGAGAGAAACATCATTATTTCCTAATTGTAAACCTTTTCCTCTTTTTAAACTTTACAGGATGACAGTATCATTTTGTCAAGATTTTAATCAAACCTGCATGCATGAGATTCATGTCTGGTACCCACAAAAACGGCCATATATAAATCTGTCTTTGAATGACTACTCCCATGCTCTGTGCTCTCAAGATGGGTATCAATGTTTTTGATATAGAAAGTATTGTATCTCTTGGCCTGGAAGAAGTCCAATTATTTAAAACTGTATACATGAAGTTAATAATATTTCAGGATTTCATTAAATAGTTCAATATTTGACCAGTCCCTTCCATCAGGAAGCTTACACAAGCCTCTTAGATAGACTCATCAACCAGAGGGCAGACAGCAGAAGCAGAGAAAAACTACAATCCTGCAGCCTGTGGAATGAAAACCACATTCACAGAAAGATAGACAAAAGGAAAAGGCAGAGGACTATGTACGAGATGAAGGAACAAGATAAAACCCCAGAAAAACAACTAAATAAAGTGGAGATAGGCAACGTTCCAGAAAAAGAATTCAGAATAATGATAGTGAAGATGATCCAGGACCTCAGAAAAAGAATGGAGGCAAAGATTGAGAGGCAAGAAATGTTTAACAAAGACCTAGAAGAAGTAAAGAACAAATACATAGAAGAATTAAAGAACAAACAAACAAAGGTGAACCATACAATAACTGAAATGAAAAATATACTAGAAGGAATCAATAGCAGAATAACTGAGGCAGAAGAATGGATAAGTGACCTGGAAGAAAAAATGGTGGAATTCACTGCCGTGGAACAGAATAAAGAAAAAAGAATCAAAAGAAATGAAGGCAGCCTAAGAGACATCCGGGACAACATTAAATGCACCAACATTCACATTATAGGGGTTGCAGAAGGAGAAGAGAGAGAGAAAGGACCAGAGAAAATATTTGAAGAGATTAGAGTCGAAAACTTCTCTAACATGAGAAAGGAAATAGCGACCCAAGTCCAGGAAGCACAGAGAGTCCCAAGCAGGATAAACCCAAGAAGAAACATGCTGAGACACATAGTAATCAAATTAACAAAAATTAAAGACAAAGAAAAATTATTGAAACCAACAAGGGAAAAATGACAAATATCATATAAGGGAACTCCCATAAGGTTAACAGCTGATTTCTCAGAAAAAACTCTGCAAGCCAGAAGGGAGTGGCATGATATATTTAAAGTGATGATAGGGAAGAAACTACAACCAAGATTACTCAACCCAACAAGGATCTCATTCAGATTCAATGGAGAAATCAAAAGCTTTACAGACAAGCAAATGCTAAGAGAATTCAGCACCACCAAACCAGCTCTACAATAAATGCTAAAGGAACTTCTCTAAGTGGGAAACAAAAGAGAAGAAAAGTACCTACAAAAACAAACCTAAAACAATTAAGAAAATGGTAATAGGAACATACATATGATAATTACCTTAAATGTGAATGGATTAAATGCTGCAACCAAAAGACACAGGCTCACTGAATGGATACAAAAACAAGACCCATCTATATGCTGTCTACAAGAGACCCACTTCAGACCTAAGGACACATACAGACTGAAAGTGAGGGGATGGAAAAAGATATTCCATGCAAATGTAAATCGAAAGAAATCTGGAGTAGCAATACTCGTATCAGATAAAATAGACTTTAGAATAAAGAGTGTTACAAGAGACAGGGAAGGACACTACATAATGATCAAGGGATCAATCCAAGAAGAAGATATAACAATTATAAATATATATGCACCCAACACAGGAGCACCTCAATACTTAAGGCAAATGCTAAGAGCTATAAAAGAGGAAATCGACAGTAACACAATAATAATAGGGGACTTCAACACCTCACTTACACCAATAGACAGATCATCCAGACAGAAAATTAATAGGGAAACACAAGGTTTAAATGACACAACAGACCAGATAGATTTAATTGATATTTATAGGAAATTCCATCTAAAATCGGCAGATCACATTTTCCTCTCAAGTGCACATGGAACACTCTCCAGGATAGATCACATCTTGGGTCACAAATCAAGCCTCGGTAATTTAAGAAAACTGAAATCATATCAAGCATCTTTTCTGACCACAACGTTATGAGATTAGAAATCAATTACAGGGAAAAAATGTAAAAAACACAAACAGAAACATGAAGGCTAAACAATATATTACTAAATAACCAAGAGATCACTGAAGAAATCAAAGAGGAAATCAAAAAATACCTAGAGACAAATGACAGTGAAAACTCGACGATCCAAAAAATATGGGCTGCAGCAAAAGCAGTTCTAAGAGGGAAGTTTATAGCAATACAATCCTACCTCAAGAAACAAGAAAAATCTCAGGTAAACAATCTAAACTTATACCTAAAGGAACTAGAGAAAGAAAAACAAACAAAACCCAAAGTTAGTAGAAGGAAAGAAGTCATAAAGATCAGAGCAGAAATAAATGAAACAGAAACAAAGAAAACAAGAGCGAAGATCAATAAAACTTAAATCTTGTTCTTTGAGAAGGTAAACAAAACTGATAAAACTTTAGACAGACTCATCAAGAAAAAGAGGGGAGGACTCAAATCAGTAAAATTAGAAATGAAAAAGGAGAAGTTACAATGGACACCGCAGAAATATAAAGCATCATAACAGACTACTACAAGGAACTCTATGCCAGTAAAATGGACAACCTGGAAGAAATGGACAAATTCTTAGAAAGGTGTAACCTTCCACACTGAACCAGGAAGAAATAGAAAACATGAAGAGACCAATCACAAGTAATGAATTGAAACTGTGATTAAAAATTTCCCAACAAACAAAAATCCAGGACCAGATGGCTTCACAGGTGAATTCTATCAAACAATTAGGGAAGAGCTAACACCTATCCTTCTCAAACTCTTCCAAAAAATTGCAGAGGAAGGAACACTACCAAATTCATTCTATGATGCCACCATCACCCTGATACCAAAACCAGGCAAAAATACTACAAACAAAGAAAATTATGAACCAATATCACTGATGAATATAGATGCAAAAATCCTCAACAAAATACTAGCAGACAGAATCCAACAACACATTAAAAGGATCATACACCATGATCAAGTGGGATTTAACCCAGGGATGCAAAAATTCTTCAATATACGCAAATCAATCAATGTGATACACCATATTAACAAGCTGAAGAATAAAAACCATATGATCATCTCAATACACGCAGAAAAAGCTTTTGACAAAATTCAACAGCCATTTATGATAAAAACTCTCCAGAAAGTGGGCATAGAGGGAACCTACCTCAACATAATAAAGGCCATATATGACAAACCCACAGCAAACTTCATCCTCAATGGTGAAAAACTGAAAGCATTTCCCCTAAGCTCAGGAATAAGACAAGGGTGTCCACTCTTGCCACTATTATTCAACATAGTTTTGGAAGTCTTAGCCACAGCAATCAGAGAAGAAAAAGAAATAACAGGAATCCAAACTGGAAAAGAAGAAGTAAAATTGTCACTGTTTGCAGATAAAATGATACTATACATAGATAATCCTAAAGATGCCACCAAAAAACTACTAGAGTTAATCAATGAATTTGGTAAAATTGCAGGGTACAAAATTAATGCACAGAAATATCTTGCATTCCTATACACTAACAACGAAAGATTAGCAAGAGAAATTAAGGAAACAATCCCATCCACCATTGCAACAAAACGAATAAAATCCCTAGAAATAAACCTACATAAGGAGGTAAAAGACCTGTACTCAGAAAACTATAAGATGCTGATTAAAAAAATCAAAGATGACAGAAACAGATGGAGAGATATACCATATTCTTGCATTGGAAGAATCAATATTGTGAAAATGACTATACTACCCAAAGCAATCTACAGAATCAATGCAATACCTATCAAATTACCAATGACATTTTTTACAGAACTTGAACAAAAAGTGTTAAAATTTGTATGGAGACACAAAAGACCCCAAATAGCCAAAGCAATTTTGAGGGAATAAAAGAGAGCTGGAAGAATCAGACTCCCTGACTTCAGACTATACTACAAAGCTACAGTAATCAAGACAATATGGTACCAGAACAAAAGCAGAAATATAGATCAATGGAAATGGATAGAAAGCCCAGAGATAAACCCACACACCTAGGGTGAAGTAATCTATGACAAAGGAGGCAAGGATATACAGTGGAGAAAAGACAGTCTCTTCAATTAGTGGTGAATTAGTGGTGCTGGGAAAAGTGGACAGCTACATGTAAAAAATGAAATTAAAACACTCCCTAGCACCATACCCAAAAATAAACTCAAAATGGATTAGAGACCTAAATGTAAGACTGGACACTATAAAACTCTTAGAGGAAAACATAGGAAGAACACTCTTATGACATAAATCATAGCAAGATCTTTTTTGATCCACCTCTTAGAGTAATGGAAATAAAAACAAAAATAAACAAATGGGACCTAAGGAAACTTAAAAGTTTTTGCACAGCAAAGGAAACCATAAACAAGATGAAAAGACAACCCTCAGAATGGGAGAAAATATTTGCAAATGAAGCAACTGACAAAGCACTAATCTCCAAAATATATAAACAGCACATGGAGCTCAATATTAAAAAAACAAAAAAACCCAATCAGAAATAGGCAGAACCTAAATAGACATTTCTCCAAAGAAGTCATACAGATGGCCAAGAGGCACATGAAAAGCTGCTCAACATCACTAATTATTAGAGAAATGCAAATCAAAACTACAATGAGGTATCACCTCACATGAGTTAGAATGGGCATCATCAGAAAATCTACAAACAACAAATGCTGGAGAGGGTGTGGAGAAAAGGGAACCCTATTGCACTGTTTGTGGGAATGTAAATTGATACAACCACTATGGAGAACAGTATGGAGGTTCCTTAAAAAACTAAAGATAGAATTACTATGTGACCCAGCAATCCCACTACTGGGTATATACTCAGAGAAAACCATAATTCAAAAGACACATGCATCCCAATGTTCACTGCAGCACCATTTACAATAGCCATGTCATGGAAGCCACCTAAATGCCCATCCAGATAACTAATAAGAACCTGCTGTATAAAAAAATAAATTAATAAATAAAAATTTAAAAAAATAAAAATAAAAATGTTTTAAAAATTAGTTCAATATTTAATGAACGGTTATGGTGAATAACTTTTATTCCCTCTGTATATTCATGAAAAGGGTAGTTTATTTTTAGAATGCTACATATTATTTACATGGTTTATCAAAGTTATATATGTGTGTAATATGTAACTAATTTTCTTGCTTGGAAGATTCCATATGAAAAATTATATTGGAAAACTGATATATCAGTACATTAACATCACTAAAACTGAGACTTTAAATTTTAAATGATTTAATCAGCTAAATTCTTCAGTAAATAAGTTAAATCTTGGAGTAAGTCACTTAAGTCATCCCTTTAGTTCTTTCAAGCCATTACAGGTTCTATTTGTGCTCAACAGGCTTATTATAAGCATTAGTAGAATTCTTCTATGATTAAATCATTGCTGTCTCTATGACTCTTCTCCTTTGTTTTCTTCTTGTTCTCTACTTGACTGTGGACTATGAAGGACATGGAAGATCTTCCAAGAATATTCCACTAAGATCTTAGGTGTTAACTCAATATTGAAAAAAACAACCAAATTAAAAAATGGGCAGAAGACCTGAAGCAACATTTTTCCAAAGAAGACATACAGACAGCCAACAGGCATATAAAAAAATGCTCAACATCACTAATCAGCAGAAAAATGTAAATCAAAACCACAATGAATTATCACCTCACACTTATCAGAATGGCTATCATTAAAAAGACCACAAATAACAAATGTTGGCAAGGATATGGAGTAAAGGGAACCCTTGTACACTGTTGGTGGGAATGTAAATTAGCGCAGACACTGTGGAAAACAGTATGGAAGTTCCTCAAAAAACTAAAAATATAACTACCAGCAATTCCACTCATGCATATATACTCAAAGAAATTGAAAACACTAATTCAAAAAGATACATGAACCCTAACGTTCATAGCAGCATTATTTATAATAAGCAACCGAAGTGTCCAACAGATGAATGGATAAAGAGGATGTGGGATATATATGTATACAAAAGAAATACTACTCAGCCATAAAAAAGGATGAAAATTTGCCATTTGCAACAACATGGATGGTCTTGGAGGGTATTATGCCTAGTGAAATAAGTCAGATAGAGGAAGACAAATACTGTATGGTACCACTTATATGTGGAATCTAAAAAATAAAACAAACTCATGAATATAACAAAAAAAGAAGAAGATTTGCAAATATAGAGAACAAACTAGTGATTACCAGTGGGGAGAGGGAAGGGGGGAGGGGCAAGGTAGGGGTAGGAGATTAAGGGGCACAAACTACTATGTATAAAATAAATAAGCTACCAGGATATATTATACAGCACAGGGAATATAGCCAATATTTTATAAAAACTTTAAATGGAGTATAAATTATAAAAATTTTGAATCCTATTTTATACACCTGAAACTAATATAATATTGTAAATCAATTATAGCTCAATAAAAAATTAGAAATTACATATATAATTATATATATATACATATATATTTATATATATGTATATATATATATATCTTGTTACATTTTTCACTCTGGATTTCTGAAGTCTTTCTACCATGTCACCAGATAATTATAAATTTCACTTCTCCTTATATAAATTATACATGGTACTGGTGCACAGCACATTTTAGTGGGAGGCCTACATTCTTCATGAAGACATTTGCTATATTCAATTAGAAGTTTCTCGAAATGGAGAAAGGAAATTATAGTAATAAAGTATATTATGTTATAAACCCATCTGTGCTTTAAGGTAGGGTAAGGCAATTAATGTATATGTAAGTGTGCTATGCAAACATTTAGCTGTTTTTGGAAGTAGAGAATTCATGGATGTGATATACCCGTTGATCTTTCTAATATCTTTTTCAGAACATTAAACTGTATACATAGATCTGAAACTAAAACCTGATGGCATAATGGCTAGCCACATGAATTGTTTGTGCCTTGGTTCTCTATGTACATATACCATCATCTATATTTCCTGATATCAACATGAATTGAATCTAGCTTTTAGAAAGTTTAATGAAAAGAGTGGATATGTACCTGTTACCTACCATCATGCTTCAGAAATCTAGGAAAACACCACTTAATTCACAAGTAGTAGTTATTATTCTTGTAACCTCATATCATACTGCTCTCCATTTCACTTTCAGCTTCATGTAAACTGACACAGTTCTTGTTTAGGGTTTTGAATTTGCTATTTCCTCTGCCTAGGAAGTTCTTTTTCTAGATCTACCTTGGCTTATTCTTTCACTTCCTTCAGATATTTGCTCAAATATTACCTTCTCAGTGAAGTCTTCCCTAACTACCTTATCTAAAATTACAGTCCCTTCTCCCTGATATTTCCTATTCTAAATACCTGATATATTTTTCTCCATTGCACTTGTCATGTTCCAATAAAGTTTGTGTGTGTTTATGTACGTGTGTGTGTGTGAGTCTTAAGGTTACCAGATAAAAAGGAGGATTCCTGTTAAATATGAATATGAGATATAAGTATGTCCAAATACTGCATGGGATGTAATAATAATAAAAACATTATTTGTTGTTTATCAAAAATTCACATTTAACTGCATTTTAATATGTAATATATGGAACATATATTTAAAATACAATATATTGTACATTCTTTAACTATGCAATATTTGGGACGTATTTATACCAAAATTTATTTGTTGTTTATCTGAAATTAAAATTTAAACTGTTATTTTGTATTTTTTTATAAATTTGGCCATCTGTGGGTACATGTACACACAGTGTGTTTCCAACTAGAATGTAATCTCTACAAGTGAATTTTTGCTGTTTTGTTCTCTGACGTAGAGGTGAACAAATAAATAGGGTTGCTCAGCAGTATGTATTTAAGAGTGAATTTAGTTACTTAACCCTTTATAATCTGGGTTTCATTATGTGTTAAATTAGGACAATATCTACCTACAGAGTTTTGGTGTCATTTAAAAGAAAGAATTTATGTAAATAGTTTTTCACAGTACCTAGCAAGGTAGTAATTTTTTTTTCCATACAGGTTTGCTTTTATTTCCACATTCAGCCTATTGAGACAATGGTAGTAAGTATTTGATGATTATTCATTCTTTCGCATTTGTTATTACTATAGCCATTATTATTGTTATTGTTCTTAATCCCAACAAGGGCCCCTAAATATTCAGGGTAAAAATTTCTCAAAATCTGCAAGTTTTTCATATAGAAAATGTCATTAACTGCTTTCCCTAGGATTGAGCTCAAAAGAGATTCGCTTTGCTTCTGAAAGACATATGCAGTGTCTATTGAGTCACTGTTGGAGTTCAAGAATATTTTTCTATTTTTCAAAGGATATAAAAATAACAGATTTTTTCTTTCCTCATTTGGGAAAAAATAAGATGGGTCAAAGAAATTTATAAAGGTTTGGACTGAAGCTATAAAATGACACTTCAAATGTTATATCTCATTTTCAAGTAGAAGTCTGTTATAGACAGGAGGATGGTATGGGTGGTGGGAACTGCTTAAAAAGCAGCTGCAAAGTAATTTTAAATAGCACCATTTCAAAACTTGCAATTTCCTTGTTTTCTGGAATAAGCTTGATAAGAGGTGAACACATCAAACGCACTTTAATGCATTAAGTGCTGATTCTCTTTTATAAGGAGACTCACCTAAGAAGCTGAGTGTGCTGCGATGGGGCAGGGTTGGGTCCTCTGGAAAACAGAGGGCCACCTCCTCTTTCACTAACAATATAGAGCCATAGGCTTTGTACATGTATCAGACATTGGGGCTTTTTTTTCCAGTTCATCATCATGGCTTCTTCAGAAATCAAGTTTACATAAGTTTAAGCAATACATGCATGCTTGAAAAAATGGTTGTAAACTGATTATTTTCTATAATGCATCATGTATATCAAATTTCTCTTAGAGGATTTACCATTTAAAGAGACATTTTAATGAATATTCTTGTGAAGTGAGAAATATTTTGGGATTTCATATAACCACACTCTAACTTATCTGTTTTGTAAATTTGGACATTGACAAAGTTATTTTATTTTTCATGTTGGAAAACAACTAGTAAGCATCAGATAGACTTAAAGCCAGATATCAGAATTTTGTTGTGATTATATCACTGACAAAATTGAACAGATATTTAATGTCCCATTCGGTGACACACATTATTCATAGTACTCTATTGAGCAAAAGGCACCAAATTAAAAAAGGGATATACTATTACTAAGATTTATACTTGCATTTTTACAAGTACACTTACATATCAGAATCCTCACGGTTCCTAATTGGGTATGAGAAGAAGCATACACTTGAATTTTCACATAAATGACTTTAATAATAGACATGTACGGAGACACTCTATTTCTGAATTTGCCAATGACTATTCTCTGTGGTAGAAGCAAATAAAGAACAGAGGTAATAAGCATGGACTTTAGAGTTAGACTCCTGCTTAGCCCCTTCCTATTCATATAATCCTGCAAAAGCTACTTATTTTCAAGGCTGATGCTCACTAATTTAATTAATGGGGGACTATAATAGTACCAGACTCAAAAACCTTCTGCAGTGGTATAGTGACATAGTTCATGTAGGGTGCTTACCACCAAACCTTTTACATAGTATAAAACACATAAATTTCAATTCTTAATATCATTTCATATCATATCATGAAGAAATGTGTATAACCACTGTAGGGGAGCAAAATTTGCCACCCCAAAATGTCTCTTTGGTATGAGGATTGTTTCGAGGTGAAAACAATCAAGGCCCAAAAGACTCAGGAAGAAACTTTGACCTTCCCCTTAACTGTCTGAAAGAATGTAGATAGAGGAACTGTTCCAGGAAGGGAGCTGCCACCATAGATAACTACAGTATGAACTAGGCGTGATAGGGAGGAACCTAGCAAAGTCTGTTTGTTAAAAGTTCTCTCTGTGTCCCATTGTCTCTGCATGGCCCTGCAAACACTTTACCAAATACTTGCTTTTCCATCTCTATGTGAATTGCCTTCTTCCTCTTTGAAGTCCTAAACCACTACCCCCAACATCCTCTTTTATCTTTAGCTGAAGAGGTATTTAAGGTGAGGGTTTCGGCCATTTTGGCAAGTACTCAGTTTTCCTGGGTCTCTCTCATGTATACATGTTATTAAACTTTCATTCGATTTTCTCCTGTTAGTGCATCTCATGTTAATTTAATTCTTAGACTAGCCAGAAAAACCTAGAATGGTAGAAAATGTCTTCTTCCCCGACACCACTTTGAATATGAAGAACTCATGACCCTCTTGGCAGTTATTACCATTACTATCATCATCATCATTATTTTAGCTGTTATTAAAGATATTAAGAAGTTTTTGTGTTACAGATGATCCTTTTACACTATACAAATATATATATGCATATTTTCCATTCCATACACACATATATTTTACATGCCATGCTTACATTTTTGAGAAGAGAACTGTCAAATTTTAATAGCATCTTCATATTTTAAAGTAAGGAGGACAAATAGGCTATTTAAAAATTACTTCTCTCCATATAATTTGCAGAATGGCAATTTCTACTCTTTATTTAGTAAAGTTTTATATTTTGTGTAATACTACTGTGCTTACAAAAGCTTGTGATTTAAGTAACATATGTAAATGAACTTAAGTGGTATTTGCATACTAAGACTCATTTAATCATAATATTCATAATCAAATGAAAATCATTTTAGGTAAGCATAGCCCTAATTAATGTAGTGAATTAGCTTTAATTTGCAAATGAGGGCTTTTAAATAATGCTTTTAAAATTTGACTTCATATCGAAAAAACATTGATCATTCTTTTCCAACTTTAAAGAAAATATTGGAAGCTGACTAGTTTAATTCAACCACTCTGTTTCTGAACAAAAAGTTATTGACCTTTTGTATAATAAATAACAATGTAATAAATAATAACAGTACTCTATGTTAATTAGTCAAATGACTGACTGACTAAGCCTTTTAAAATGATAAAATTCTAACTTCCAGTTAGTAACCATCTCATCTACAAAAGCATCTTCAATTGAAAGATAAATCACAAGATACTGTACAACTTACATTTCCTGGAAAATGGAGCCAGTATATGCATGAATATAATACATATTGGTTTCTTGTACTCAGTTTATCAAGAAAATTAATAAGTATCCAACAGTTTCTAATTTTTTTGAAATAAAGCAAAGATTTAACAAACAATTTTAATAAGGCATAACTCATTTTATTGCACTTCACTTTATTGTTCTTTGCAGATAATTGCTTTTCTTTTTTTTTTTTTACAAATTGAAGGTTTGTGGCAACTCTGCTCAAGCAAGTCTTTTGGTGCCATTTTTCCAACAGCATTTACTCACTTCATGTCTCTGTGTCACATTTTGGTAATTCTTGCAATATTTCAAATTTTTTCATTGTTATTATATTTGGTATGGTGATCTGTGATAAGCAATACTTGATGTCACTAGTTGTTTGGGGGTGCCGTGAACCATGCCCATATAAGATGGCAAACTTAATTGATATATGTTAGATTTGTTCTAACTGCTCCACCTACCAGCCATTCCTCCATCTCTCTCCTTCTCCTTGGGCATCTCTATTCCCTGAGACACAACAATATTGAAATTAAGCCTATGAATAACTCTACAGTGGCCTCTAAGAGTTCAAGTGAAAGGAAGAGTCACACAAATCTCACTTTAAATCAAAAGCTAGAAAAGATTAAGTTTAGTGAGGAAGGCATGTCAAAAGCCAAGACAGACCAAAATCCAGGCCTCTTGTGCCAAATGGTTAGTCAAGTTGTGAATGCAAAGGAAAAGTTCTTAAAATTAAAAGTGCTACCCCAGTGAACACACGAATGATTAAAAAAAAAAAAAAGAAAGAAAAAAAAAAGTGGAACAGCCTTATTGCTGATATGGGGAAAGTTTTAGTGGTCTGAACAGAAGATCAAACCAGCTACAACACTCCCTTAAGCCAAAGCGTAGTCCAGAGCAAGGCCCTAACTCTCTTCAACCGTATGAAGGCACAGAGAGGTGAGGAAACTGCGCTAGAAAGGTTTTATGCTGGTTTATGAGGTTTAAGGAAAAAAGCCATCTCTATAACACCAAAGCACAAGGTGAAGCAGCAAAGGACTGGGATAGAAGCTGCAGCAAGTTATTCAGAAGATCTAGCTAAGATAATAAATGAAGGTGGCTACACTAAACAGATTTTCAGTGTAGATGAAACAACCTTCTATTGGAAGAAGATGCCATCTAGGACTTTCATGGTGAGAGAGAAGTCAAAGCCTGGCTTCAAAGTTTCAAAGGACAGGCTGACGCTCTTTTTAGGGGTTAGCAGTTGGTAACTTGAAGTTGAAGCCAATGATCATTTACCATTCCAAAATCCCTGGGGTCCCTAAAAATGATAGTAAATGTACTCTGCCTATGCTCTAAAAATGAAACAACAAAGCCTGGATGACAGCACGTCTGTTTACAACATGATTTACTAAATATTTTAACCCTACTGTTGAGATCTACAGCTCAGGAAAAAAAAAGATTACTGCACCTGGTCACTCAAGAGCTCTGATGGAGCTATACAACAAGATTCATTCTGTTTTCATGCCTGCAAGCACAACATTCATTCTGCAGCCCATGGATCAAAGGGTAATTTTTTTTTTTTAATTTCTTTACCAATATATATATATTTTTTAACATCTTTATTGGAGTGTAATTGCTTTACAATGGTGTGTTAGTTTCTGCTTTATAACAAAGTGAATCAGCTATCCTTATACATATATCCCCATATCCCCTCTGCGTCTTCCTCCCACCCTCCCTATCCCACCCTTCTAGGTGGTCAAAAAGCACCAAGCTGATCTCCCCTGTGACGCAGCTGCTTCCCACTAGCTATTTTACATTTGGTAGTGTATATATGTCAATGCTACTCTCTCACTTCATCCCAGCTTACCCTTCCCCCTCCCCGTGTCCTCAAGTCCATTCTCTATGTCTGCATCTTTATGCTCAAGGGGTAATTTTGACTTTCAAGTCTTATGATTTAAGAAACACATTTCATAAGGCTATAGCTGCCATAGATATTGATTCCTCTGTTGGATCTGGGGAAAGTCAATTGAAAACCTTCTGGAAATATTCACCATTCTAGATGTCATTAAGAACATTTATGATTTATGGTAACAGTTCAAAATAGCTACATGAACAGGAATTTGGAAGAAGTTGATTCTAACCCTCATGGACGACTTTCAGGAGTTCAAGACATCAGTGGAGGAAGTCATTGAGACGTGGTGGAAAGAGCAAGAGAACTAGAAGTGGAGCCTGAAGATGTGACTGAATTGCTGCAATCTCATGACAAAACTTTAATGGATGAGGAGTTGCTTCTTATGGATGAGCAAAGGAAGTGGTTTCTTGAGATATCTACTCCTGGTGAAGATGCTATGAAGACTATTGAAATGACAACAAAAGAATTAGAATATTGCATAAACTTAGTTGATAAAGCAGCAGCAGGTTTTGAGAGGACTGACTTCAATTCTGAAAGAAGTTCTGAGATCAAAATTCTATCACACAGAATTACATGTTACAGAGCAATTGTTCATGAAAGGAACTGTTGATTGATGTGGCAGACTTCATTGTTGTCTTATTTTAAGACATTGCCACAGTCACCCCAAGCTTTAGCAACTACCACCCTGATCAGTCAGCAGCCATCAATACTGAGGCAAGACCCTTCCCCAGCAAAAAGATTATGACTCACTGAAGGCTCAAATAATGGTTAGCAATTTTTAGCAATAAAGTATTTTTAAATTAAGGTTTGTACATTTTTTAGACATAATGCTATTGCACACTTAATAGACTACAGTTTCGTGTAAACATAACTTTTATAGGCACTGGGAAACCAAAAATTTCGTCTGTGACTTGCTTTATTGCAATGTTAGATTTACTGTGGTGTTAGATTTATTGCGGTGTCATGAATCTAACCCACAGTACTTCCGAGGTATGCCTATATATTGTAACCACCTGTCTATATGTGAAGGTAAGATAATATAGTTTTTAAGAATATGGATATCTGAGTCAGAAGGCCTCTGTTCCAATTCTGGTACCACAGCTGCTGTGTGACCTTGGGCAAATTATTTAACTTCTCTAATACTTACTTTTCTCATCTTTAAAATAGCAATGATAACAGTACCTAATTCATTTATTTATTGAATTATGTAATATCATGCTTGGCAATCTTTTAAAAAGCAAAAGTACTTAATACATACTAGCTATTATCACTATCAGTGCTATTATTTGCTAGAAGGAAAAGCCTATCTTTATGAATATACTTCTTGATATTTTGCCCACCAATATGGGACCTGTTTAAGAGAAAAATTACAGAGTATGGCAGACCTCCTACAGCAACCAGAAACAGATAAATAATCTCCTCTGTATCCACTCCTGGAAGAATAACATGAACCCTGTGGCTCCCAAACCTGAGACTGACAAAGATGTTTGGCCTGCCCCAGGTTAGATTATAGGTGCTGGGAGCACATAACTAACAAACATGTGTCCCATAAAACTACTGTGGCTCTCACCCTCCTCTCACTTCCTCACTGTGAAACCTAATTCCCACACCCATATTTAGATGTTACTCTATTCCACTGGTCAATCTGCAATACAGCAGATATCTGTAAGGAGACAACCCAGTTTCCTGTACTTTGAAACAAGTTAAAAGTGGTTTATGCCCATAGATTTGTGCAGTGTCCAAATTAAACTGAGCTGAAGTACAAACCCATTTCAAAGTGACTTACTGTCATGCAAATTAGTTTAGATTATGTATTTTCTCATCCTGTTTAAAAACATATTCCAAGATAAACTATTTTAGTAGTTAATGTTATTACACTTGAAAATTTAAAAATTAACTTATTTTAAAGGCTTCCATATCACATTGGCATATTTGCCTCTCCCAAAAACCTTGTCAAAGAGACAGGGCATAACTAACTGTTAGTTATATTTTATAAGTGAAGATCAAAGAACAGGAAGACACTGAGGTACGGAAGAAACTAAATTCAAAGAGTTGGATTGTAAGCAAAGGATTCTTGTTTTTGGACCACTAGATAAGCGCGTGTGCGTGCACGCACACACACACACCCCTAAAACGAGGGGATAATAAATATGTGGTAGGCAGGTAACAGTCTCTACCAATTCAAAAGTTTAATTTTCAACCTATTACAAATCTCTGTCCTCAGAGTAATCATTATGAAGTCACTAAAAATTCTACAGATTTGTCCATAAAGCTGAAGCCCAAATCTTAATGTGTCACAAGGTTTTCAAATCATCCCAAGTTTTTCACAAATTTTCAGTGAAAATATTTTTACATTTTACCTAAGATATTTGTAAATAGTAGAAATACAGACTACGTACAGTCTACAGGCTGAACAAATGAGAACAAAGAGAAATATCTTCTTTGGGCAATAGATCATAGTGACCCTTCACTTCAAAGTAAGCTTTACAAAAACTCATTATTAAATTGACCATGTGGAGGAGTTGTTAATTAGGAAACAAATACACACAGCAACTCACACACTGAGAAAGACATACACTAGAACTTGCTTGAATCTTCTAGCCTGATAGCTGTATAGACCAATAATTCTGAAGTAGAAAATAATTTTGAATTTTAATAAATACAAGGTAAAAAAGAGAGTTTAGGTTTATTAATTTAAAGGACATTCCTTATGTTAGTTTTTAAGTTTTTGTGCATTATATGAACTTCACAAAGATTTTTCTTTTGTCTTGTTCAAATTTGATTCTTGAGATAGAGATATCGGTGTGTTTATTTTCAAAATGTTGCAAAACAGAAAATGCTGGTATTACTTAAATATTAATAGGGAAAGTATATCCAGTTAAATAGATAAAATTAGTTAAAGCCATTGCTTTAAGCAAGAGGAAGACTCTACTTTACTTAATATGGATCAGACCCATCTTCAGTTATATCTTGCAAACATGACATTTCTAACATCGAACTAATTTTGGGAGCAAAATATAAACATTTTATCTTTCCTCATTTAAGAAATGTTGGCCAAGTTCCTAGGTATGATACAGAAGCATTATTTCTTCTTTACTTAATATTTGTTGATAGAGCACAAACCTCCAAAATGCTGGCAAATACCTCCTTCATACCTAAAAGCAGTTATCTATGTACTATGGTGTCAGAAGTGTTATCATACCGAAGGTGCAAATTTTATTGTTACCAGGTTGTTGCTAAGGGGGAATTTGTATATTCTTGAAAGATAATAGTTATGGGACTTTCAATATTTTTTCCCACATCACCCATATAATTTAGCCAAATAATTTATAATTAAAATAGAAGAAAGATATTTAAACAAATCAGCCTTACTAAAACTTTAAGAAACTACTGATAAAATTCAATGGGCCTTTAATCTATGGCCTGTAAACCACCTTTCAGGATATCAAAACATACAGACAAGAAGATTAATTAATGCAATAGTGAATATCTGTCTTGGATGTTTTAGGCATTGCTGGCTTGAAGGTAGAGATGTGGGCTCATGATTTCAGAGTCTTTTCAAATTCTTAAATATAGTGACCTTCGAAAAGCTGCATTGTGAGTTACTATCTATTGATATATTTCACTGTGATATGCAGAGAAAATAAAACTTACTTTTAAGAACTTACATGTCAACTTTTTAATAATGCAACACTTTAGTGTATATTATATTATAGCAAGCCTCTAATTTTCATATCTTGAAGAAAATTTACTGATTGCACGTAAGGACAGAAATGCCTAATCTAAATGTGCTTGCCACCATCCTGACCACACACAGACCCTGGGGAAAAATAAATTAATAGATAAGCCTATGAGCCTGAATGAGCCTTAATGAGTTGGGGGCAAAAGGCAGGGAAGGAAGATGGAGCCAAAAGTATATTTCTATGCATAATAGTGTCCATTTTTTTTGTTGTTGTTATGGAAGTGAATATGAAGTGGAAACCACAGCTGGAGTCTCTAAGAAGTTATGTCAACTTAACATTTTATTAAATACTTACAATTTGTCTTCCACTGCTGGACTAGACACTTAGAATTCAAAGTTGAAAAAGCGAGGCATTTTGCCCCCTCAAGGAGCTCAGTGTCACAATCAGTGCGAGATGAGTAAAATGGTTCTGGCAGTATGGTGACTGATGTGCTAACCACACAAGCATACTACCATGAGAATACAAATAAGAATCTGTTCATGTTGAGCGGAGGGAAGACTTTGCTGAAGGAATGATGTATGAGTTGGACCTTGTATTGTATAATACAGTAGTTAAGCATGTAAAGTAGTTAAGCATGACGGTTATACAGAAAGATTCACAAATGGCACGATGGTCATGCGTATAAAATTTTGACTCCTTGGCTGTAATTTTTTTCCATAAAATTGAAGTAGTGTTACATGCAATGTCATATTCTAGATCAGATCCTGGGACAGAAAAAGGACTAAAGTGAAAAAACTGGTAAAATCCAAATAGGATCTGGAGTACAGTTAATGGTAATTTATTACTGCATTTGTTTTAGTCAGTTATATTTATGAGGGTCACAGTCACTTTCTTATAGTACTAGCTTACTGCTGGCTGTCACACTATAGCAACAGCTTGCAAGACTACTCCTACCTATAGTGCAGCTTGCATCTGAGAAGAAGATGCCAGCCAAACCCCTTTTCCAATTTCAGTGGGTTCTATGGGGCCTAATAATGGAAATATTTGGATTGTAGAGGCCCCAGAATTAAGCTGATAATAAATTCCTTTAAAGCACGGAGTTTATAAATTTAAAAAAACTTTATAAATTTTAAAAAATTTTATAAATTTTAAAAAACTTTTCACTACATTTGACAAATTCCTAAAAAAGAAGCAACATACCAATAAAAAGTTGTGAACCTAAAGCAACTTTTCTAAGTTATCAATAAGTAAAATAAATTCTTATGGATCATGCAGAGGAAAGCTTGAATTGTCTTTCTATCTACTTTATAGAAAATAGTATTTAAATATTGTCAGCAATCAAAGAATATTCAGTCAACATACATAAAGCATTATGAAAATGGGATGGCAATAATAAAAATGTTAATTTTCTCAATTTTGGATTACTTTTATAAATATATATTTATATAAATCCTTTTATGTCCTTTTTTCATATTGTACCTTATTTTTGAAGTTATGATTTTTGTAATATATATCATAAAATGACTCCTCTAAACTTTGTAAGCTAGAGGTCACAAAAATTCCTGGATTCTTCTCTGTAAGTAGAGTCGCTAAAAATGACTGATGGGGGCTTCCCTGGTGGCACAATGGTTGGGAGTCCGTCTGCCAATGCAGGAGACATGGGTTCAAGCCTTGGTCTGGGAGGATCCCACATGCCACGGACCAACTGACCCCATGCACCACAACTGCTGAAGCCTGTGCTCTAGAGCCCATGCTCTGCAACAAGAGGCCACCACAATGAGGGGCCTGTGCACTGCAGTGAAGAGTGGCCCCCACTCTCTGCAATTAGAGAAAGCCTGCAGGCAGCAGCGAAAACCCAATGCAGCCAAAAATAAATAAATTAATTAATTAAAAAAAAATGACTGATGGGAAATTAAAACAATGGCATTTGTTAGAAAAACTCAAGTGCCCATAATTACAAAATGTGCTTTATGAGGTATATTCTGCATACAAAGAGCAAAGGTGGTCTAAGTCTGATGAACAGAAAAGTCTGTGTTACGTGAATAAATGGCAAAAAAGGAGAGGAATTACAGGAGGCCTGTGCTGCTTGTCTTCTGTGTGAGGAATATTTTCAGAGATTGAACTAGGTGTATTCCGGTCCCTTAACCCTGATGCATCACCTCCTAGAACCCTGAGGGTAACTACAGATGAGTTATTGAAGCTGCTTACAGAATGGTTCACTAAAAACAAACAAACAAAAACAAAGACAATAAAACAATAAGGATTTTAACTCAAACTGACCTGGGTCCTGAGTTGCCTTCAAGCCTGCAGTAACTATACTCTATAAAACTCTACTCATAGATCACTTCCTGACCACACATCTCAACTGCAGACATGACTCTTTAAGAGGGATGCTAAGTCCTGGTTTTTACAGAAGAACAGAGCCATTATGGAATAGCTTATCATATGGCTGAGAAGGAAGAACAGATGGTCTAGTGGTCAACATACAATCTCTGTAGCCAGATTGCTCAAGTTCATATGTAAACTCCACCACTGAATAATGCCAGGGCATTGAACAAGTTACTTAGCCCCTCTGTGACTAGATTTCCTCATCTATACAATGGGGATAATGATATAACCTATCTCAAGTTGTTGTGATGAGGATTAATTGAGTAAGTACTCATAAAGTACTTAGGATAACGCCTGGAAGATAATATAAAACTTCTTGGGCTTCCCTGGTGGCGCAGTGGTTGAGAATCTGCCTGCCAATGCAGGGGACACGGGTTCGAGCCCTGGTCTGGGAAGATCCCGCATGCTGCGGAGCAACTGGGCCCGTGAGCCACAACTACTGAGCCTGCGCGTCTGGAGCCTGTGCTCCGCAACAAGAGAGGCCGCGACAGTGAGAGGCCCGCGCACCGTGATGAAGAGTGGCCCCCGCTCGCCGCAACTAGGGAAAGCCCTTGCACAGAAACGAAGACCCAACACAGCCAAAAATAAATAAATTAATTAATTAAAAAAAAACACACTTCTTTAGTTAAAAAAAATCACTAAACAAGTTGTTAATCTGTAGGCAGAAAGAAGGAAACTTGGGAGACAGGCTCATTATTTTGAAAAATCTACGTTTTCTTTCTACAGAAAAGGACCTGGTCTAATTGTGATAAGAAAACAAAAATGCCAGTATAAACTAGATGAGATTCAGAATCACATATGGTGGGACTTTTGAATCTATTTCTCCATATCATTCTACCCTCACCTAGGCAACTACTCTAATGTGCTTACTTAATATTTTATTTTGTGAAATTGGCATCATTGTTTTATGTGTGCATGTTTTTAATTTGCACAAATGGTATTGTATCATATACCTTATTAAATATCTTTCTTCAATAATCCCCATGCTATGGATATTTACCAATGTTGTTTTCTGTATCTCTAAACCATTTCCTTCAAACACTAATACTTCATGGTGTGCATTCAGTCCATTTTACCCATTTTGCTCTTCGAGTGACAGACATACAGCCTGACTGGCAAACATTTGAAAAAATGTGCCTATTGTTATTAAGGACCAGAAACTGCAAGAACATCCATACACTCTAGTTAAAGGACAGATTGATATAGGCATTCTGGGAAGTAATCTTTTACCAACTATTCAATTTAAGTAATAGCTCCTTGTTTTGACGTGCATGTATCTCACAAATGATTATTTTATGCTTTCTTCACATATGTGCTTTCAGATTTTTCACTTTTTTTCTGAAGAGTCTACTCATGTCACTTAACAAATTTTTCTACTAAAATTTCCCCTTTTGAAACAGGTTCTTGAATATTTTACATAATAATCCCCAGCTTATTTTAGACATTGAAAGATCTTTTCCCAGTCAGTCATCTATTTCTTAACTTGGTCTGTGGTATCCTTGGTTAAGCAGGTGTTGATTTTCTTAACCTTTAATTTCAAATTCACAAAGAAAGCTATAATAATACTCAAATTATCTCATATGCCGTGTACAAATATGCATCAGTTGTTTACAATTTGCTTTTGCTAAATTATATATAAACCTACATATATAAACACATCCACAATATCATAGATACATATTTATATTTTTTTCTGAATCATTTGAGAGGAAGCTGCAGAAACTATGCTCCCCTACTTTTAAATATTTCACTGTGTATGTCCTAAGAGCAGAATTTTCAAAGTCAGAGAATAACATTGATTCAATATTTTCTAATCCACAATCCATATTTAACTGTTGTCAGCTATCCTGATAATGTTCTTTAAACTTCTTACCATTCCCAATGTGGGATCACACAACGCATCTTGTTATTGTGTCAAATGACAAAAATATTGCAATTAAGTCATGTGCTTAATGACCTTTATTCAAGAGAAAACAACCCATGGTTGGGGAGATGCAGTGGCTCACAAGCAGTGGAGCACTGTTCCTGAGAGAACTACATTATCTTCAATTTGCTTTTTTAAATCAGGGAGAAGATCTTCAACTAAAATGGAAATCAAAAGACCTTGTATTCTAGATTTAGAGCTGTTTGTCTTTGGAATGTTTTTCTTTCCCTCTGAGTACATAGTTTCATTTAAGCTTAGGGGAGAAGGCCTAAAACAAAAAGTTCTTATCAGGCTCTGAATATCAGCTTCCAACCTGGCAAACTTCTGACCATAGAGCTATTTAAAAAAGCCTTTCAAATATTTTGTCACGTTTCAGCTGGTACAAATAATAAATATACCTGGTGGTACTGAATAAACACATGGAGGAAAAAGGCATCCTCAAAGAGGGTGCAAAAGATACTATCCTCCCAAGATCCAGAGCCACTCCAAAAGATAGCCAAAAGAAAAAAAGAGACTTAGACAACTCCCCTGAGAACTGGCAACAGTTTGTATGACCCTACCTACAAATGGAGTGCAACCCACATTTCTGTCCGGCCATATTTTGGGGCCCCAAACCTGATGGTTGAGCTGCCTGCATATGCAAGAACCCAATAACCTGTGTGCCCCAGGCAGGGTAGAAAGCCAAGCCAAGCTCTCAGAACACAAAAAGGAGACAAACATGAAGGAAACTGCTGTTCCTGCGAGAGAAAGAACCAACAAATGGGCACCGCAAAACCAAATCCACAAGAGTATGAATTTGGAAAGGAAGAGACAATGTGAAATTTCACCTTTTCTAGGTACTACTAAGGTCTGGAAGAGCTGACCCTGGTAAGAACTCTCACCCTTCACTGGCTTCTGCCAATTTTCCCAGGATGCCATCTGTAGGCTCTGGAGTGAGTGGTGTTTAAAGAACAGAGTGTAGCTCTGGTATCTACCAAAATTTAGCAAGGTTTTCTATTAATTTTAATTTTAGTTTCCTCTTGGTTGCCTAAGGGAATAACTGGTAGCAGTTTACCACAGAATCCCTGGAATTCCCACCAACTCTGAGAGGGGAACCATAAACTTTCAAGGACAATCTCTTCTTCCAGTATCCTGGTTGATGGCGAATGAGACAACAATTTCTGGGCCAGGGTTTTGATGATGCACGCTTGGTAGGGTACAACAGGGGACACTAGATCTTTAGGTTAGGTTTCTGGCCTTGAAGCTGTTGTAGTTGTCAGGGCACTAACTTGATGGACTTTGTTTGCAGTTTTGTAGTCTCTTCAGAGTGGAGAGGCAACTCAGTTAGAGCAGGGGTCCCCAACCCCCGGGTCATGGACCAATACTGGTCCGAGGCCTGTTAGGAACTGGGCTGCACAGCAGGAGGTGAACGGCAGGCAAGAGAGCAAAGCTTCATCTGCTGCTCCCCATCGCTCCCCATCACTCACATTAACCGCCTGAACCATCTGAACTATCTCCCCCGCCCCCGCATCCATGCAAAAATTGTCTTCCATGAAACCAGTCCTTGGTGCCAAAAAGGTTGGGGATTGCTGACTTAGAGGATTAGTAGGTTGAGTGCTCAAGAGAAGGAGGCTAGAAGGGGTAATTAGGAGTCAAGTCAGTTTTATAGTCTTTTGTTTTAGGTACTTCTTGTGTCTTTAATTTTTCATTAGCCTTTTGTAATGAATCTTTCAATGAAGCTATTTTGGAATCTTGAGGCCTTTTGGAGGCTTCTGCATGCCAATTAAAATAGGTATCCCATTCTGTGTATTGATTTGGGAACACCTGCTTTCAAGTACACTTCTTAAATAAACAATCTTATCTAACTGGAACGTTCCCCATAACAGCCACTTTGTAAGATTGCGCCATATTTGTAGATAGATACAGTTTCTAGGATCACAGTTCGAAGACATACAATAAGCAGGTGTGCTGGAAGGTGGTATGCTCATTTCTTTGAAACTTGAGGATCCTGTTTCTTTAGCTAAGTGTTGGATCTCTTGGAGCCAAATTAATACCTAATAGGGATGCACCACTGGGTTGGGGATTTTGTGGTGTTTTACAGTGCACCTTGTTGCACAGAAATTTTCTTGAGGTTGGGAGGTGCCTAGTGTCAATAGAACCCATTCCATGACCAACTTATCCTAGCCTGGGAGTCTTTACAATTAGGTAGCAAGAGTTCTAACAGCTTTTAAGCACTAAACCCACTACCAATTTTGTGAGATGTGGCTTCTTAGATTCCCATTAGCAATATATCTCTTACTCTTTCCGTGAGAATATTTCTTTATAGTGGTAGATTCCCTAATGGCTTTGAATAGTCTGACTTGTGCCTAGTTAGATTTTGATGTGTCATTGGTCAAAAAACCTTGGACTTCTTGTCTTAATTTATTTCCCAAGTCCCCCAGTGGTTTCTGTAATGGACTTAACCTCCAGGCTTTGTGAGTCTCCTAAAGGCTGCCATCTTGCTTTCTTAGATTTAGGGGTACCCATTATTTTCCCTTGAAATAATCCTCCATAATTCAACTAGACTTACTGTTTCTGGATGCCTGTGCACAGTTCTTAAGAACTGTAAGTGTCAACATGAAAATCTGGAGTCTCTCACACTCCAATATACACTCTGTGAAAATGTGGAGTCTCACGCATCCCAATTTTCCACCCAGAAGGATTAGGACAAACAAACTCAAAGAGCTCAGAACGCAAAATAAGCGGAGCTCAATTCGAGAGAAACTTACCAGAGATGCTGGAGAATAGCCAAAGAGACAGCAAGCCAAACGGGCTCTGTGGGTATCTTCACCTGCATCTAGGACCTCTCCCTGGAATCTTCACCAGCTATCTTCGAGTACCATCTCACGCCCAAACTATCAAATGACAAAAATAATACAATTTAGTAATGAGTTTGTTGTCTTTTATTCAAGGGAAAACAATCTATGGATTGGAGGAATACAGTGCCTCACAGGTAGAGGAGCACTATTCCTGAGGAATTTGGGGCAAAAGTAAGTTGTATAGAGTGTTAGAAGTAGAAAGACAGGAATAGGGCATGATTGGCTAGGAAGTTGAAGATTTCCTTACAGGGCTAGCAGGTCCCATTTTCTAGGGTAAGGTAAGCTAACTAAAGCTGAGTTGGAGGATTGTGATTGGTATATGTTAGGATTCCTTCACAGGTGTTTCCCGTAAGCATAGGCTGACACAGATTTAGATTTGTTATGTGACCTGGGCCACTGGGGCGGCCTCCATTTTGTGGGTCCCAATATATGAATTAACTGCATCAGTCATGACTATTCTTCTTTAATATAAAACATTTTCTCAACTTTTGTTTTTTGACCTTGATATTTTTGAAGAGTATGAGCTAGTTGTTTTGTACAATGTTCTACAATTTGGACTTGATTGATATTTCTTCATGATTGGAGTTATGCACTTTTGCAGGAACAACACAGAAATGATATTGTGCCCTCTTAGTGCCTCAAATGAGGAGGCACAATATTGTTCCAGTATTAGTGATGCTAGTTTTATTCTCTTGGGGAAGGAGGTCTCGGCCAAATCCTCCACCATAAAGTTATCAATTTTTCCTTTACAATTGAAAACTCATTTGTGAAGAGGTACTTTGAGTTCACACTACCCTGTTCAGAGTCAATATTCTTCCCACTAGTTTTAGCATCCTTGGATGATTTTTTTTTAACCATACAATTCTTCCTTATTAGTTAGCATTAAAAGGTAAAACAGTTTAGACTTCTTCCCTAATTATTTATTTATTCACTTTTTATATCTGTATGGATTCATGGATTTTTATTTTATTCAATGGGCTATAATATATTTCTAACTTTATTTTGATGCTCAAACTGTCCCAGATTTGGCCAGTGGAGGTCCCTTTGAGAAGGCTCCTGTGTCACTTTGACATGGGCCTATAATTTTTTAAAGAATTTCCTTACTTTCTGGAAATATGGTATTTTGGGCTTATCTTATATTTCCCCTATCTCTGCCCTGAAATTAGCCATTCCTCCAAGGAGCACTAGATTCTTGTAGTTGAAAATAATATTTAGAATCCAAGATCTGAGCAAGCTAGATATGCTCATTGTGACTGATGAATCATTGCATCTAGGCCTCTCTATTATGTATATTAAATATACATATTAAAAATATATATATAAATGAAAGCCAAGTTTTTCACTGTCTGATGAAAGAGTTGCAAATATAAAAAGAAAAAAGAAACTAGGTGGAATCCTGAAGTAATGGAATGGAACTGGAGGCTTCAATGAAAACTCATGCTGTTATAGTTAGGTTGATGGGGGATATAAAAATAGACACAAATAACAAATATACTTAATCACACATATACATATATATATTTGTATCTATTTTTATATCTCTCCATTGATCCATCCAATAATAGTATTTTACAATGTGTTAGAACAAGTCCTTTCCTCTTTCCTTTAGACTGAATGATCTCTTTGCAGATCTTATTCCCTCTGATTAAATCTTAGAGTAAGTTTATTGTGTCCCTCAAAAAAATTCAACAGGAAAAAAAAATTCAACAGGAATTTTGATTGGGATTGCTTGAGTATGTTTATAACTATATGAACGTAGAATTAGATAAGTCCTGAGACAAGAAGTCAAAAGATCTGGATTTGAATACTGGCTATATAATTAGCTGGATAAATCATCAAGGGCAGATTACATTCTAAATAAGCTTTACTCTTCTCATCTGTAATATGCATATAGTAATATATATTATAAACTATTGTCAAAATAAACAAATGAAAAATTATGATTATTGTTTACAAATATATTTTTCTCCTCCTTCCAAATTATTTTCCAGTTATTTCCTAACTACCACAGAAAGACAAATCCCAATAAGCTGGAACTAATTAAATCTAAATAAATACACTCATAGGATGATGACTTCATTTATTTTAATTTACGTTTAACTGATATGAATTGTGGCATCCCAATTATGGAGCAACTCAATATTCAGATCCTTATCCTTACATTTTGATTTAAAAAACTTTAGCATCTTTAAATTATAATATTTATATTGTAGATTTTATCTATAAAGCTGTGCTTTATAATCTAGATAAAGTATGAATTAGCTAGACATATTATTTTAACAATTTTAGAAATTATAACAATGGAGAAGTAACAGAAGAGACAGACAGACCCACTAAATTAAAAATAACAAATAGAATATTTGTTTGTTTGTTTGTTTTTAAGCGTTCCTAGCAATCATTTTCTAAAGTTCTTAGTGACTAAGAAATTTTGTCCTTAACATTGCTGGGTCATTTTTGTTATGGTAATGAATGCATTTAGTCCTCAAATTTAAAAAAAACCAAAACATATATACTGTTTCCTTTTATAATAAGATTTGTTTTTATTATGTAAGTCCTTTGTTAATCTTAACTAGGAGATGGTTTTCATTCAAATATTATTGCATCCACATTTAGGAGGGCCTGCTTTACAAAGTACTGTCTGATAATGTTTTTCAATAAACAAAGCCCTTGAAACTGTTCAGCTTGTTAGCCATTTGCTGTTGAAGAGTGCATCCATCTCTGAAAACAAGATGCAAGGAAACACTGTCCTCATTTTCTCCAGTAGTTAGCTGTTCAAAGGACTGTAGCCATTTCAAGAGGTGCTAGATATGCATGCATAAGGCTTGATCGTGCTAACAATGAAGAAGTATAATGAGCATTTATGATTTGAATTGAAGAGTTTCAAAAGAATGCAAATTAGTATCTTATCTAAAAGGATAAAAAACATCCCAACAAGTTAAAGAGCAATTTTTCAGATTTTAAGCTTATCATGAGCATTTAAAAAACAACCAGTGTTTACTACCCTGCTAAGAGTACATCACATCAGTTCATTTCCCCAGTGGGAGAGTGCTTCAAAGATATCAAGGACTCTCACAAATCTTAACAAAGTACACAAGTACGGAAGGGGTTCATGATAATAACTGGGAAATGTTATCTGAGAAAACAGAGTACTGTATACATTTAACTGTCAAAGTTAAGAGAAAGGAGATGTCATTCATATTTATCTTTATTAGTTTTCTACTGCTGTGTAACAAACTACCACAAACCTACTGGCTTAAAATAACACCCAACAGTTTTGATTTAGTTCTGCTGGTGAGAAGTCTGGGCAGACTTGGCTGGGCTCCCTGATGAGGCAGTCCGAAGGCCAAAGTCAAGAGGTCAGCTGGGCAGAGCTCTTATCTGGATGCTCTGGGGAAGATTCTATTTCCAAGCTCATTCCCAACTACGTCAAAATTCAGTTCCTTACATCTATAGGACTGAGGAGCAACAGAAGAAAAAGAAGTCACCAAATCTCTTCCTAATAAGATAGGATAAGTGAAGGGTAGCAAAGTATACCACCCAAAATATGCCTCATTGGCATACCGAGTATTTTGAACTGGTTATTTTTAAGAAACAGACAAAAGAGAAGCTCTGAAAACCCAGTAAAAGTTACCCTTTTGTAAGAGACATTTACATTTATAAGGGAAATCTCCATTGGTAAGGGTCTCCCTCTCTGTACCAGGAAGAAGAGGATGACCAAATCTCAAAAAACTCATATCAGTAGAAAAGCAGGACTTAAATCTGCCTAACAACCCAAACCCTTGTTTACTGGGCTTTTCCTGGTAACCTCCCATAACTGACCTCCCACACCCTTAATAGCTTTCTTCTGTCTTTAGCTGGAGACGGTATTTAAGGTGGTGTCTTGGGCCATTTTGAGGAGTTACTCAGTTTTCCTGAGTTTCTCTCCTGTATACAGGAGGTAGGCATGTTATTAAACTTCTGTCTATTTTTCTCCTGTAATGTGTCTTTTATTACAGGGGATCTCAGCCAAGAACCTAGAAGGGTAGAAGGAAAGTTATTTTTCCTCCCCTATAACAGAAATTTCTTATTCTTCCCTCATTCTTCCATCATAACTTTCTTTCCCTCAGATACTTCCTTTGACACGTCTACAGGAGCAATTGAATGAATGACACTCAATAACTTTCCTTAATGTGAAGGACAAGACTATAAACCCACTTTCCAGTCCAAGTGTCTATAGAAAGCTATGCTCAGGCAGGCACATATTGAGCTGCTGCAGTGAAAAAGCCTGCTGCTCCTATATACCATGTCTACTTTTAGTGACACTACCTAAACATCAACTCAGGAGTTGATAAAAACTAAATAACTTCCCACAATGTTACCACTAAAGCATTTTATGCTACCATAAAAGACATACTAATTAGCACACAAAATCAGGGACAGCTTTGTCTTTCCTCTAAATTATAGAAATCATGAAAAATTCTATATTTAGTATCATTCTTGTTGTATGTTCTTTAGAGAGAACGATAGACTACTTGTAAACTCATTTTGCAAAGCCCACACATTCACAAATCATTAATGACATGTATTTACACTGTAAGAATTTTTTTAAAAGGATAAACTGAGTTTATTTTAGACATAAAATGTTTTCATTTTTGCTACATAATCATAGAAAGGAGTTCCATAAGTGGGCCTCCAGTTTTCTACAAATATTACACATCAGTAACAATAAAGCTTTTCTGCAAAAGTAAATGGATTTTTAAAAATGACAGATTCAAACGGAATGACTCAAAAGTTATCTTTGTCTTCCACGTGCTAAACCTGGACAGAACAGGACTTAGAGCATCATTTTATTTCATTTTCACAAATTATTGTCTAGAATGTGCTACTCAAAATGTGCTTCTGATGGAGAGACCTTCAAGATGGCGGAGGAGTAAGAGGTGGAGATCACCTTCGTCCCCACAAATACATCAAAAATGCATCTACATGTGTAACAACGCCTATAGAGCACCTACTGAACGCTGGTAGAAAACCTCAGACTTCTCAAAAGGCAAGAAACTCCCCATGCACCTGGGTAGGGCAGAAGAAAAAAGAAAAAACAGAGACAAAAGAATAGGGATGGGACCTGCACCTCTGGGAGGGAGCTGTGAAGGAGGAAAGGTTTCCACATACTAGGAAGCCCCTTCACTGGCAGAGACGGGGTGGTGGTGGGGGGGAACTTTCAGAGCCACGGAGGAGAGCACAGCAACAGGGGTGCAGAGGGCAAAGCAGAGAGATTCCTGCACAGAGGATCAGTGCCAACCAGCACTCACCAGCCTGAAAGGCTTGTCTGCTCACCCACCAGGACAGGTGGGGGCTGGGAGCTGAGGCTCGGGCTTCGGAGGTCAGACCCCAGGGAGAGGACTGGGGTTGGCTGCGTGAACACAGCCTGAAGGGGGCTGGTGTGCCACAGCTAGATGGCAGGAAGTCTGGGAAAAAGTCTGGACCTGCCTAAGAAGCAAGAGACCATTGTTTCCGGGTGCATGAGGAGAGGGGATTCAGAGCACCACCTAAACGAGCTCCAGAGATGGGCAAGAGCTGCGGCTATCAGTGCGGACCCCAGAGACGGGCATGAAATGCTAAGGCTGCTGCTGAAGCCACCAAGAAGCCTGTGTGCAAGCACAGGTCACCATCCACACCGCCCCTCCCGGGAGCCTGTGCAGCCTGCCACTGCCAGGGTCCCATGATCCAGGGACAACTACCCTGGGAGAACACATGGAGTGCCTCAGGCTGCTGCAGTATCACTCCGGCCTCTGCTGCTGAAAGCTCGCTCTGCATTCCACACCCTGCCGTCCCCGCGCCCACCCCCACCCCCGGCCTGAGTGAGCCAGAGCCCCCTCATCAGCTGCTCCTTTAACCCCATCCTGTCTGCGGGGGGGGGGGGTGGGAACAGATGCCCTCAGGCAACCTATGCTCAGAGGCGGGGCCAATACAAAGCTGAATCCCAGGAGCTGTGTGAACAAACAAGAGAAAGGGAAATTTCTCCCAGTAGCCTCAGGGGCAGTGGATTAAATCTCCACAATCAACTTGATGTACCCTGTGTCTCTGGAATACCTGAATAGACAACGAATCATCCCAAAATTGAGGCAGTGGACTTTGGGAGGAACTGTAGATTTGGGGTTTGCTGTATGTGACTGACTGGTTTCTGGTTTTAGTTTATCTTAGTTTAGTATTTAGAGTTTATTATCATTTGTAGATTTATTTATTGATTTGGTTGCTCTTTTCCATTTTTTTAATATATAGATATATATATTTTTTTCCTTTTTCTCTTTTTGTGAGTGGGTATGTGTGTGCTTCTTTGTGTGATTTTGTCTATATAGCTTTGCTTTTACCATTTGCCCTAGGGTTCTGTCTGGTTTTTTTTTTTTTTTAAATATAGTTTTTAGCGCTTGTTATCATTGGTGGATTTGTTTTTTGGCTTGGTTGCTCTCTTCATCCTTTCTTTCTTTTCTGCTCCCTTTTCTTCTGAGCCATGTGGCTGACAGGGTCTTGGTGCTCCGGCCAGGTGTCAGGCCTGTGACTCTGAGGTGGGAGAGCCGAGTTCAGGACATTGGTCCACCAGAGACTTCCCGGCTCCACATAATATCCAACAGTGAAAGCTCTCCCAGAGATCTCCATCTCAACGGTAAGACCCAGGTCCACTCAACGATGAGCAAGCTACTGTGCTGGACACCCTACACCAAACAACTAGCAAGACAGGAAGACAACTCCACCCATTAGTAGAGAGGTTGCTTAAAATCATAATAAGGTCACAGACACCAGGTTAAAACACACCACTGGACATGGTCTTGTCCACCAGACAGGTAAGATCAAGCCTCATCCAACAGAACAGAGGCACCAGTCCCTTCCACCAGGAAGCCTACACAACCCACGGAACCAACCGTAGCCCCTGGGGGCAGAAACCAAAACCAATGGGAACTATGAACCTGCAGCCTGCAAAAAGGAGACGACAAACACAGTAAGTTAAGCAAAATGAGAAGACAGAGAAACACACAGCACACGAAGGAGCAAGGTAAAAACCCAGCAGACCAAACAAATGAAGAAGAAACAGGCAATCTACCTGAAAAAGAATTCAGAGTAATGATAGTAAAGATGATCCAAAATCTTCGAAAGAGAATGAAAAAAATACAAGAAACGTTTAACAAGGACCTAAAAGAACTAAAGAGCAAACAAACAATGATGAACAACACAATAAATGAAATTAAAAATTCTCTAGAAGGAATTAATAGCAGAACAACTGAGGCAGAAGAACGAATAAGTGACCTGGAAGATAAAATAGTGGAAATAACTACTGCAGAGCAGAATAAACAAAAAAGAATGAAAAGAATTTAGGACAGTCTTAGAGACCTCTGGGACAACATTAAACGCACCAACATTCGCATTATAGAGGTCCCAGAACAAGAAGAGAGAAAGAAAGGGACTGAGAAAATATTTGAAGAGATTATAGTTGAAAACTTCCCTAATATGGGAAAGGAAATAGTCAATCAAGTCCAGGAAGCACAGAGAGTCCCATACAGGATAAATCCAAGGAGAAACACGCCAAGACACATATTAATCAAACTATCAAAAATTAAACAAAAAGAAAAAATATTAAAAGCAGCAATGGAAAAGCAACAAATAAAATACAAGGGAATCACCATAAGGTTAACAGCTGACCTTTCAGCAGAAATTCTGCAAGCCTGAAAGGAGTGGAAGGACATATTTAAAGTGATGAAAGGGGAAAACCTACAACCAAGATTACTCTACCCAACATGGATCTCATTCAGATTCAATGAAGAAATTAAAACCTTTACAGATAAGCAAAAGCTAAGAGAATTCAGCACCACCAAAGCAGCTTTACAACAAATGCTAAAGGAACTTCTCTAGGTAGGAAACACAAGAGCAGGAAAAGGCCTACAATAACAAACCCACAACAGTTAAGAAAATGGTAATAAGAACATACATATTGATAATTACCTTAAATGTAAATGGATTAAATGCTCCCACCAAAAGACACAGACTGGCTGAATGGATACAAAAACATGACCCGTATATATGCTGTCTACAAGAGACCCACTTCAGACCTAGGGACACATACAGACTGAAAGTGAGGGGATAGAAAAAGATATTGCATGCAAATGGAAATCAAAAGAAAGCTGGAGTAGCAATTCTCATATGAGACAAAATAGACTTTAAAACAAAGACTATTACAAGAGACAAAGAAGGACACTACATAATGATCAAGGGATCAATCCAAGAAGAAGATATAGCAATTGTAAATATTTATACACCAAACATAGGAGCACCTCAATACATAAGGCAAATGCTAAGAGCCATAAAAGGGGAAATCAACAGTAACACAATCATAGTAGGGGACTTTTAACACCCCACTTTCACCAATGGACAGATCATCCAAAATGAAAATAAATAAGGAAACACAAGCTTTAAATGATACAATAAACAAGAGGGACTTAATTAATATTTATAGTACATTCCATCCAAAAACACCAGAATACACTTTCTTCTCAAGTGCTCATGGGACATTCTCCAGGATAGATCATATCTAGGGTCACAAATCAAGCCTTGGTATATGTAAGAAAAGTGAAATCGTCTAAGTATCTTTTCTGACCACAATGCTATGAGACTAGATATCAATTACAGGAAATCTTTAAAAAATAAAAACACATGGAGGGTAAACAATACACTACGTAATGACCAAGAGATCACTGAAGAAATCAAAGAGGAAATAAAAAAAAACCTAGAAGCAAATGACAGTGAAAACACGAAGACAACCCAAAAACCTATGGGATGCAGCAAAAGCAGTCTAAGAGGGAAGTTTACAGCAATACAATCCTACCTCAAGAAACAAGAAAAACCTCAAATAAACAATCTAACCTTACACCTAAAGGAACTACAGAAAGAAGAACAAGCAAAACTAATATTTTTGAGCAAGAACACAATTGCCTACTACCCAAAATAAATTTTACATTATTTTGAACCTATAATTTCTGTATTTTAAAAACTTAGCCCATTTCTTTACTTTTTTTTCCCTGGCCACAGCAAATCTAATGTTGCACATACATGACTTCTATGCTTCCAACTCCCACACCTCCACACACAAATACTTAAGCTTCTACGTATGCCTCAGAATATCTGAATTCCAGTGCAGCTACATTAGCATAGAGACAGGTCTAAACACAACGTTGTGCTCTGTAAGTCCTATCTCAGGTATCCCCATTTTTCCCCCTTGAGTCTGCATTTCCTAAGTCACTGATGGTATCTGTTACGCAGGAGGCCTTTACTAAAGTCTTGCTTCACGTGTGAAATTTATTACAATTTTAGACATAACCATATTTCTCACTAGCTGTGCCATCAGAATAAGTGAATGGATATGAAAGTGTGAATAGCCTATAATGGCATAGTAGGATATTTCATCAGAGCATTTGTGTGGCATTATATTGAAGATTCCTGTAGCTAAGATAGCAGCTATTTTTGAGTGTCTATGATTGTACAGAGGCACTCTTCTGATACTTTACACAAATTACCTAATTTAATGTTCACCAAAAAAAAGCTGTTCGGTAAAAATTATTATTTCTATTTTACAGTTAGGAATTTGAGGAAGAGAAAAGTAACTTCCACAAAATCATAGTATTCAAAAACTTATTTTGTCATAGCCAGGATACAAGCTTTATTTTATCTTTCTTCAAAACTTATACTTGGAACCACTCTGATACCTGTGTACAGAGAAACAGGATAGCCGAAAAGTAAATGGCTCACAACATAATTTTACCTAAGATCAGCCTTCTCCTAATGGGATGTTAGTTGAAGCCAAGATAATTATCATTACCGAAAAATATCTATAAAATGTTCTAATCTTGATATGCCTCAAAAAGAAGAGGGACTCTAGCATATTCTGCAAGAGGGGAGCTGTCACTTGTCAGTAGGTCTAAGTGATAATTTGTAAAATGTAATTCTTTAAAACAGTGATACAAATCCCTCACTCAACTGGGTTCATTTACATCTTACTAAACTGGCTTTCAGATAGGGTATCACAACGTAATAGTTAATTCACAGTACTAAGCACAGAAGTCAAGAAACAGATCCATGAATATTTTTAGCTTCTTAAGAGAACACTTTGTACCTTAAGCTAATTTTATTTGTGTATTTCAGGCAGATTAAGAAAAGGCATAGTATAAATATACTGTTAAATATAATAATGTACTGAGATCTGAGTACATTCTGCAGTTGTTACATTGCATGATAAAAATAAAAAGTATCTGGTTAAGTGAAAGAGACAAAGGGATATCAAAGGATAAGGCAAAGAATAACACAGCAAAACAATAAGGAGAAAATGGAAAATTCAATCTGTTACTTGCTAGGCAAACAATAAACACCAAGAAGAACTTCACATAACAGTACTCTGAGAGGGAAAAGTCAGGAGATATTAAATGGTAGAAAGGAGGAATTCATAATCCTGCTCTTAATTAATCATTTAAAACTAGTTCTCCAGATGGGACAGAATGAATTACTCGTATGTTTATATTCGAGTAAAGGAGTCCAGTTGTTCATTGGAAAGCATCTTCAGTTCAGGCCAGCAATGATTTCCCAGATGATGTTACTCAGAACCAGTAAAAATGAAGCAAAAGTTTCCAGGATTTTTAGAAATAAGCCAGCCTTTAAAAATGTTATAACAGTTTACGATTTACATAAAACTTGTGAAAACTGTAGAGTTCCAACAGAACCTAAACCCAGTTTTCCTTATTATTAAAATCTTACATTAGTATAGTATATTTGTCACAAGTAATGGACCATTACTGATGCTCTTGTTAACTAAAGTTTATACTTTATCTAGATTTCCTTAGAACCCCATGCAGGACTCCACATTACATTACATTTAGTGGTCCTATCTCCTTAGTCTCCTCTTGGCCATAACAATTTCCCAGACATTCCTCGTTATGAATGACCTCGACAGTTCTGAGGAGTACTAGTCCAATATTTTTTTAGAATGACCCTTAACAGGAGTTGGGCTGATGTTTTTTCTCACGGTAGGACTGAAGTTAGGTTATGTTTGAGATAGAAACTGTAGAGACAAGTGTCATTCTTATCACACCCTATCAAATGAACACACTATAACCTGGTATCACTTTTGAGGTTAATCTTGACCACCTGGTTGAAATAGTGTTTGTCAGATTTCTCTATTGCATAATCACTCTTTTTTTTTTTTCTTCAATGCCATATGGTACTCTTTGGAGGGTAGCCTATGTACACACCCCATTTAAGGAGTACGGAGATATGGACCACCTCCTTGAGGGCAGGGTATCTACACGGATTCTTTGGAATTCTTCTGCTGGGAAGAATAGTCTATTTTCTCCACTTATCTATCCAATCATTTATTTATATAAGTATGGACTTAAATATTTACTTTATACTATAGTTTATAATTCAGTATTATTTTATTTATTTTGTTGCTCAAATTATTTTAGGTTTAGCTATTGGGAGCTCTTTCAGTTGGCTCCTGTGTCTTTCTGAAATGTCTCCATGGTCACATTGGTTTGCTTTTGTGAGCACTTCCTTATCTTTCTGTCAATATAAAATGCTGTTGGCACATCTTGTGTATTTGCAGCAGCAGTCCTGCAATCAGTCATTTGCCCAAGGGTATTTGGTTTTGTTTTGTTTTTTAAAGAAGAATATAAAAATTTAAAAATACATACAGTATATATAATACACATGCATATAAACAGATATATTTTAGATATTCTATATATCATATATATATAATTTCATATGTATATTTAGATTTTTATATATATTAGAAACAAAAACTGGACACTAGTGTGCATGTTGCTACTGGGATTTAGTATTTCTAGGCCCTTTCAGCAGACAGAAAAAGGAAATATTATGTGTGTATTTTAACACACACATATATACACATTCTATATGTATCGACATGTATCTACATAACATTAAACATGAGTTCATACTGATGTCTCCAACTCTAACCAATTACTAGATGGACCATTCTAACCTTTTCCCCTTCATGGTCTCTAACTTCTCATGGCCACAATAAGACACCTCGCCCCAGCATCTGCCTTTTATTGAATTAATTGTTCAATTCCATTATAAATATATAGTGGTTTCAGAATTGATAACCTTACCCCCATAGGATACAACTTTATCAACTAAAGTACAGTGCTTACTTATAGTCCTTTTGCCTTTAGTCTTACAGCTGCAACTCATTTCCAAAGTTACATAGGTCAGCATGTTTTCCTCTACTCCATTTAGTGAGGTTACTTCATGCACTTCTATTACGATTAGATTGTTTTGTTCTGTCACTTTTTACAAAATGGGATCCTCTGTTCTCCCAAATGTTTTTTGTTGTTGTTTTTAATTACTATACATTGAAGTTCTCTCTTTGTGCTGTAAAGTTTTATAGGTGTTGATAAATGCATAATGTCATATATCCATGAGCATCATTCTTACCAAATAATTTCAACCCCCTAAAATATTCAAAGTACTGATACTTCACATATTCAGCCCTACCCCCAAACACCAGGCAACAGTTGATCTCTTTAAAATTCATTTAGTTTTGCCTTTCCAAAACATCATATAATTGGAATCATGCAATATGTAGCCTAGCTTCTTTCACTTAGCATTTAGATTCAGCCAAGTTTTCACACAGATTGACAAATCATTATTTTTATCTCTGAATGGTAGTCCACTGAATTGATATATTAAAGTTTATCCATTCACTTATTGAAGGACATCTTGGTTATTCCAGATTTTTGTGATTATGAATAAAGTTACTATAAAAATTCACATGCAGGACTTTGTAAGGACATAACTTTTCAAACCAACTTGGTAAGTACATAGGGGGATGATTTTTAGATCATGTGGTAAAACTATGATTTGTTTGGGAAGAAACTTCCACACTGTGTTTCAAAGTCCTATATCATTTTTTTTTATTTTATTAATAATTTATTGTCAGTAAGAAAGACTGGCTAATGGTAGTTTTCAGTAAAAACCTTTACAAGACCATTGCATCACAAATATACAGACACTATAAAAACTGTGTCATGGTGGTTTTGGTTCTAAACAGTCTGCAGAAGGTCCCCATTACACTTTCCAATATCATTTTTAATTTCCACCAGTACCGAATGAAAGGTTCTGATGCTCCATATCCTTGGCTGTCTATTTTTGGATTTTAAGCATTCTAATATGTGTGGTGTTTCACTCTTCTGTAAATTTGCAGTTCCCTGATAAGAAATGATGTTAAACATCTTTTTAAATACATACATGCCACCTATATATTTTCTTTGGTGACCTGCCTGGTCAGATCTTTTATCCATTTTTTTTTTTATTGGAGTATAGTTACTTTACAATGTTGTGTTAGTTTCTGCTGTATTTTATCCATTTTTTAATTGGGCTGTTTAAATTTTTTTGTTGAGTTCTAAGAGTTCTTTGTGTACTGTGGGCACACATTCTTTATCAGAGATGTGTTATGAAAATATCTTCTTCCAGTATGTGGCTTGTCTTTTCCTATTCTAACACTGTCTTTTATAGAGCAGTGGTATTTATTTATTTTTTTATATTGGGGTATAGTTGTTTTACAATGTTGTGTTAGTTTCTACTGTACAGAAAAGTGGAGTTCCCTGTGCTATACAGCAGGTTCTCATTAGTTATCTATTTTATACATGTTAGTGTATATATGTTAATCCCAAACTCCCAATTCATCCCACCCCCTTTCCCCCACTTGGTGTCCATACGTTTGCTTTCTACATCTGTGTCTCTATTTCTGCCTTGCAAACTGGTTCATCTGTACCATTTAGTGGTTTTTACTGTAATAAAGTCCAAGTTATTAATTTTTTCTTTCATGAATCAGGCTTTTAGTGTGGTATCGAAAAACTTATTGACAGGGAATTTCCTGGCAGTCCAGTGGTTAGGACTCCACACTTCCACTGCAGGGGGCACGGGTTCGATCCTTGGTCAGGGAACTAAGATCCTGTAAGCTATGAGGCATGGCCAAAAAAATTAAAAATAAAAACTTATTGACAAAGACAAACCAATTTTTCTCCAATGTTTTCTTTTGCAAGTTTTAATATTTTTGCATTTTATATTTAGGTTTACTATCTCATTTGTCATAACTTTTGTGTATGACATAAGGTATATGTCTAGGTTCGTTTTTTTGTAGACAGTTGTCTGAGTTTTCCAGTATCATTTATTGAAAAGCTATCTTTCCTCCTTTAAACTGCCTTTGTGCCTTTTTTTAAAAGGCACTTTTTTTTAAAAAGGCACTTTTTTAATTGAAGGTTAGTTGATTTACAATATTATATTAATTTCAGGTATACAGCATAGTGATTCAGTATTTTTACAGATTATACTCCATTAAAAGTTATTACAAAATAATGGCTATGATTCCCCGTGATATACAATATATTCTTGTTGCTTATCTATTTTATGTATAGTAGTTTGTATCTTTTAATCCTATACCCCTAATTTGTCCCTCCCACCTCCCTCTCCACTTTGGTAACCACTCCTCATTTTCTATATCTGTGAGTCTGTTTCTGTTTAACATATTCATTCATTTGTATTATTTTTTACTTTCCACATATAAGTGATATCATACAGTATTTGTTTGTCTGACTTATTTCACAAAGCATAATATTCTCTAGGTCCATCCACATTGCTGCAAATGACAGAATTTCATTCTTTTTTATGGCTGAGTAATATTCTATTATATTTATACATACACACAGACACATGCATACCACATTTTCCTTATCCATTTGTCTGTTGATGGGTACCTGGATTGCTTCCACATCTTGGCTATTGTAAATAATGCTGCCCTGAACATTGGGGTGCATGTATTTTTTCGAATTAGTGTTTTCATTTTTTTCCAGATACATATATACACCCAGGAGTGGAATTGCTGGATCATATTTTAGTTCTATTTTTAGTTTTTTGAAGAAACTCCATAGTGCCTGCACCAATTTACATTCCCATCAACAGTGTACAAGGACTCCCTTTTCTCCACATCCTCTCTAACATTTGTTATTTGTAGACTTTTTGATAATAGCCATTCTGACAGATGGGAGGTGATACCTCAGTGTGGTTTTGATTTGCATTCCTCTAGTAATTAGCCATGTTGAGCATCTTTTCATGTGTCTGTTAGCCATCTGTGTGTCTTCTCTGGAAAAATGTCTATTCAGGTCTTCGGTCCATTTTTTGATTGGGTCTTGTTTTTTGGTTTTTTTAAAATATTGAGTTGTATGAGCTGTTTATATATTTTGAATATTAACCTCTTGTCAGTCATCTCATTTACAAATACATTCCATAGGTTGTCCTTTTGTTTTGCTGATAGTTTCCTTTAAGGTCCCATTTGTTTACTTTTGCTTTTATTTCTTGTGCTTTAGGAGGCAGATCTAAAAAAATATTGCTATGATTTATGTCAAAGAGTGCTCTGCCTATGTTCTCTTATAAGAGTTTTATGGTTTCAGTCTTATATCTAGGTCTTGGATTAATCCATTTTGAGTTTATTTTTGTATATGGTATAAGGAAATGTTCTAATTTCATTCTTTTACATGTAGCTGTCCAGTTTTCCCAGCACCACTCGTTGAAGAGACTGTCTTTTCTCCACTGTATATTCTTGTCTCCTTTGTCATAGATTAATTGACCATAAGTGCATGGGTTTATTTCTGAGCTCTCTAGTCTGTTCCATCAATCTATGTGTCTGTTTTTGTGCCAGTACCATACTGTTTTGATTACTGTAGCTTTGTAATATATAGTTGGAAGTCTGGGACCATGTTATCTCCAGCTTTGTTCTTTTTTCTCAAGATTGCTTTGGCAATTTGGTATCTTCTGTGGTTCCATGTAAATTTTAGGATTATTTTTTCTAGTTCTGTGAAAAATGCCATGAGTATTTTGATAGGGATTGCATTAAATCTGTAGATTGCTTTGAGTAGTATGGCCATGTTAACAATATTGATTCTTCCAATCCAAGACCACAGGATATCTTTCCATTTCCTTGTATCATCTTCAATTTTCTTCATCAATGTTTCACAGTTTTCACAGTATTGGTCTTTCACCTTCTGTCTTTGTGCCTTTGTAAAAATCAATTAATTATATTTCCGTAAGTCTATGAGGTCTCTATTATATTACACTGACCTATGTATCTATTCTGTCACCAGTAACATGCTACCTTGATTACTAAAGTTTTATATATTAAGTCTTGAAATCATGCAGTGTGAGTCCTCCAACTTTGTTTTCCTTCTACAGCAGTGTGTTGACTCTTCTAGGTCTTTTGCCTTTCCATAGGAAGTTCAGGATCAGTGTGTCAAGACCTCTAAGATCCTTTCTAGGACTTTGATTGAGATAGTTCTGAATATATAGATCAAGTGTAAGAGAATTTATATCTTAAAAATATTATTTTCCAATAATACACATGTAATAACTCAATTTATGTAGATCCTCTTTGATTTCTTTCATCAGCATTTTATACTTTTCAGCAAACAGATCCTGTACATATTTCATTAGATTTACACTTAGGTTACATTTATATTGGTGCCACCGTAAATGATTTCTTTTTAAATTACACATTCTGATTGGTATTGCTGGCTTATAGGAAAGTAAGGCTTTTGTATAGTGACCTTATATGTTTCCAGTGAACGTGCTATAATTACTTGTTAGTTCCTAGAGATTTCAGGTAGATTCTTTGTTTTCTACATAGATGATCACTCTCTCTGCAAAAGTAGTTTTATTTCTACTTTTTGAATCTGTATTTTTTTTAATTTCTTCTTCTTTATAAAATTTTTGTCCTATTGCACTAAGTAGAACTTCCAGTAAAATGTTAAATAGGCATGCTGATCTTAGGAGGGAAGTGTCCAGTCTCTAACCACTTAGAATCATCTTAGTGATAGGTGTTCTGTAGGCAGGGTTTTTTATTTGTTTGTTTTTGTTTTGATCAAGTGAGGAAGTTTCCACTTATTCCTAGTTTGCTGAGAGTTAGTATCTTGAATGAGTACTGGCTTTTGTCAAATGCTATTTCTAAATCAATTGATATTTGGGTTTTCTTCTTTAGCCAGTTACTGTGGTGAATTACACTGACTGATTTTTTAAATGCTGAACCTACTCTGCTCCCCTGGCATACATCCCATTTGGTATATAATTTTTTCTTACATTTTTGGATTCATTTGCAAATATTTTATTTAGAAATTTTTTGTTCTCTGTTCATGAGAATTTCTGGATGATAGTTTTCTCCCCATGTAATGTCTTCATCTGGTTTAGTTTATGGTAGGACTAGCCTCACAGAATACAGTAGGAAATGTTTCTTCTGCTTCACTGTGTTGGATGGAATATTCCATAAATGTCAATTAAATCAAATGGATTAAAAGTGCTGTACAGGTCATCCGTATCCTTACTGATTTTCTGCCTGCTTTATAAATTCATTACCAGCAGAAGGGTGTTGACGTCTCCAACTATAATAGTGTATTCTGTCTCAAAATAAAAGTTAAAAAATGGAAGAGAAATCAGCTTTAAAAAATCAGCAACTAAAATATCAGAATATGGAGCAGGAAAAGAGAGTAAAAATCCATCAGGGCTGTGTTCTGAGTACTGGGGAAAGTGTGTCCATGAATATTTAGTCCTTAGAAGGCCGGCTGTGGCAGGTTCACGTTTCCCCTTTGCAGTAACAAATTTGGGGGAAGGAATTGCTCACTTGGAATCACATTTCCCAGCCTTCCTCCAGCTTGAATTTAGGTAGGTTCATGTGACCCTTTCTAGACCACAGAATGGTTGCAGAAGTGAGGTATATATATTTCAAGCCACAGTTTGTGAAAGACCTATGACTTCTTCACCTTTTCTCTTTTCATTTCAGACTTGCTGGCAAAACTCAGGGCAATTTGGGGAGTAACTTTTCTAGATGGCACAGCTTTTGTAGCTGGAACTCCAAAGACTGTGTGGAACAGAACATGGCTCACCCACCCCTGGAATGTCACATAACTAAGATATTTTTTTTTACTGTGTTCAGCCACCGATTTTATCATATATCTGTTATAGTGCGTATTGTTACCACAACAAATACAATAATCTACTGTCCATCCCTTACCATAAGACTTGGAGGGATAGAAAAAAGGACAACAGACAGCTGCAGAAAATGACAGGCAACTTACAAAAGCAAAATAAAGCAAAACTACAACAATAATAGCAAATTTTTAAAATGCAGGCTTATTTAGGACTGTCATTTAAAGAGAAAGTAATATTTCTTGCCAGCCATGTAGAATTAGAATCTAGTAGTTTATGTGATGTTGTAACTACTAACCTAATTAACTTTCAAGTTTTTGGAAAACCACAGGTGAAAAACTCCCTTACTAAAAGTAAATAACAAATGATATATTCTTAACTGAATGCACAGTGTTTTGTTCATGTCACCCCCATAACCACAAAATGAGAAAAGGTATACATATAAATTCTTTTTCATTGAAGTAAAATTATGCACTTTAACATTTTTAGTGTTATTTTTAAAAAGCATAAACCATGAGTTGACAAATAAAATTGCATAAGTTCATTTTCAAGTAACTGGGAAAAATTATCTCCAAAACCAACACATGCACACACATACACACTCACACACACACACCAATTTTCCTTCTTTTCTAGGAAATAAAAAGAAGTTATGGAATAAATTCTCCACATATTCCAACATTTTAACAATATACCATCAGATAAAACACAAAAGTTTAAAAGGGAATTGAAACTTGACAAAGTAGGTTCTTTAGCATATCAAAACATAACTAATAAAAATATGAAAATAAAATTGTAGGTCAAAAATTTTGTCAGAAGTGTAAAAAATGACTGAAGGAAATGAATGAGATTCACAGATTTTAGAAAACAACAGCCCTGAATTACACAGTCCTTCATGAGCTCTGTTAGCATTTACTAACCTCTCTCAAATTACAAAATTTTCATTTAGTAAGTAGAAAATAGTATTTGTCTTTAAATTTTATATGGTATGCCTGTGTTCAAATTCAGATCTCTAATTCACATTCATGTCATAATATATTAAAATAAACAACTGTTTTGGGAAGTTTTATTAATAAGGATGGGTCTATTTTCAGCCTAGTGCATATGAGTAAATCTCTTTTGAGCATGCTAGACAAGAACATTATTACACAGAACTCTACTCCCTCAGCATTAACCTGTGAGAAGGTTTTTGGACAGAACCTGAGGAAACCTACTTCACTCAAGTAATAAATAGGATAATAATACGAAAAGGAAAAATAGCAAAAGCTAAAATTTATTAAACACTCTCTACATATAAGGAACTTTACTATTTTTTATTATTTATGTTCCCTAATTTTAAAAACAGTATAGGTGCCAACCATTATTACAGTTTAACACATGAGGAAACTTTACCACTGAAAGATTTAGCAAATTGGCCAAATTATTACAACTCTTATAATTTAATGCTGAGACGAACTGAGGTGTCTCCAATTTCATGTTCTTTACCCATGCTTTGCACTGAATTCCAACCATTTTCTCTCTCCTATTTAACCAGCTGACACACTGAAATTGTAGCCTATTTCAATGTCTTTTTTGATCTCTCCCTCCCTTCCCTTCACTCCTTCTATCAATGTCACTTTCTACTTGCTGGACTTGTGTTTTACTCAAGTTTCTATGGCCATGATTTTACAGTTTAGATCACTGTAATTACTGCACACCCAAGATAAAAAAGTGTGTGATGGTATCTGCAGGAACCCGTGTGATTGTGAGATAGACAGTAGGGTTTCCTCTGTTAACTGTAATAGATGATCAGTGAATACAAGATCGAGACGGTCAGGCAGGCTCGAATAGGGTCCAAAGATCTGACCGGGTATATCACTTTCTTGTGGCTGCTTTGAGGAACTACCAAAAATTGGGTGGCTCAAAACAAAGAACTTTTTTTCCTCGTAGTTCTGGAAGCCAGAGTCTGAAATCTAAGAGGTGACAGGGTCACTTTCCCTCTGGAGGATATAAGGGAGAGTCCTTCTTTAACTATTACCACTTCTGGTGGTTGTTGGCAAACTTGATTTTCTCTGCTTGTGGCCACATCACTCCAGTCTCTGCCTTAGTCTTCACAGCACCTTCCCCAGGTTTTCAGAAAGCTCCCTCATGCCTCTTCCTAGTCAGTAGTCCCCAAGAGACCACTCTTCTCACGTCTATCTCTAGACTAACTTCAAATAAATACACAGACTGAAATAAATGGAATAATTTATAAATTAAATTTATACAACTTCATAAAATTCATATAGATAGTATTTATATAGATGGTATCACAAAGACTATCCACTAAGCTCAAAAGAAATAATTCTGATGATGGATGATAGGGTTTAAGTTCAACTCAAGAACCTCACCAGATCAATGAAGTCATGCACTATGGGCAATCATCCTTTCAAAATACTAGTTAAGACACAGAAGCCATTCAAAATGTCACTTATAAATTTAATAAGCATGTAATATTGTAGGAAAAGCTACCATGAATGAAGATATTATTTATTTAACCTTATTACCTGAATGTATACATTTTGAGAAAGGGAGGGACAAGTTATAACTAAATAAAATCATGCAACCTGCTAAAATTTGGTAGAAAACTCAGATGTAGAAGTACGAAGTCCAGGACTCCTAGTAACTCAGTATATGACATTAAAAAGTTATTTTAATTTTGTGTCACCCAATGCCCTAAATTAGAAAATAAATATTAAAAAGATATGTCTGCTAGACCTAGGTAAATGCTTCAAGAATACTGAATAATATAACATGTTATATAAAATGTTAAATACCACATAATTAATAATACTGTAATCAACTTGAATTTTTAAATTATTTTCCTAGTTAAAGATAAGGATGCCACTTCACCGTGTGCATTCCTTTAAGTTAGCACTATATCAGATTATATGAAAATCAGTGCCCATGAATATAAACTGCTTTCTTTTAAAAAAAGATAGTTTAAAAATAGAATTTTTTAAACATCTTTATTGGAGTATAATTGCTTTACAATGGTGTGTTTCTGTTTTATAAAAAAGGGAATCAGTTATACATATACATATATCTCCATATCTCTTCCCTCTTGTATCTCCCTCCCACCCTCCCTATCCCACCCCTCTAGGTGGTCACAAAGCACTGATCTCCCTGTGCTATGTGGCTGTTTCCCACTAGCTATTTTACATTTGGTAGTGTAGATATGTCCATGCCACTCTCTCATTTCGTCCCAGCTTACCCTTCCCCCTCCCCGTGTCCTCAAGTCCATTCTCTACGTCTGCGTCTTTATTCCTGTCCTGCCCTAGGTTCATCAGAACAATTTTTTTTTAATTTCCATATATATGTGTTAGCATACGGTATTTGCTTTTCTCTTTCTGACTTACTTCACTCTGTATGACAGACTCTAGGTCCATCCACCTCACTACAAATAACTCAATTTCATTTCTTTTTATGGCTGAGTAATATTCCATTGTATATATGTGCCACAACTTCTTTATCCATTCATCTGTCAATGGACACTTAGGTTGCTTCCATGTCCTGGGTATTGTAAATAGAGCTGTAATGAACATTGTGGTACATGACACTTTTTGAATTATGGTTTTCTCAGGGTATATGCCCAGTAGTGGCATTGCTAGGTAATATGGTAGTTCTATTTTTAGTTCAAAAATAGAATTTTTAGTAAAACTATCTCCTTGGCAAGGACATTTTTTCCACAGCTGACAGCACATCAACCAAAATATTAAACTTTGCATAGTCCTGAATATATTTTGTATCTTTAAATTTCTGAAAAGCAAATTCAGAAAAGTTTTGTGTATATATAGTTGCGTGTATATAGCTCTTCTTACAGAAGTTTACAGATGCAAATTTATACAATTATGCTTCATAATTTCAAAGACCAATAAATTATTCTCCAAATCTAACAGCAGGTTTCCAGCAGTATGATGCCGTGGAAGTCCTGGAAGCATGGAGAACTTCCTGCCATCAGAGCAGGAAGAACAGAGCACAGCACACCCACCAGCTCTGCAAGGCAGGGCTTGAACTGTTACCCTCCATTGCCCACTGTGACTACATGGCACCATTTTTTTTTTACTTTGGAGTCAGACTCTTTGTATGTATGTATTGTAGTACAGTTGATTTACAGTATTATATTAGCTTCAGGTATACAGCATAGTGACTCAGTATTTTTACAGATTTTACTCCCTTAAAACCTATTATAAGATAATAGCTATAATTCCCTGTGCTAAACAATATATCTTTGTTGCTTATCTATTTTTTACACATTAGTTTGTAACTCTTATTCCCGTACCTTTATCATGTCCCTCCCCCTTCTCTCTCCCCACTTGTTTTCTACATCTGTTGAGTCCATTTATGTTACTTTTTAGATTCCACATGTAAGTGATATCATACAGTATTTGTCATTCTCTGTCTGACTTATTACACTAAGCATAATATCTCTAGGTCCATCCACATTGCTGAACATGGCAGAATTTCATTCTTTTTATGGCTGAATACTATTCCATTGTGTACATATATATCACATCTTCTTTATCCATTCATCATTGATGGACACTTGGGTTGATTCCATGTCTTGTATTTAAATCCTGGCACATCACTTATTCAGTGATTGGGGGCAATTTTATTTATTATTCTATGCTTTAGTGTCATCATATATAAATAGGAACATCAATAATAACTATCTCATAAAGTTGGTATGATGATTTTTTAAATTAATTTATTCATTTATTTTAAAAATCTTTATTGGAGTATAATTGCTTTCAGTGCTGTGTTATTTTGTGCTGTATAACAAGGTGAATTAGCTATAAGTATACATATATCACCATATACCCTCTCTCTTGTGCCTCCCTCCCACCCTCCCTATCCCACCCCTCTAGGTGGTCAGAAAGCACACAGCTGATCTCCCAGTGCTATGCAGCTGATTCCCACTAGCTATCTATTTTACATTTGGTAGTGTATATATGTCAATGCTACTCTCTCACTTTGTCTCAGATTACACTCCTCATCCCCGTGTCTTCAAGTCCATTCTCTATGTCTGCGTCTTTATTCCTGTCCTGTCCTTGGCTTCATGAGAACCTTTTCTTTTTTTTTTTAGATTATATATATATATGTTAGCATACAGCATTTGTTTTTCTCTTTCTGCCTTACTTCACTCTGTATGAAAGAATCTAGGTCCCTCCACCTCACTACAAATAACTCAATTTCATTTCTTTTTATGGCTGAGTAATATTCCATTGTATATATGTGCCACATCCTCTTTATCCATTCATCTGTCGATGGACACTTAGGTTGCTTTCGTGTCCTGGCTATTGTAAATAGTGCTGCAATGACTATTGTGGTGCATGACTCTTTCTGAATTATGGTTTTCTCAGAGTATATGCCCAGTAGTGGGAATGCTGGGTCATATGGTAGTTCTATTTTTAGTTTTTTAAGGAACCTCCATACTGTTCTCCATAGTGGCTATATCAATTTACATTCCCACCAACAGTGCAAGAGGGTCCCCTTCTCTCCACACCCTCTCCAGCATTTATGGTTTGTAGATTTGTTGATGATGGCCATTCTGACCGATATGAGGTGATACCTAAATGTGGTTTTGATTTGCAGTTCTCTAATGATTAGTGATGTTGAGCATCCTTTCATGTGTTTGTTGGAAATCTGTATATATTCTTTGGAGAAATGTCTATTTAGGACTTCTGCCCATTTTTGGATTGGGTTCTTTGTTTTTTTCAGATTGAGCTGCATGAGATGTTTGTATATTTTGGAGATTAATCCTTTGTCAGCTGCTTCATTTGCAAATATTTTCTCCCATTCTGAGAGTTGTCTTTTCATCTTGTTTATGGTTTTGGTTGTGCAAAAGCTTTTAAGCTTCATTAGGTCCAATTTGTTTAATTTTGTTTTTGTTTCCATTTCTCTAGGAGGTGGGTAAAAAGGATCTTGCTGTGATTTATGTCATAGAGTGTTCTGCCTATGTTTTCCTCTAAGAGTTTGATAGTGTCTGGCCGTACGTTTAGGTCTTTAATCCATTTTGAGTTTATTTTTGTGTATGGTGTTAGGGAGTATTCTAATTTCATTCTTTTATGTGTAGCTGTCTAGTTTTCCCAGCACCACTTATTGAAGAGGCTGTCTTTTCTCCATTACTTATTCTTGCCTCCTTTGTCAAAGATAAGGTGACCATATGTGTGTGGGTTTATCTCTGTGCTTTCTATCCTGTTCCATTGATCTTTATTTCTGTTTTTGTGCCAGTACCATAGTGTCTTGATTACTTAAGCTTTGTATTATAGTCTGAAGTCAGGGAGCTTGATTCCCCCAGCCCTGTTTTTCTTTCTCAAGATTGCTTTGGCATTCGGGGTCTTTTGTGTTTCCATACAAATTGTGAATTTTTTTGTTCTAGTTCTGTGAAAAATGCCAGTGGTAGTTTGATAGGGATTATATTGAATCTGTACATTGCTTTGGGTAGTATAGTCGTTTTCACAATGTTGATTCTTCCAATCCAAGAACATGGTATATCTCTCCATCTCTTTGTATTCATTAATTTTTCACATCAGCGTCTTAGAGTTTTCTGCATACATGTCTTTTGTCTCCTTAGGTAGGTTTTTTCCTAGGTATTTTATTCTTTTTGTTGCAATGGTAAATGGGACTGTTTCATTAATTTCTCTTTCAGATTTTTCATCTTTAGTGTATACGAATGCAAGAGATTTCTATGCATTCATTTTGTATCCTGCTACTTTACCAAATTCATTGATTAGCTGTAATAGCTTTCTGGTAGCGTCTTTAGGATTCTCTATGTATAGTATCATGTCATCTGCAAGCAGTGACAGTGTTACTTCTTCTTTTCCAATTTGGAATCCTTTTATTTCTTTTTCTTCTCTGATTGCCATGGCTAAAACTTCCAAAACTATGTTGAATAACAGTGGTGAGAGTGGGCAACCATGTCTTGTTCCTGATCTTAGAGGAAATGGTTTCAGTTTCTCATCACTGAGAACGTTGTTGGCTGTGGGATTGTCATATATGGCCTTTATTATGTTGAGGTAGGTTTCCTCTGTGCTGACTTTCTGGAGACTTTTTACCATAAAGTCCCCTACTATCTTTGTGTTACTGTGGATTTCCCCTTTTATGGCTGTTAGCATTTGCCTTATGTATTGAGGTGCTCCTAAGTTGGGCGCATAAATATTTACAATTGTTATATCTTCTTGGATTATACCTTGATCATTATGTAGTGTCCTTCTTTGTCTCTTGTAATAGTCTTTATTTTAAAGTCTACTTTGTCTCATATGAGAATTGCTATTCCAGCTTTCTTTTGATTTCCATTTGCATGGAATATCTTTTTCCGTCCTCTCACTTTCAGTGTGTATGTGTCCCTAGGTCTGAAGTGGGTCTCTTGTAGACAGCATATATATGGGTCTTGTTTTTGTATCCATTCAGCCAGTCTATGTCTTTTGGTTGGAGCATTCAGTTCATTTACATTTAAGGTAGTTAACAAATGTATGTTCCTATTACCATTTTCTTAATTGTTTTGGGTTTGTTATTGTAGATCTTTTCCTTCTCTTGTGTTTCATGCCTAGAGAAGTTCCTTTAGCATTTGTTGCAAAGCTGGTTTGGTGGTGCTGAATTCTCTTAACTTTTTCTTGTCTGTAAAGGTTTTAATTTCTCCTTTGAATCTGAATGAGATTTTTGTTGGGCAGAGTAATCTTGGTTGTAGGTTCTTCCCTTTCATCACTTTAAATATGTCCTGCCACTCCCTTCTGGCTTGCAGAGTTTCTGCTGAAAGATTAGCTGTTAACCTTATGGGGATTCTCCTGCATATTATTTGTTGTTTTTCCCTCATTGCTTTAATATTTTTTTCTGTGTATTCAGTTTTTGATAATTTGATTAATATGTGTCTTAGCATGGTTCTCATTGGATTTACCCTGTATGGGACTCTCTGTGCTTCCTGGATTTGATTGACTATTTCCTTTCCCATGTTAGGGAACTTTTCAACTATAATCTCTTCAAGTATCTTCTCAGATCCTTTCGTTTTCTCTTCTTCTTCCTGGGACCCCTATAATTCAAATGTTTGTGCGTTTAATATTGTCCCAGTGGTCTCTGAGACTGTCCTCAATTCTTTTCATTGTTTTTTCTTTATTCTACTCTGTGGCAGTTATTTCCACTATTTTATCTTCCAGGTCACGTATCCGTTCGTCTGCCTCATTTATTCTGCTATTGATTCTTTCTAGAGAAGTTTTAATTTCACTTATTGTGTTGTTCATCGTTTGTTTGCTCTTTAGTTCTTCTAGTTCCTTGTTAAACGTTTCTTGTATTTTCTCCATTCTATTTCCAAGATTTTGGATCATCTTTACTCTCATTACTCTGATTCTTTTTCAGGTAGGCTGTGTTCTTCCTCTTCATTTGTTTGGTCTGGTGGGTTTTTACCTTGCTCCTTCATCTGCTGCATATTTCTCTGTCTTTTCATTTTGTTTAACTTACTGTGTTTAGGGTCTCCTTTTTGCAGGCTGCAGGTTCGTAGTTCCCATTGTTTTTGGTGTCTTCCCCCCAGTGGGTGAGGTTAGTTCAGTGGCTTCTGTAGGCTTCCTGGTGGAAGGGACTGGTACCTATGTTCTGGTGGGTGGGGCTGGATCTTGTCTTTCTGGTGGGCAGGGCTGCATCCAGTGGTGTGTTTTGGGGTGTCTGTGAACTTAGTATGACTTTCTGCAGCCTCTCTGCTAATGGGCGGGGTTGTGTTCCTGTCTTGCTAGTTGTTTGGCATGGGGCATCCAGCGCTGGAGCTTGCTGGCCATTGGGTCTTAGTGTTGAGACAGAGATTGCTAGGAGAGCTCTCGCCGATTGAGGGTTGGGAGGTCTCTGGTGGTCCAATATCTTGGACTTGGTCCTCCCAACTCGGAGGCTCAGGCTTGACACTGGCTGGAGCACCAAGATCCTGCCAGCCACACGGCTCAGAAGAAAAGGAAGAATAAAAAACGGAAAAAAAATAATAATAAAAAAATAAATAGAATAATATAAAAAATAAAATTAAAAAAAGGAAGAGAGCCACCAAACCAATAAACAAATCCACCAATGATAACAAGCACTAAATACTAAACTAAGATAAACATAAAAATCAGAAACAAATCAGTCTCAGAAAGCAAACCCCAAGTCTACAGTTGCTCCCAAAGTCCTCCACCTCAATTTTGGGAACATTCATTGTCTATTCAGGTATTCCAAAGATGCTGGGTTCATCAAGTTAATTGTGGAAATTTAATCTGCTGCTCCTGAGGCTGCATGGAGAAATTTCCCTTTCCCTTCTTTATTCGCACAGCTCCTGGGGTTCAGCTTTGGTTTTGGCCTCAATTCTGCATGTAGGTCGCCCTCAGGGGTCTGTTCCCCACCCAGACAGGAGGGGGTTAAAGCAGCGGCTGATTAGGGCTCTCTTGCTCACTAAGGCTGGGGAGGCGGTTGGGTACAGTAGTCATAATTGGAATGCGGTTTGAGCCTGCAGTGGCAGAGGCCAGCATGACATTGCAGCAGCCTGAGGCGCGCCGTGTGTTCTCCTAGGGAAGCTGTCCCTGGATCTCGGGATCCTGGCAGTGGCGTGCTGCACAAGCTCCCGGGGGTGGGGTGGGGGGCGGGGCAGTGTGTCCTGACCTGTGCTTGCACACAGGATTCTTGGTAGCAGTGACAGCAGTGTTAGTATATCATGCCCATCTTTGGGGTCTGAGCTGATAGCTGTGGCTTGGCCCATCTCTGGAGCTCTCTTAGGCAGTGCCCTGCCTTCTGTGGGCAGACAGGGAAGGAATCCCCTCTCCTCTTGCACCCTGAAACAATGGTCCCTTGCCTCTCCAGCAGGTCCAGACATTTTCCCGGATGCCCTCCCGGCTAGTTGTGGTGCCCTAGCCCCCTTCAGCCTGTCTTCAAGCAGCCAACCCCAGTCTTCTCCCTGGGATCTGATCTCTGAAGCCTGAGCCTCAGCTCCCAGCCCCCACCTGCCCCGGCAGGTGAGCAGAGAAGCATCTCAGATTGCTGAGTGTTGGTCGGCACCGATCCTCTGTGCGGGAGTCTCTCCGCTTTGTCCTCTGCACCCCTGTTGCTTCACTCTCCTCCGCAGCTCTGAAGCTTCCCTCCTGCCCACCTCGCATCCCTGCCAGTGAAGGGGCTCCCTAGTGTGTGGAAACTTTTCTTCCTTCACAGCTCCCTCCCAGAGGTGCAGGTCCCATCCCTATTCTTTTGTCTCTGTTTTTTCTTTTTTCTTTTGCCCTACCCAGGTACATGGGGATTTTCTTGCCTTTTGGGAAGTCTGAGGTCTTCTGCCAGCATTCAGTAGGTGTTCTGTAGGAGGTGTTCCACATGTAGATGTATTTTTGATGTATTTGTGGGGAGGAAGGTGATCTCCACATTTTACTCCTCCGCCATCTTGAAGGTCTCCCTTGTGGGTGGTGCGCGCAGCTGCCATGCACTGGAGGAACCCAGGTGTCCAGTGGTTCCAGAAGTCTCGCTCCGAACCGCTCCTTTTCCTCTCGAGCTTTACCAAAGTGCCTCTTCTCATGGCACCTGAGGGGCTGGGAGTATGGCGCACAGGCAGCAGGCGCGGCACTCCACCACGTCTGGGCACCCCTACTGGCTATGATGATTCAGTGAATTAAAAGAGTGCTTAGGGGCTTCCCTGGTGGCGCAGTGGTTGAGAATCTGCCTGCTAATGCAGGGGACACGGGTTCGAGCCCTGGTCTGGGAAGATCCCACATGCCACGGAGCAGCTGGGCCCGTGAGCCACAGTTGCTGAGCCTGCGCGTCTGGAGCCTGTGCCCCGCAACGGGAGGGGCCGCGATAGAGAAAGGCCCGCGCACCGCGATGAAGAGCGGTCCCCGCACCGCGATGAAGAGTGGCCCCCGCTTGCCGCAACTGGAGAAAGCCCTCGCACGAACCGAAGACCCAACACAGCCAAAAAATAAATAAATAAATAAATAAATAAATAAATAAATAAATAAAAAGAAAAATCCTTTAAAAAAAAAAAAAAAAAAAAAAAAAAGAGTGCTTAGAAGAGTGCCTGGTAACTTGTAAACATTTAAACAAAAATGAGTGAATGATGGTGATGATGATGATGATTCTAATTTGCTGCCTAAACTTTCTGTACTACCATACATTGTGGCAAGAGGCTATAAATTACAGTTAATATGTACTATTTGCACAGATAAAGGCCAGAGTTGGGAGAGAAAAAATGCTACATACTGCCATGTGACAGGAGCTAACCTAAAGAATGGAGATGGTGATGAAACGGTGAACAAAATATATGAGTAAAATAACACGAGTTAACCATCTAGTATATAGAAAGGAAGTATATAAGATATGATATGAACATGCTACATGATAATAACTTGTGCATACACATATATTTTGGTCTCTTCTCTGATCTCTTATGTATGGGGTATGTACCTTATAAAGTTTGTTGAATTCAGTTTGTTTTTGTGTATGAGCTACAATATCTTATTTATATGTTTAATTCTAGGAGCACAGTTCCATGTCTTGTATATTTCTACCACCCTGCACTCAATTATATCTCAACTTTGGACCTGGGTGCCTTAGCACCTAGGATAAAATTATAGGATAAATTCTATAAATTTCATGTTTAGCTAATGTGAAGATTTTATGCATTTCTCTGAGAACCTTGAGAAGATACTCCTTTATAAGTTAGCATAACCTTAAAATAGAAATTATAGGAATTATAATCATATTGCAATGATTAGGGACTGAACTGCTGACCCTCAAGCTTTGCAGATCTTCTTGAACTGAAACCTATTTCTTTCTTGAAAAAGACATATATAGTCCAACACTTCTCCTTCATGAACCTGGGAGCAAAGCAATAAATCTCCACTTCAGAGGATGGCAGAATTCATTCTCCTATGAATAGGAGGAAAAGAGTCCTGGCTGAATTCAGCCTCAAAAGCCACTACAGAAAACACAGCTTTGAAAAAGTTGTCAACCAAATGTGGAAGAAATGAGTAGACTATGGTAGGCTAGATGGGAGGTGCAAAAGGGGGCATAATGATAATTAACATCAAGTGATAATGCTATAGATGTTGTTATGTTGAGATCAGTGAATACAGCTGTCCATTCACTCTCACTGCTCACTAATTCCAGTGCAATCACTAGCACTACAGAATCAAAAATCAAACAGCAAACACTGCTGTATGATTTAAACACCGAAATATGTTAGATAATGAACTTTTTGCAACAAGTTGTATGTTTAACTAAGTACATAAAATAGCTAACACCCAGAGAGCACTTCATATGTGAAAGGTATTATTCCAATTTTGCAAATACTGCACATATTAAGTAATTAAATGCTCACAAAAACTCTGTGAGGTGGTGTTATTTATCCTCGTTTTACAGATGAAGAGACTGAGGCACAGCGAAATTAAGTGACTTGCCCATAGGAAGCCAGACTATAATCTGATCGCTGATTATTCACGGTAACTCAACAGTTATTTTCCCATTCATCTGCCAACCATGGCCCCAAATTAAAATAGATAAATAAGCACAGCAAGAGGCCTACAGTAGACTGATAAGAAGCCTAGAGGTAACAAGACTCCTGAAGAAACTGAAGAGCTAATGAGTCATCTGTGAATAAACTGTGAATTTCTTTTTTTAGTGTCTTTCTCAATCTGGCATCTTTCACAACCACTAAATAAATTTGCAGAAACAATGAACAGTAGAAATAATAAAGCCTGTGGTAAGTGTTGGTTTATTTGCCTTCTAAGCTGTAGCCATAAATTTACACTTCTCTCCTTCAGCAACTGAATTTATAATTCCAGCCAACATGAATGAGAAATTCTCAAAATGTTTAGAGACCCCTACAAATATCTGCATGGTCCTAAAGCTCTTGAACCTACTGTATACCCATTGAGGCACTGTGTCCACTGTCTGGGGAGGGAGCCCCTGATGATCAGGCTGCACCACAATATCTTCCCTGATCATGTAGTTCCACAAAGATATAACAGCACTTCAGTTCTGGAGTGAAATTATTCTTCCTACACACCGCACGAGGCCCTGATTCCTCTTAGAAATACTGAGGAACCGAATGTGGACAAAAGAGTTAAATATTATGGTCACTACTTAATGAGCCAATAGAGAACCTTATGAGCTTGTCACGATGCTGATGATGTTCTGCCCTGCAACACAAGCATGCATACATATGTGTGTATACATACATACACACATATACTCTGTTTTGCCTTTTTGTAGCAGTGGCTTTGCCCAATTCATCTCTATTTTTCTTAAAATAGTTACTACAAAACCTGCCAGTTCTAGGCACTGATACTTATACCTGTATGCATTAGGTTTAATTATTTATATGCTCAGGCCTCTGCTTTCCTCATCTTTGAAAGAAAAATGGAAATAATATAACACAGGATTTGGAAGAGGATTAAGGGCAATAAAATATATAAGCACCAGCACCTTTTAATCTATCAATAAATATTATCTGCTATTATTATTATTATTTTATCAGTTAATTTGAACTTCATGTTAACCTTTGAGATAGCTGAGAATTTGAAAGTAAAGAGACAGTTTCAGAAAGGCCAACTTAATTGTTGAAATTATTATCTGTAATAAGGGGAAGACTGACAATTCTTTTATTGAGTAGTTTGTTAAAACTGAACTTGATTTAGAAGTTAATAGATCACTTTTCATACCTGAGCCTCAACCAATCCTATTTTAGCCATAGTTTTTTCATTTTTAAAGACATGTATAAAAAAGGCTATGGTTAAGTCAGCATTTTCCAAATTATTTGGGACATATGTTCATATGTATCCTCCTTCCTCCCTAAACAAAAAGGATTAGAGATTTCCAGTTTACGTTCACACAGAGAAACAGCTTGGGAGTCATCACTCTCATCCTGTCAATATGGAAAAAGCTGAACAAACTAAAAATCAACAACTCTGCTAGATCCATCAGAGAATTGAGGGCAAACTTCTGACCAGAAAATTGGAGAGAAAGAAGAATATAGTGAAGAACAGCTTACTCAGAGTAGAAGGAGCTGGAGCCAGTAACTTCCAGGAACACATAAACATTAACTGATTAATTGCTGCAGGCTGACTGTGAACTAGCTTCAGAACTAAAAACTCCAAGAGGCCCAGTTTTAGCGGGGGGGGGGGGGGGGCTCACACTTGGACAAGATTTACCTCCAAGAGCCCCACTAGGTTCTCATGGTGAAGACTGGACTGTGCTTCTTGGGTCAGGAGGAGGGGGACAGTAACCGTTCTGAAATATGCCCAGAGCTTTCTGTCTCCATAACAAAAGCCTGCCCTGAAGAGAAAACACTTTACCAGAACCTTAAATGATTTAGGGGAAGAGGAACACACAACATGACTCCCTTCTAGGCTTCCTGTATCTCCTAAGGGGAGGATAAAAGGCTAAACAACTTTTCTGAAGGCCAAAACCAAGGGACTCTGGCCCTCTGAAATATGGAGGTTTAGTCATAAGATTATAGAAAGCTTCCCCTCCTAAATATCCTATGACCACTTCAAGAGGACTCCAACATAACATGGATTACAAATTAAAGAACTGAAAGCTACAGGCTCTAGTTTAGATGGAGTTTCTAGGGAAATCCAAAGACAAAGGGGAAGACAAAATAAGGACAGCAGAGGAAACTGAATCCTCTGACACACACATTAAACATAGCTTAATTCCAGCCAGATAAACATAAATCCACACACTAAAGGCCTATTTAAATAAGTACATATTAGGTGATACATAATGTCTGGGTTTCAACCAAAAATTAAAAGCCATGACAAAAGACAAGGAAAATACACAGCCTAAGAATAAAAAGCAAGCAAGAGAACTAGAACAGATATGGCAGAAATCTTGGAATTATAAGACATGAATTTTTAAATAACTGTAATTAAGGGCACTAATAGAAAAAGTGGACAACATGTAAGAACAGATGGATAATGAAAGCTGAGAGATGGCAACTCTATGAAAGAATTTTTTTTTAATAGTAGACATAAAAAAAACACTGTAACAGAAATAAAGAATGCCTTTGATGAATTCATTAGTAAACTGGACGTAACTGAGGAAAGACTCAGCAGGCTTGAAGATATGTTAATGGAAACTTCCCAAATTGAAAAGCAAAAAGAAAAAGGAATGAAAAAAAATAGAACAGAATATCCAAGAACTGTGGGACAACTATAAAAGATGTAACATATGTTTAATGGAAATGCCAGAATGAGAAGAAAGAGATAATCAATAAACAACCTATAACAGGAACAGAAAAGAGTTTTATTTGAACCAAACTGAGGACTATAGCCTGGAAGACATGGAATCAACAGCACTTGAATTGTGTTCTGCTTGACTACAAAATGGGGAAGTCTTATAAAGGCAAAACCCACAAAATTACATAAGTTGTTTGCCAAGAATTAGGATTGGAGCTGGCAAGAAGCAAGGGTGCTTATTAAAAGTAAGGATTTGCTGGGGTCCGAAATGGCCGCATAGTTACAAGGGGAGACCTTGAGACCATAAGGTTGCTGCTGGCAGCTGCTATAGCAGATATTGTTTTGAGAAAGGCTAGTGGTGTCCTTGGGTCTGATACAGTTCAGAAAATTCAAGTTCTCAGTGATGTAGGAACGTGTCTGAAACCACACCCGTAATGGCCACCTGGCTCCATCCTGGATGCCTGAACCATAGTTACTCCATTTTGATTTTTAAATGCATTCTTTTCTTTAATGGTTAAAGCAGATATACAATGTATGTTTGACATACCACAAAATAGGCTCTTCTGGTTAGCATAAAATTCAAGTAACATCATGTAGAATCTAGAACGACTTCCTCATGCCTCAGTATGTGAAAATTTCTTCCATCAGAAAGAAAGAAACAGAAGATATACCTGAAATAATAATGGATAAGAGTCTTCCAAAATTAATGACAGATAACAAATCACAGATCCAGGAAGCTCTGAAAAAACCAAGCAGGATAAATATCAAAAATGTATAACTAGGCATATCCATATTCAAACTGCAGAACACCAAAGGTAAATAAAAAAATCTAGAAAGAAGCCAGGAGGTGTGTGGGGGGATAACTTACCTATAGAGAAACAAAGGTATATATTACATTGGACTTCTCTTTAGAAAACTTGCACACAAGAAGAGGATGGAGTGAAATATTTGAAGTGTTGAAAGAAAAAATTCAGTAAAACAGAATTCTGTATCCAACATAATTATCTTCCAAAAGTGGAGAGAAAAAGGTCTTTCTCAAACAAACAAAAAATGAGGGAATTTGGTCACTAGTGAATGTTAAAAGAAGTCCTTCAGAAAGAAAGAAAATATGTTGTACACGCAGATCTACACTTGGGGGCAGGTAAGAGCAAAGTGAAAAGGGTGGATGGCTTACTATGATATGGCTCTGTGAGATTGAGAAGAGGCATAGAACTCAAGGTTTCTCCACCAGGTGGGAGAGAGAGAACTGGAGCATGCCTCCAAAGCCCCAGCCTTTGGGTGTGCTGCTCAAGAGGCTAGTTTCTGTCTTGCCTCCATTGGAGATGGAACCCATATAGTTTGATGGGGGCAACTAGGAATAAAGGAAAAGGTGCAGGCAATCTGCTGTGCCCAGCATACCTCAGCAAATTTGGGAGAAGGCACAGAACTCAAGGCTTCTCCACAGGGAAGGAGGAGGAGAAGTAAAATGTGCCTCCAAAGTCCTGGCCAGAGGTGTGAGATACCAGAGAGAGCAAGAAATTATGGGCTCATTCAAAAAAAGAGAAAGCAGAAAAATCCACTCTAATTAGGAATCTGAATGAGTCCAGAGAATACACATCCATAGGAAAGATTAGATAGGCTCCTAGAATCTCTAGTGAATTAGGGAAGATCTTCTCTCTCAAAGCCAGTCTATAAAGACTGAGAGGTGGCTGTTTCTTCAAACGCAGATACCAATACAAAGCTACAAGGAACACAAGAATCAGAGAAACGTAACACAATCAACAGAACAAATGTCTACAAATAATATCAATAAATGCTGCAGAGGGTGTGGAGAAAAGGGAACCCTCTTACACTGTTGGTGTGAATGCAAACTGGTGCAGCCATTATGGAAAACAATATGAACGTTGCTTAAAAAGCTAAAAATAGAGCTACCATATGATCCAGCAATCCAACTCCTATGCATGTATCAAGAAAACATGAAAACTCTTAATTCAAAAAGATACATGAACACCAGCGTTCATAGCAGCACTATATACAATAGCCAAGACATGGAAGCATCCTAAGTGTCCATCAACAGATGAATGGGTAAAGAAGATGTTTTATATATATATGTGTGTGTGTGTGTGTGTGTGTGTGTATACACACACACACACACATATTACTCAGCCATTAAAGAAGGAAATATTGCCATTTGTGTCAACATGGATGGACCTAGAGATTATCATAGTAAGCGAAATCAGAAGGAGAAAGACAAATATCACATGGTATCGCTTACATGTGGAATCTAAAAAAAATGATACAAATGAACTTATTTACAAAATAGAAACAGACTCACAGACACAGAAAACAAATTTATGGTTACCAAAGGGGAAAGGTGATAAATTAGGAGTTTGGGATTAACAGATACACACTACTATGTATAAAATAAATAATAAGGACCTACTGTATAGAACAGGGAACTATATCTTGTGATAAGCTATAATGGAAAAGAATCTGAAAAAGAATATAAAAGACTAAATCACATTGCTGTACACCTGAAACTAACACAGTATTGTAAATCAACTATAGTCCAGTAAAAAAGATTTTAAAAAATCAAGTATACAATCAACAGAACAAAATAAATCTCAAATAACTGACCCTAAAGAAATTGAGACTGAGGAGTGATGTCATCATCATGATGGAATAAACCTAAGAAAGCAAGGAGGGATCCTCTCCTAGAGGTTTCAGTGTGACCACAGCCCTGCCAACACCTTGAATTTGAACTTCTAGCATCCCAAACTGTGAGAGAATAAATTTCTGTTGTTTTAAGCCATTCAGTTCATAGTAATTTGTTATGGCGGCCCTATAAAGCTAAGACAGTTTGTGTTTGTTTGTTTGTTTGTTTATGGCTGTGCTGCATGGCATGCAGGAACTTAGTTCCCTCAGGGATCAAACCTGTATCCCCTGCAGTGGAAGCGTGGCATCCTAACCACTGGACTGCCAGGGAATTCCCTAGGACAGTTTATTTAACAACAAAAGCAGAAAAAACAACTCCTACCTCACTCTATGAGGCCAGCCTTGCCATAATACCCAATCAATGAAGACATCACAAGGAAAGAAACCTATAGACCAATAATTTCATAAACATAGACCCAAAAATCCTAAATAAAATATTTGCAAATGAGTCAAAAAATTTAAGAAAAGAATTGTACCCCATGACCAAGTCAAATTTATACCAGGCAATCAAGGAAGATTCAACACACACACACAAATCAATGTAATTTGAGACATCAACTGGCTAGACAGAAAAAAACATAATCATATCAACTGATGCAGAAAAATCATTTGACAAAATTCAACACCCATTCATGGTTAAAAACTCTCAGCAAAATAGCAATAAAGGGAAACTTACTCCCTTGTTAAAGAATGCCTGCAAAACATCTAGAGCTCATATGATTCTTAGTGGTGAGAGACTGGAAGCTTCTCTAAGATGGGAAACAAGGCAAGGATGTCCTCTCTCATCATTCCTATTCGACATTTTATTGGAAGTTCCAGGTAGTTCAATAGGCCCACAAAAAAGAAAGAAAAGGAAAGAAGAAAGGAAGAAAGAAAGAGAAGGAAAGGAAGGAAAGTAAAGGAAAGAAAAGAAATACAAGGATTACAGGTTGAAAACAAAGAAATAAAACTTCCTTTGTTTCAGAGGGAAAGAGTATCTAATTAGAAAACTCAGAATCTACCAAAAATCTCTTGTAACTAATAATCGATTATAATAAGCTCACAGGAAACATACAAGATAAATATACAAAAGCAAATAACTTTCCTATATAACAGCAATGCAGAATTAAATGTGAAATAAAAAAATAATTTACAGTAGTGCCATAAACATATTCTAAGTATAAATCTACTAAAATATGTACAGGTGTTGCTGAAAACTACAAAGCCCTGATGAAAGAATTCAAAGAGGATTTACATAGAGGGACCTTCAAGATGGCAGAGGACTAAGATGTGGAGACCACCTTCCTCCCCACAAATACATCAAAAATACATCTACATGTGGAACAACTCCTACAGGACACCTAATGAATGCTGGCAGAAGACCTCAGACTTTCCAAAAGGCAAGAAAATCCTCACGTACCTGGGTAGGGCAAAGAGAAAAGAAAAAACAGAGACAAAAGAATAGGGATGGGACCTGCACCTCTGGGAGGGAGCTGTGAAGAAGGAAATGTTTCCACACACTAGGAAGCCCCTTCACTGTTGGGGACAGGGGCTGGGTGTTGGGGGGAGCTTTGGAACCACAGAGGAGAGCGCAGCAACAGGGGTGCAGAGGGCAAAGCAGAGAGATTCCCAGAGGATCAGTGCCGACCAGTACTCACCAGCCTGAGAGGCTTGTCTGCTCAACCGCTGGGGTGGGTGGGTGCTGGGAGCTGAGGCTCGGGCTTCGGAGGTCATATCTCAGGGAGAGGACTGGGGTTGGCTGCATGAACACAACCTGAAGGGGGCTAGTGCATCACAGCTAGCTGGGACATTGTCCAGGAAAAACTCTGGACCTGCCTAAGAGGCAAGAGATCATTGTTTCAGGGTGCAGGAGGAGAGAGGATGCAGAACACCGCCTAAAAGAGCTCCAAAGATGGGCACAAGCCACAGCTATCAGTGCGGATACCAGAGACGGGCATGAGACGCTAAGGCTGCTACTGTAGCCACCAAGAAGCCTGTGTGCAAGCACAGGTCACTATCCACACCTCCCTTCCTGGGAGCCTGTGTAGCCCGCCATTGCCAGGGTCCTGTGATCCAGGGACAACTTCCCCAGGAGAACACAAGGCGTTCCTCAGGCTGGTGCAATGTCATGCCAGCCTCTGCCACCGCAGGCTCACCCTGCATTCTGTAACCCTCCCTCCCCCCAGCCTGAGTGAGCCAGAGCGCCCTAATCAGCTGCTACTTTAACTCCATCCTATCTGGGTGGGGAAAAGATGCCCTCAGGTGACCTAAACACAGAGTCAGATCCAAATCCAAAGCTGAACCCCAGGAGTTGTGTGAACAAAGATGAGAAAGGGAAATCTCTCCCAGCAGCCTCAGGAGCAGCGGATAAAATCTCCACAATCAACTTGATATACCCTGCATCTCTGGAATACCTGAATAGACAAGGAATCATCCCAAAATTGAGGTGGTGGGCATTGGAAGCAACTGTAGACTTGGGGTTTGCTTTCCACATCTAATTTGTTTCTGGTTTTATGTTCACCTTAGTTTAGTATTTAGACCTTATTACCACTGGTAAATTTGTTTATTGATTTGGCTGCTCTATTCCTTTTTTTCTTTATATATATATATATATATATATATATATACACACACACACATATATAACTTTTTACTCCTTCTCTTTTTCTGAGTGTGCATGTGTATGCTTCTTTATGTGATCTGGTCTGTATAGCTTTGCTTTTACCATTTGTCCTAGGGTTCTGTCTGTCCATTTTTTTTTTTTTTTTAGTATACTTTTTAGTGCTTGTTATCACTGGTGGATTTGTTTTTTGGTTTGGTTTCTCTCTTCTTTCTTACTTTATTTTTTATTACTCTTTTATTCTTTTATTTTAATAATTTAAAAAATGTTTTATTTAATAACTCTTCCTTCCTTCCTTCCTTGCTTCTTCCCTCCCTCCCTCCCTCCCTTCAGTCTCCCTTTTCTTCTGAGTCGTGTGGCTGACAGGGTCTTGGTGCCCCAGCTGGGTGTCAGACCTCAGCCCCTGAGGTGGGAGAGCCGAGTTCAGGATATTGGTCCAACAGAGACCTCCCAGCCCCACATAATATCAAATGGTGAAAGCTCTCCCAGAGATCTCCATCTCAATACTAAGATCCAGCTCCACTCAATGATCAGCAAGCTACAGTGCTGGACACCATACGCCAAACAACTAGCAAGAGAGGAACACAAATCCACCCATTAGCAGAGAGGCTGCCTGTAATCATAAGAAGTTCGTAGATAGCCCAAAACACACCAATGGAGGCAGTCCTGCCACTAGAAAGACAAGATCCAGCCTCATCCACCAGAACGCAGGAACCAGTCCCCTCCACCTGGAAGCCTACACAACCCACTGAACCGACCTTACGCACTGGGGGCACACATCAAAAACAATGGAAACTATGAACCTACAGCCTGTGATAAGGAGATGCCAAACACAGTTAAGCAAAATGAGAAGACAGAGAAATACACAGCAGATGAAGGAGCAAGGTAAAAACCCACCAAACCAAACAAATGAGGAGGAAACAGGCAGTCTACCTGAAAAAGAATTCAGAGTAATGATAGTAAACATGATCCAAAATCTTGGAAATAGAATGGAGAAAATACAAGAAATGTTTAATAAGACCTAGAAGAACTAAAGAGGAAACAAACAATGAGGAACAACACAATAAATTAAATTAAAAATTCTCTAGAAGGAATCGATAGCAGAATAACTGAGGCAGAAAAATGGATAAGTGACCTGGAAAATAAAAGAGGGGAAATAACTACCACAGAGCAGAATAAAGAAAAAGGAATGAAAAGAATTGAGGACAGTGTCAGAGACCTCTGGGACAACATAAAACACACCAACATTCGAATTATAGGGGCTCCCAGAAGAAGAGAAGAAAAAAGGGACTGAGAAAATATTTGAAAAGATTATAGTTGAAAACTTCCCTAATATGGGAAAGGAAATAGTCAATCAAGTCCAGGAAGCGCACAGAGTCCCATACAGGAAAAATCCAAGGAGAAACACACCAAAACACATATTAATCAAACTTTCAAAAATTGAATACAAAAAAATATTAAAAGCAGTAAGGGAAAAACAACAAATAACACATAAGGGAATCCCCATAAAGTTAACAGCTGATCATTCAGCAGAAACACTGAAAGCCAGAAGGGAGTGGCAGGATATATTTAAAGTAATAAAAGGGAAAAAACCTACAACCAAGATTACTCTACCCAGCAAAGATCTCATTCAGATTCAACGGAGAAATGAAAACCTTTACAGTCAAGAAAAAGTTAAGAGAATTCAGCAACACCAAACCAGCTTTGCAACAAATGCTAAAGGAACTTTTTTAGGCAGGAAACACAAGAGAAGGAAAAGACCTACAATAAGAAACCCAAAATAATTAAGAAAAAGATAATAGGAACATACATATCAAATAACCACCTTAAACATAAATGGATTGAATGCTCCAACCAAAAGACATAGACTGGCTGAATGGATACAAAAACAAGACCTGTATATTTGCTGTCTACAAGACACCCACTTCAGACCTAGGGACACATACAGACTGAAAGTGAGGGATGGAAAAAGATATTGCATGCAAATGGAAATCAACAGAAAGCAGGAGTAGCAAATCTCATATTACACAAAATAGGCTTTAAAATAAAGACTATTACAGGAAACAAAGAAGGACAATACATAAAGATCAAGGGATCAATCTAAGAAGAAGATATAACAATTATATATATTTATGCAACCAACATATGAGCACCTCAATACATGAGGCAAATGCTAACAGCCATAAAAGGGGAAATTGACAGTAACACAATCATAGTAGGGGACTTTAACTCCCCACTTTCACCAATGGACAGATCAACCAAAATGAAAATAAATAAGGAAACACAAGCTTTAAATGATACATTAAACAAGACGGACTTAATTGATATTTATAGGACATTCCATCCAAAAACAACAGAATACACTTTCTTCTCAAGTGCTCATGGAACATTCTCCAGGATAGATCATATCTTGGGTCACAAATCAAGCCTTCATAAATTTAAGAAAATTGAAGTCATATCAAGTACCCTTTCTGGCCACAATGCTATGAAACTAGATATCAATTAGAGGAAAAAATCTGTAAAAAAAAAAAAAAATCACACATGGAGGTCAAACAATACACTATTAAATAACAAAGAGATCACTGAAGAAATCAAAGAGCAAATCAAAAAATACCTAGAAACAAATGAAAACAGGATGACCCAAAACCTATGGGATGCAGCAAAAGTAGCTGTAAGAGGGAAGTTTATAGCAATACAATCCTACCTTAAGAAACAAGAAAAATCTCAAATAAACACTTAAAGCAATTAGAGAAAGAAGAGAAAAAAAAAACCCCAAAGTTAGCAAAAGGAAAGAAATCATAAAGATGAGGTCTGAAATAAATGAAAAAGAAATGAAGGAAACAATAGCAAAGATCAATAAAACTAAAAGCTGGTTGTTTGAGAAGATAAACAAAATTGATAAACCATTAGCCTGACTCATCAAGAAAAAAAGGGAAAAGACTCAAATCAGCAGAATTAGAAATGAAAAAGGAGAAGTAACAACTGACACTGCAGAAATACAAAGGATCATCATGAGAGATTACTGCAAGCAACTGTATGTCAATAAAATGGACAAACTGGAAGAAGTGGGCAAATTCTTAGAAAAGCACAACCGTCCAAAATTGAAGCAGGAGCAATAGAAAATATAAACAGACCAATCACTGGCATTGAAATTGAAACTCTGATTAAAAATCTTCCAACAACAACAATAACAAAATCTTCCAAGAACAGATGGCTTAACAGTCAAATTCTATCAAACATTTAAGGAAGAGCTAACACCTATCCTTCTCAAACTCTTCCAAAATATAGCAGACGGAGGAACACTCCCAAACTCACTCTATGAGGTCACCATCACCCTGATATCAAAAGCAGACAATGATGTCACAAAGAAACAAAACTACAGGCCAATACCACTGATGAACATAGATGCAAAAATTCTCAACAAAATACTAGCAACCAGAATCCAACAACACATTAAAAAGATCATACACCATGATCAAGTGGGGTTTATCCCAGGAATGCAAGGATTCTTCAATATATGCAAATCAATCAATGTGATACACCATGTTAACAAATTGAAGAATGAAAACCATATGATCATTTCAATAGATGCAGAAAAAGCTTTTGACAAAATTCCACACCCATTTATGATAAAAACCCTCCAGAAAGTAGACATAGAAGGAACTTACCTCGACATAATAAAGGCCATGTATGACAAACCCGCAGCCAACATCGTTCTCAATGATGAAAAACTGAAACCATTTCCACTAAGATCAGGAACAAGATAAGGCTGCCCACTTTCACCACTATTATTCAACATAGTTTTGGAAGTTTTAGCCAGAGTAATCAGAGAAGAAAAAGAAATAAAAGGAATCCAAATGGGAAAAGAAAAACTGTCACTGTCAAGATGCTACCAGAAAACTACCAGAGGTAATCAATGAATTTGGTAAAGTAGCAGGATACAAAATTAATGCACAGAAATCTCTTGCATTCCTATACACGAATGATGAAAAATCTGAAAAAAAAATTAAGGAAACAGTCCCATTTACCATTGCAACAAAAAGAATAAAATATTTTGGAATAAACCTACCTAAGGAGACAAAATACCTGTATGGAGAAAATTATAAGACCCTGATGAAAGAAATTAAAGATGATACAAACAGATGGAGAGATATACCATGTTCTTGGATTGGAGAAATCAACATTGTGAAAATGACTATACTACCCAAAGTAATCTACAGATTCAATGCAATCCCTGTCAAACTACCAATGGCATTTTTCACAGAACTAGAACAAAAAATTTCACAATTTGTATGGAAACACAAAAGACCCCGAAGAGCCAAAGAAATATTGAGAAAGAAAAACGGAGTTGGAGGAATCAGGATCCCAGACTTCTGACTATATTATAAAGCTACAGTAATTAAGATAGTATGGTACTGGCACAAAAACAGAAATAAAGATCAATGCAACAGGATAGAAAGCCCAGAGATAAACCCACGCATATATGGTCACCTTATCTTTAATAAAGGAGGCAAGAATATACAGTGGAGAAAAGATAACCTCTTCAATAAGTGGTGTGGGGAAAACTGGACAGCTACATGTAAAAGAATGGAATCTGAGCACGCCCTAACACCATACACAAAAATGAACTCAAAATGGATTAAAGACCTAAATGTAAGGCCAGACACTATCAAACTCTTAGCGGAAAACATAGGCAGAACACTCTATGATGTAAATCACAGCAAGATCCGTTTTGACCTACCTCCTAGAGTAATGGAAACAAAAACAAAAATAAACAAATGGGACCTACTGCAGCTTAAAAGTTTTTGCACAGCAAAGGAAACCATAAACAAGACGAAAAGACAACCCTAAGAATGGGAGAAAATATTTGCAAATGAAGCAACTGACAAAGGATTAATCTCCAAAAGTTACAAGCAGCTCATGCAGCTCAATATCAAAGGAACAAACAACCCAATCCAAAAATGGGCAGAAGACTTACATAGACATTTCTGCAAAGAAGATATACAGATTGCCAACAAACAGATGAAAGGATGCTCAACGTCACTAATCATTAGAGTAAAGCAAATCAAAACTACAATAAGGTATCACCTCAGACCGGTCAGAATGGCCATCATCAAAAAATCTACAAAAAATAAATGCTGGAGAAGGTGTGGAGAAAAGGGTTCCCTCTTGCACTGTTGGTGGGAATGTAAATTGATACAGCCACTATGGAGAACAGTATGGAGGTTCCTTAAAAAACTAAAAATAGAACTACCATACCACCCAGCAATCCCACTACTGGGCATATACCCTGACAAAACCATAATTCAAAAAGAGTCATGTACCAAAATGTTCATTGCAGCTCTATTTACAATAGCCAGGACATGGAAGCAACCTAAGTGTCCACTGACAGATGAATGGATAAAGAAGATGTGGCACATATATACAATGGAATATTACTCAGCCATAAAAAGAAACGAAATTGAGTTATCTGTAGTGAGCTGGATGGACCTAGAGTCTGTCATACAGAGTGAAGTAAGTCAGAATAGAAAAATAAATACCGTATGCTAACACATATATATGGAACCTAAAAAAAAAATGGTTCTGAAGAACGTAGGGGCAGGAAAGGAATAAAGACTCAGATGTAGAGAATGGACTTGAGGACACAGGGAGGGGGAAGGGTAAGCTGGGATGAAGAGAGTGGCATGGACATATATACACTACCAAATGTAAAATAGCTATTGGGAAACAGCCACATAGTACAGGGAGATCAGTGCTTTGTGACCACCTAGAAGGGTGGGATAAGGACGGTTGAAGGGAGACGCAAGAGGTAGTGGATATGGGGATATATGTATATTTATAGCTGATTCACTTTGTTATACAGCAGAAACTAACACACCATTGTAAAGCAATTATACTCCAATAAAGATGTTAATAAATAAATAAATAAATAAATAAATAAATAAATAAATACATACCACCTAAGAATAAAAAAAAAAAAAGGATTTACATAAATTGAGTTACTTCGTGTTCATTACTGGAAGATTCAAAATGTTAATATGCCAGTTCTTTCCAAGTTTATTCATAGATTCAACACAATCCCAATGAATATCCCAACCCAATGAAAACCCCAGAAATAATTCTGTGGATATTGACAAATTAATTACAGAGTTTATGTGTAAAGGAAAGACCCAGAACAGCCCACACAATACTGAATTAGAACAAAGTCAGATGACCACCTCTTCCCAAATATAAGAGTTACTATGAAGCTACAGTAATCAAGACATTGTGGCATTGGCAAAAGAAGAGACAAACAGATCAGTGGAACAAAATAAAGTGCCCAGAAATAGATGCACACAAATATAGTCAACTGACCTTTGACAAAGGAACAAAGGTAATTCAATGCAGATAGCATAATATTTTGAACAACTGATACAACTGATGCTGAAACAACTGGGTATCCACATTCCAAAAAAAAAAATAAAAAACCTAGACTCAACTCAAACTGAATCATAGACCTAAATATAGAATACAAATCTATAAAACTAAAATATAACATGGGAAAAAAATCTAGGTGGCCATGAGTTTGACAGTGAATTTTTAGACACAACACCGAATACACAATCTGTGGCAAAGAAAAACCTGATCAGTTGTACTTTATTAATATTAAAAACCTCTGATCTGGAAACTGTTAAGAGAATGAGAATACAAGCCACAGACCAGAAGAAGATATCTGGAAAACATATATCTGATAAAAATACTTGTATCCAAAATATACAAAAAACTCTTAAAACTCAACAATAGGACAGCAGACAACTCAAAAAGCAGAGAAAATATCTGAACAGACACCTTCCCCAAAATATATACAGACAGTAAATAAGCATATGAAACGCTGTCCAATATTGTACGCCATTAGTAAATTTCAAATTAAAACAAAATGAGATACCACGACACGCTTACTAGAATGGCTAAAATCCAGAACACTGTTAACACCAAATTCTGGTGTTGATCAGGAACTCTCATTCATTGCTGGTGAGAATGCAAAATGCTACAGCCACTTTGGAAGACCGTTTGGCAGTTTCTTGCAGAGCTAAACGTAGTCTTAACCATGTGATCCAGCAATTGTGTGCCTAAGTGTTTAACCAAATGGGTTGAAAACTTATGTACACACAAAAATCTGCACATGGATGTTTATGACAGCTCGATTTATAATTTCCAAAACTTGGAAGCAACCAAGATGCCCCTCAAGAAGTAAATGTATAAACAAACTGTGGTTTATCCATACTATGGTATATTACTGAGTGATAAAAATAAACAAGTTATCAAGGCACAACAAGATATGAGGAAAGTTTAAATGCACATTTCTAAGTGAAATAAGCCAGTATGAAAAAATTACATATCGTATGATTCCAACTATGTGACATTTTGAAAAAGGCAAATTATAGACAGTGGAAAGATGAGTGATTGTCAGGTATTTGGGGTATGGAGTGAGGAGGGATGAATAGTTGAAGTATAAAGAATTTTTAGGACACTGAAACTACTCTATATGACACTGTAATGTGGATACATGACATTACACATTTATCAAAACTCATAGAACTGTACAACACAAAGAGTGAACTCTAACATAAACTATGGACTTTAGTTAATAATAAAGATTGGTTCATTAATTGCAGCAAATGTACCACACTAATGCAAATGTTCAAACAGAAACTGCAAGGAAGGACAAAGGGTATATACGGAAAATCTGTGCTATCTGCTCAGGTTCTCTGTAAAATAAAACTGTTCTAGGGATTGGAGAAGATGGCGGAAGAGTAAGACGCGGAGATCACCTTCCTTCCCACAGATACAGTAGAAATACATCTACACGTGGAACTGCTCCTACAGAACACCCACTGAACGCTGGCAGAAAACGTCCGACCTCCAAAAAGGCAAGAAACTCCCCCCGTACTTGGGTAGGGCAAAAGAAAAAAGAAATAACAGAGACAAAAGAATAGGGACGGCACCTGCACCAGTGGGAGGGAGCTGTGAAGGAGGAAAGGTTTCCACGCACTAGGAAGCCCCTTCGCGGGCGGAGACTGCGGGTGGCGGAGGGGGGAAGCTTTGGAGCCACGGAGGAGAGCGCAGCAACAGGGGTGCGGAGGGCAAAGCGGAGAGATTCCCGCACGGAGGCTCGGCGCCGACAAGCACTCACCAGCCCGAGAGGCTTGTCTGCTCCCCCGCCGGGGTGGGCGGGGCTGGGAGCTGAGGCTCGGCTTCAGTCGGATCGCAGGGAGAGGACTGGGGCTGGCGGCGTGAACACAGCCTGAAGGGGTTAGCGCACCACAGCTAGCCGGGAGGGAGTCCGGGGAAAAAGTCTGCAGCTGCCGAAGAGGCAAGAGACTTTTTCTTCCCTCTGTGTTTCCTGGTGCGCGAGGAGAGGGGATTCAGAGCGCCGCCTAAACGAACTCCAGAGAAGGGCGCGAGCCGCGGCTATCAGCGCGGACCCCACAGCAACAGGGGCGCAGAGGAAAAAACGGAGAGATTCCCGCACAGAGGCTCGGCGCCAAGCAGCACTCACCAGCCCGAGAGGCTTGTCTGCTCCCCCGCCGGGGCGGGCGGGGCTGGGAGCTGAGGCTCGGCTTCGGTCGGATCGCAGGGAGAGGACTGGGGCTGGCGGCGTGAACACAGCCTGAAGGGGTTGGCGCACCACAGCTAGCCGGGAGGGAGACCGGGAAAAGGTCTGCAGCTGCCGAAGAGGCAAGAGACTTTTTCTTGCCTCTTAGTTTCGCTGCGCGCAAGGAGAGGGGATTCAGAGCGCCGCCTAAACGAACTCCAGAGAAGGGCGCGAGCCGCGGCGATCAGCGCGGACCCCAGAGACGGGCGTGAGACGCTAGGGCTGCTGCTGCCGCCTCCAAAAAGCCTGTGTGTGAGCACAGGTCACTCTCCACACCTCCCCTCCCGGGAGCCTGTGCAGCCCGCCACTGCCAGGGTCACGGGATCCGGGGACAACATCACCGGGAGAACGCACTGCACGCCTCAGGCTGGTGCAACGTCATGCCGGCCTCGGCCGCCGCAGTCTCGCCCCGCCTCCTCCGTACCGCTCCCTCCCCGCGGCCTGGGTGAGCCAGAGCCCCCGAAGCAGCTGCTCCTTTAGCCCCATCCTGTCTGGGCGGGGAACAGACGCCCTCAGGCGACCTACACGCAGAGGCAGGTCCAAATCCAAAGCTGAACCCCAGGAGCTGTGCGAACAGGGAAGAGAAGGGGAAATCTCTCCCAGCAGCCTCAGAAGCAGCGGATTAAAACTCCACAAACACCTTGATGTGCCTGCACCTGTTGAACACCTGAATAGACAACGAATCACCCCAAATTCAGGAGGGGGACTCTGGGAGCAGGAGATATTAATTTTTCCCCTTTTCCTTTTTTTTGTGAGTGTATATGTATATGCTTCTAGGTGAGATTTTGTCTGTATAGCTTTGCTTTACAATAGCTTTATTTTACTTCACTATATTATAGCCTCTTTCTTTCTTTCTTTCTATTTTTTCTCCCTTTTACTCTGAGCCGTGTGGACGAAAGGCTCTTGGTGCTCCAGCCAGGCATCAGGGCCGTGCCTCTGAGGTGGGAGAGCCAACTACAGAACACTGGTCCACAAGAGACCTCCCAGCTCCACGTAATACCAAACGGCAAAAATCTCCCAGAGATCTCCATCTCAACATCAAGACCCAGCTTCACCCAACGACCAGCAAGCTACAGTGCTGGACACCCTATGCCAAACAACTAGCTAGACAGGAACACAACCCCATCCATTAGCAGAGAGGCTGCCTAAAATCATAATAAGGCCACAGACACCCCAAAATACACCACCAGACGTGGACGTGCCCACCAGAAAGACAAGATCTAGCCTCATCCACCAGAACTCAGGCACTAGTTCCCTCCACCAGGAAGCCTACACAACCCACTGAACCAACCTTAGCCACTGGGGACAGATACCAAAAACAACGGGAACTACGAACCTGCAGCCTGTGAAAAGGAGACCCCAAACACAGTAAGAGGCAAAATGAGACGACAGAAAAACACACAGCAGATGAAGGAGCAGGGTCAAAACACACTGGACTTAACAAATGAAGAGGAAATAGGTAGTCTACCTGAAAAAGAATTCAGAATAATGATAGTAAGGATGATCCAAAATCTTGGAAATAGAATAGACAAAATGCAAGAAACATTTAACAAGGATGTAGAAGAACTAAAGAGGAACCAAGCAATAATGAAAAACACAATAAATGAAATTAAAAATACTCTAGATGGGATCAATAGTAGAATAACTGAGGCAGAAGAAAGGAAAAGTGACCTGGAAGATAAAATGGTGGAAATAACTACTACAGAGCAGGATAAAGAAAAAAGAATGAAAAGAACTGAGGACAGTCTCAGGGACCTCTGGGACAACATTAAACGCACCAACATTCGAATTATAGGGGTACCAGAAGAAGAAGAGAAAAAGAAAGGGACTGAGAAAATTTTTGAAGAGATTATAGTTGAAAACTTCCCTAATATGGGAAAGGAAATAGTTAATCAAGTCCTGGAAGCACAGAGAGTCCCATACAGGATAAACCCAAGGAGGAACACGCCAAGACACATATTAATCAAGCTGTCAAAAATTAAATATAAGGAAAACATATTAAAGGCAGCAAGGGAAAAAAAACAAATAACACACAAGGGAATCCCCATAAGGTTAACATCTGATCTATCAGCAGAAACTCTGCAAGCCAGAAGGGAGTGGCAGGATATACTTAAAGTGATGAAGGAGAAAAACCTACAACCAAGATTACTCTACCCAGCAAGGATCTCATTCAGATTCGATGGAGAAATTAAAACCTTTACAGACAAGCAAAAGCTGAGAGAGTTCAGCACCACCAAACCAGCTTTACAACAAATGCTAAAGGAACTTCTCTAGGCAAGAAACACAAGAGAAGGAAAACACCTACAATAACAAACCCAATACATTTAAGAAAATGGGAATAGGAACATACATATCGATAATTACCTTGAATGTAAATGGATTAAATGCTCCCACCAAAAGACACAGGCTGGCTGAATGGATACAAAAACAAGACCCATATATATGCTGTCTACAAGAGACCCACTTCAGACCTAGAGACACATATAGACTGAAAGTGAGGGGATGGAAAAAGATATTCCATGCAAATGGAAATCAAAAGAAAGCTGGAGTAGCAATTCTCATATCAGACAAAATAGACTTTAAAATAAAGACTATTACAAGAGACAAAGAAGGACACTATATAATGATCAAGGGATCGATCCAAGAGGAAGGTATAACAATTGTAAATATTTATGCACCCAACATAGGAGCACCTCAATACATAAGGCAAATACTAACAGCCATAAAAGGGGAAATTGACAGCAACACAATCATAGTAGGGGACTTTAACACCCCACTTTCACCAATGGACAGATCATCCAAAATGAAAATAAATAAGGAAACACAAGCTTTAAATGATACATTAAACAAGATGGACTTAATTGATATTTATAGGACATTCCACCCAAAAACAACAGAATACACATTTTTCTCAAGTGCTCATGGAACATTCTCCAGGATAGATCATATATTGGGTCACAAATCAAGCCTTGGTAAATTTAAGAAAATTGAAATCGTATCAAGTATCTTTTCCGACCACAACGCTATGAGACTAGATATCAATTACAGGAAAAGATCTGTAAAAAATACAAACACATGGAGGCTACACAATACATTACTTAATAACGAAGTGATTACTGAAGAAATCAAAGGGGAAATCAAAAATACCTAGAAACAAATGACAACGGAGACACGATGACCCAAAACCTATGGGACGCAGCAAAAGCAGTGGTAAGAAGGAAGTTTATAGCAATACAAGCCTACCTCAGGAAACAGGAAACATCTCGAATAAACAACCTAACCTTGCACCTAAAGCAATTAGAGAAACAAGAACAAAAAAACCCCAAAGCCAGCAGAAGGAAAGAAATTATAAAGATCAGGTCAGAAATAAATGAAAAAGAAATGAAGGAAACAATAGCAAAAATCAATGAAACTAAAAGCTGGTTCTTTGAGAAGATAAACAAAATTGATAAACCATTAGCCAGACTCATCAAGAGAAAAAGGGAGAAGACTCAGATCAATAGAATTAGAAATGAAAAAGGAGAAGTAACCACTGACACTGCAGAAATACAAAAGATCATGAGAGATTACTACAAGCAACTCTATGCCAATAAAATGGACAACCTGGAAGAAATGGACAGATTCTTAGAAATGCACAAACTGCCGAGACTGAACCAGGAAGAAATAGAAAATATGAACAGACCAATCACAAGCACTGAAATTGAAACTGTGATTAAAAACCTTCCAACAAACAAAAGCCCAGGACCAGATGGCTTCACAGGTGAATTCTATCAAACATTTAGAGAAGAGCTAACACCTATCCTTCTCAAACTCTTCCAAAATATTGCAGAGGGAGGAACACTCCCAAACTCATTCTACGAGGCCACCATCACCCTGATACCAAAACCAGACAAAGATGTCACAAAGAAAGAAAACTACAGGCCAATATCACTGATGAACATAGATGCAAAAATCCTCAACAAAATACTAGCAAACAGAATCCAACAGCACATTAAAAGGATCATACACCATGATCAAGTGGGGTTTATCCCAGGAATGCAAGGATTCTTCAATATACGCAAATCAATCAATGTGATACACCATATTAACAAATTGAAGGAGAAAAACCATATGATCATCTCAATAGATGCAGAGAAAGCTTTCGACAAAATTCAACACCCATTTATGATAAAAGCCCTGCAGAAAGTAGGCATAGAGGGAACTTTCCTCAACATAATAAAGGCCATATATGACAAACCCACAGCCAACATTGTCCTCAATGGTGAAAAACTGAAACCATTTCCACTAAGATCAGGAACAAGACAAGGTTGCCCACTCTCACCACTATTATTCAACATAGTTTTGGAAGTGTTAGCCACAGCAATCAGAGAAGACAAAGAAATAAAAGGAATCCAAATCGGGAAAGAAGAAGTAAAGCTGTCACTATTTGCAGATGACATGATACTATACATAGAGAATCCTAAAGATGCTACCAGAAAACTCCTAGAGCTAATCAATGAATTTGGTAAAGTAGCAGGATACAAAATTAATGCACAGAAATCTCTTGCATTTCTATACACTAATGACGAAAAATCTGAAAGTGAAATTAAGAAAACACTCCCATTTACCATTGCAACAAAAAGAATAAAATATCTAGGAATAAACCTACCTAAGGAGACAAAAGGCCTGTATGCAGAAAATTATAAGACACTGATGAAAGAAATGAAAGATGATACAAATAGATGGAGAGATATACCATGTTCCTGGATTGGAAGAATCAACATTGTGAAAATGACTCTACTACCCAAAGCAATCTACAGATTCAATGCAATCCCTATCAAACTACCACTGGCATTTTTCACAGAACTAGAACAAAAAATTTCACAATTTGTATGGAAACACAAAAGACCCCGAATAGCCAAAGCCATCTTGAGAACAAAAAATGGAGCTGGGGGAATCAGGCTCCCTGACTTCAGACTATATTACAAAGCTTCAGTAATCAAGACAGTTTGGTACTGGCACAAAAACAGAAATATAGATCAATGGAACAGGATAGAAAGCCCAGAGATAAACCCACACACATATGGTCAACTTATCTTTGATAAAGGAGGCAAGCATATACAGTGGAGAAAAGACAGCCTCTTCAATAAGTGGTGCTGGGAAAATTGGACAGGAACATGTAAAAGTATGAAATTAGAACACTCCCTGACACCATGCTCAAAAATAAACTCAAAATGGATTAAAGACCTCAGTGTAAGGGCAGACACTATCAAACTCTTAGAGGAAAACATAGGCAGAACACTCTATGACATACATCACAGCAAGATTCTTTTTGACCCAGCTCCCAGAGAAATGGAAATAAGAACACAAATAAACAAATGGGACCTAATGAAACTTAAAAGCTTTTGCACAGCAAAGGAAACCATAAACAAGACCAAAAGACAACCCTCAGAATGGGAGAAAATATTTGCAAATGAAGCAACTGACAAAGGATTAATCTCCAAGATTTACAAGCAGCTCATGCAGCTCAACAACAAAAAAATGAACAACCCAATCCAAAAATGGGCAGAAGATCTAAATAGACATTTCTCCAAAGAAGATATACAGATGGCCTACAGACACATGAAAGAATGCTCAACATCATTAATCATTAGAGAAATGCAAATCAAAACTACAATGAGATATCATCTCACACCAGTCAGAATGGCCATCATCAAAAAATCTAGAAACAATAAATGCTGGAGAGGGTGTGGAGGAAAGGGAACACTCTTGCACTGTTGGTGGGAATGTAAATTGATACAGCCACTATGGAGAACAGTATGGAGGTTCCTTAGAAAACTACAAATAGAACTACCATACGACCCAGCAATCCCACTACTGGGCATATACCCTGAGAAAACCATAGGTCAAAAAGAGTCATGTACCAAAATGTTCATTGCAGCTCTATTTACAATAGCCAGGACAGGGAAGCAACCTAAATGTCCATCGACAGATGAATGGATAAAGAAGATGTGGCACATATATACAATGGAATATTACTCAGCCATAAAAAGAAATGAAATGGAGGTATTTGTAATGAGGTGGATGGAGTTAGAGTCTGTCATACAGAGTGAAGTAAGTCAGAAAGAGAAAAACAAATACAGTATGCTAACACATATATACGGAATCTAAGGGGAAAAAAAAAAAAAAGGCCATGAAGAACCTAGTGGCAAGACGGGAATAAAGACACAGACCTACTAGAGAATGGACTTGAGGATGTGGGGAGGGGGTGGGGTGAGATGTGACAGGGTAAGAGAGTGACATGGACATATATACACTACCAAATGTAAAATAGATAACTAGTGGGAAGCAGCCGCATAGCACAGGGAGATCAGCTCGGTGCTTTGTGACCACCTAGAGGGGTGGGATGGGGAGGGTGGGAGGGAGAGGGAGGGAGATGCAAGAGGGAAGAGAAATGGGAACATATTGTATATGTATAACTGATTCACTTTGTTATAAAGCAGAAGCTAACACACTATTGTAAGGCAATTATACTTCAATAAAGATGTTTAAAAAAAATAAAAAATGAGTGCTTTTATAGAATAAAAATAGATTGGTTCAGAAAAAAAAACTGTTCTAAAAAATAAAGTCTATTAATAACAAAAAAATTAGGAAAAATCTGCTAACTAAACACCAACTCAAAATGTTTCATTGGACACTGATGTGTTAAGGACTGAGATATCTTTCAGTGAACAATGTATTTAAGCCAATGTTTCCCCAGCTTATTTGACATTATCTTTTTTTTTTTTTAGCAGAATACCCATTTATAACAAAGATTTTCTTGTACCATGCAATATATATTGAAGCATCATGCTGGTTCTTCACTCACATTCACACATTCCTAGATGGAACAACCAGCATCATGAAAAATAAGAGCTAGCCAATATCCTTTTTATCTTCACTCAGGCAGCTTGCTGAGTGAGGTATCTCTACACAGCAGTTACTCTTGCAGTGGTTACTGACATTCTCAAGTCAACAGCTGTCCCAAGACCTTTCCAGTTGTTCCTTTTCCTCCTTTGTCTATAAATGTTTAGCCTCCAAAAGTATCACTTTTACTTACTATTATTGATTGTCCTATATTTCTTTCTACTTCCATCTCATTGTAAGCTGGTAACAATTTCATCTCATAGTAAATGGAATAGTATCTGTTTCTGAAACCTTTCAACTCATTAGCAATGGCATGAGTGAATAGATTAAACTACTTGAATCTACCCAGGCACACTTCTTGCCCTCAGCCCTGTCAACAGCTTTACCAACAGGTAACTTGTGTATCACTTGTATCTCTGTATAACTTCTAACATCATTCTAGTAATCTGTTGAATGCAGTATACTTCTCTCTTAAACTCCAAACCATTACCTACATGTAAAAAGGCCTGTCATAAAGTCACAGATTTTCTCACACTGTATTTTCAGTGTCCCAGTATGCTTAGTAAGGCATTCTATTACCCTTGTGTAAATGACTCACTCTTTTGTCATGAGCTTTCTCCTAAGGTAGCCAGGTATATGACACAGGCACATATTGACTGAATTTCCTTTCATTCTGAGGTCAGAATTTATTGATCCAGGAGAATTGAGAGGAATTGTAAAGTAACTAGCAGATACATACAGCTTAATCACCATTAGGATTCAAACCAATCTTAGTAATTATTATCAGAGTACACTACTCCCCAGTGAGCATGCTGTCATATTACTATTGCTGTCAAACTTAATTGAACAGCTTCCTCAACATTTTAAGACTTCATACTAAGTTGATCTTTAACAACTGAGACATTAAAAATAAAAATTAAAAAAATAAGGAAAGAAACAAAGAAAGAAATCCACTACCTTCATTCTAATGAACACATTCAAATTACTTGGGGAATCAACCTGGTGACTGGAAAAGGAAATGGACTAACCAAATATCTGAATTGAGAATACGGAGGGAAGTGTATAATTAAAGGAAGCAAGAGCAGCAAAACGATTCAAAACCATCCAATATACAATATAATTATACCCAGTCCTATCCTTCATGTGTCTACCTCAAAATTTCATTCTCTCATATTATTTAGTTTGAGTAAATATGTGTAGGTAATGGCTAATTAAGTTCAGGCAGAAACAACCCTCTTGAAGCAGCCAATTGTGTGACAGTTTAGTTTTCATTTTGGAGTGGGTTATTCACTCTAAAAGCAAATTCAGACACAGCAGTGGATATAAAAGAATACCATAAGATCATTATGGAGACAATACTTATATAATGATTTTAAATTTGGCCTTTTTAACACTTCCGAAATAATGATCTCTTTTATCTAAGAAGGATTTCCTTAGTTTAAGTCATACCATAAACCCTCTTTCTCACTAACATCCTTTGTACAATGAACTTTCAAGAACAGAACATACTATTAGTAATCTTCCCAAGTGTTTCATCACCCTCATTATCATCATAATTAACTCGTACTAACTTTCCCCACATCTGTTTCATTAAATTTTTATTTATTTATTTATTTATTTATTTATTGGATTACAGCTGCCAATGTGTTCCAATATTTGAAAAATTTTGAGATAAAATTATGTTGTTAATAGCTGTATTCTCTTCACATCTATTTGAAAAAGACAAATAGAGACTGCTATCATTTTTAAGATTGCCCAACACAATGAATGTACAGATGGCTGAATCAAAATAGTAACAGTCAAAATAGAAACAACAATAGTAATAATCTCATTGGGTGCTTATACATCCTACACACTTTGTGTTTTTATGCCCATCTTTTTTACCCTCATAGTAACACTAAGAAATAGAAATATATGAGGACTAAGTAAATTTTTCCATGAACACACATAGTAAATCAGAAGCAAAATAGGCATTATAAAACTGATTTTTTTTCTTTTACCCTTATAAACACTACTTCAAAAAGTGGATGCTAACATTTCCTATTGGAACCCACAATTTTCCAAATAGAAAATTCTGTCACAAACAGGCTACAAAACTGTAAGAAGGGTGAATGTTACCATATCCACAATATGAACCCACTAGCTCAACTTTAAGAAAACCCAACTACAAATTAGTAAAGGCAGTGTTTTCTAATCATGATTTATAGATTTAAATTTATGAAGCAATTTACTCAATGATTACTCAGATCAGTTGATTAAAATTTGTATTTATGTTTTTCAAATGCAACATTGCTTTGTAATAATGGATCAACTTGATCAACTATTTCTTTCATGTTTGTTTCTTTCTTTCTGGCCTCAGATTTTTAGGCGACTATATCCTTGACGCGATATAACATAAAAGTTGTTTCTATATTTGGACCTTTCAAAGCAGGTTTATTCTTACTAAATAAAAGTTTTCTTTAGTTAGAATATATTTCATATTTAGAATTTCCATAACAATAACTGTAGCAGAGACAAATATTCACAGTGTAACTGAGCAGGACCCTATGGGGCCTTCCCAGGACAGACACCTCCCCAATATCCTCTGCTTTAGCTCCTCTCTGAAGTACCTAGATAACAGTATATGGTGCACATTTCCTGAGTTGTTTTACAAAGGCTAAAACCATCACCAGATGGAAGAAATTTGGAAGAAATTAATTGCTTGATGATTATGAGCATGTAGCCCCCTGATCTACTGGTGCCTAAGGATTGATAATGTTAACCCCTGTGACACTGCCCTGTTACCTCACCATCAACAAATCAGAGAATTGTGCACAAGCTAATAGTATACACTGGTATGCCCCTCCCTCACCTTCCCTTTAAAAATGCTTTGCTGAAACCCATCGGGGAGTTCAGGCTTTTTGAGCACCAGCTGTCCCGGACTCCTTGTTTGGCACCCTGCAATAAACACTGTACTTTCCTTCACCACAACCAGGTGTCAGTGGATTAGCTTTACTGTGCATGGGTGAGCGGACCCAAGTTTGGTTCAGTAACAACAGCACCATTCCAGGCTCAAGAGAAATTTATCATAATTAAGTGTACAAGTTAGGCCTGTAAAGGTCCCATTACATTATCTATAACAGGTAGCTATATCACAAATTACAACTCATGTATGGGGATTGAATTATTTGCTTAATGGTGAAATGTGGTATTTGACCCTGGGGGGGAAATGATACAAAATGACCTCTTTCAACTCACTCAGAGAGAGCACAAGATCTTCTTTATGTAAGGTCTAGCTTTATTCCCTATGATGACTCTAGATTCCATTACAATGCTTGAAGCAAACTCTTATGTGTGGATTGGATGGTGTTATGAAAATAATCAAATCCAGTTCTCCATGGTCTATATTCCTTATCTCACTCCTAGGTCTTCCTGACCTGAGGTATCTTCATTAGTCTTCTACGGTTGGATTCATTCTGAGAAAGCTAGTTCCCCATCATGTCTGTCCATGAGTTACTTAGAAATCATTGTTATGGTAGTAATGTAACCACTGAACAGATTACGTTAGGCTCTGTATTTGGTTTTGAGGAATAGACCAGTGTTTGAAGAGACCAGAAAAAAGTATTTTGCTTTGAGACAATGCAATGAGAAAACCACCATGGATTCTTAAGCAGGATTAAAAACAGTCTGGAAAAAACCCCACTATCTGTTTCTCAGTCTCACAATCATTTTATTTTTCCCTAAATTTCTTCACCTGTAAAATAACACTGACAATGTAATCTTCCCTGCAGTGACTTTGTAAGGTATGACTAATGATGCTAAATCATGCTGAAAAAAAGCAACAAAGCTTTATATTTAGTATAAGTTGTGATAATAAAACAAGGGCATCAGCAAAGCCTTTGAGCAATTCCACATGCTTCCACTTTCATATTTTGGATTATTGCATGTCTTTTTTTGAACACATGTAAAATTGGCCAAGATAAAGGCTACTGGAGCATTTTCTTGTGCCCCCTAATAGATCCATGATGAAGCTTGTTTTTCAGTTTCACAAAGAAAAAACAAGATTCCCTTGATTCATTAATTTAAAAATAGGACTACAGAAGTTGAATTACCTGACAGATGAGGGAAGAATTACAGGATACTCTGCAGATGTCAATTAGAAATATTTGGCACAGTGTTATTTCCTGCCGATACAAAGTGCTAGAACTGAAGAAGATCAAAATTAAACTGTAAGTGTCTGAAGAAAGATTGGAAACTTTTAAGTGAAATACTTAATGGAAAAAAACATCTGTGACAAGGTCACTTGGCTACTTGTAAGGAAAATACTGTTTACCTGGAAAATGTTAATTTTATTTTCATTAGCAGGAAGAGACAGAGGATGCTTACAACAATAGAATTTATAAGGAGAATGCAATTAATTTTATTCTGGATGAGAGGCTTTTTATTATTCTGGATCTAGGACAAAGCAGTTTGCACCTTAATAAGATTTCCTCAAGGACTTTCAAGAAATCAGAATAGCATACATTCATGCTGGGTTTTATAAAGTTAGTTATCAGATTATTTTTCATCTTAGTGGCTCTTTTCAATTTAAAATCACTCTTACCTCATCTTTTCCTATTTTTCCATGAAAAATACAAGGTTCATTAAATTTTATGCTCTTTCAGGTACCATTATTAAATAGTTATATTCGCTCATCACCTGATAATCATTATGTACTCAAATTAGCCAATCAGTATAACAAAAAACAAGCACATAAACAATAAATAAACAGAAACTTCTAAGAACTGATGGATATATATTTAAAGGTCAGAATTTCCTAACACTATGTATGCATAGTGAGATTAGGTTGATTTGCAAATGTATTTATTGCATGTCATGGATTTTCCTTCGTTGTTCATCCTCCCCCCTACCCATAGATAGGGATTTATATGAAGCAGCACTAGTACTGTAGAGTATTTTATTTTAAGTTCAGAGGTATACAGGGAAATTGTCTTATTTCCTACCAGATAGCATTGGTATCATTATTAGAGATAAAACTCAGGAAAGTTCATTTCTTACATTATTCCATATCACATATTTGGTTACATGACAAAGGGAAAATAACATGGCAGATGTAATTAAGTTTAATAATCAACTGATCTTAAAGTAAGGACATTATTCTAGATTATTTGGTCATGCCCAATATAGTCTCAAGAGTCTAAAAAATGAGAAAAAAAAAGGCAGAATAAGAGTCAATGTGGGTGTAATATGATGTGAAAAAGAATTAACTGGCCATTGCTGGGTTTGAAGGCAGAAAGGGGACCACGAGTCAAGGATTTCGAGCAGCATCTAGAAGCCGGAAAAGGCATGGAAACAGATTTTTCCCTCAGAGCCTCCAGAAAGGAATTCAGCCCTCGCAATACCTCGATTTTAGCCCAGAAAGATTTGTGTTGGACTTCCAAGGTACACAACTATTGGATAAATTTGTGTTGTTTTAAGCCACTAAGTTTGTGGTGATTTGTTACAGCAGCAACAGAAACTAATACCATGGCTAGCATAGTGTGATATCTACTCTAAAATATAGGGCTGAACACTGCTCAGGCTGACCAATACCACAACTAGGTATAATGAAAGATGGGTCATAAATTTCAACAAGTAACAAAATAATTTTCACAAATCCTAATCATTTCTATTGATCAAGAAGCATGTGTGCACACACGCACACGCACACACACACACACACACACACACACACATTACCAGGATATAGTATTTGAAGAAATGACTATAGTTTTTCGGTGTGAATTCCACCTAATTCTTCCTTCTGTGTTACCGTGTAAATGTAAAATCCTTGCAGGGAGAAAACACACACACATACACACACACACGCACACACACACACATGAACATGTACACACACATCCCACGGATAAAATCTTTCCTATCCGTCATTAATATCTAGGAATTGTTAAAATGATAGTTGAATAAATGTCTCTTCCTGATAACTTGAAACAAATGACAGCCCTTGTTTTTGCTCATCTTTATCTTTTTGGTATTTGCTTCCTCATTTTTTTGAGGATGGGGCTAGTTGTCTCTGTCCATCTTTAGACACCTTTCCCATTGTGCTTTGTATTCTTTCAGAAATCATTAAAAAATATGATGACTGGGTTTACCTACTTAAACAGTTCTAGCTAATCAAAACAAAAGGAGAATTGTTACTGCTTAACATTTAAATAATTCAGACTCTTCCCAGGGTTAAAAAGAGGAAAAATTATATAGTATATAAATTCCTTTTAATATAGTTATAGGTGTAAATATTCTGAATATTTAAGCTGTTTCCATTTTATCTAAACCTAATGAAGCAAAGAAAGTTAACCTCTTAACCCTTAATTAGAAGATTCTCCAGTATTAGGTAGTTGTGATTTATATCCTCATACTAGAGTGATACATTGCTGACAATTTCATATTACTCACTACTGTTGCCTATTTCTAAAAATAGGCACTTTTATGTTTCCCTGGGCAATTCTTTACAGATCATTAGGAATACTCTCAGAATAACTAAGACATATTAAACCTAAACAACGATTAAAGAAACACACTAGCAAGACTTCCTTATCTAAAAATGGCAGAATTTAGGCCAGTACAGTATGATCTTATTCTAGGGCACTTAAAGTTAAGTACACTGTTTAGGATGAAACACTCAGGAAGTTAAAAGTAATCAGGAACAAACATATTTTTTAAAGTATCTTAGTGGATACCATGTGCACCTATTAAATTCATGAAGGCCAAAATAATGATAATCTCCTAGTGGATACCATGTGCACCTATTAAATTCATGAAGGCCAAAATAATGATAATCTCCAATGAAAATAAACATTTAGCTTAGTTTTCAATGAGTGACAAAGCAAATTTCTAGAAATACTTATGAAAGAATTTTGACAACTTATGTTTTAAAGGCATTAAATATATTTATCTATTACCTTACAGTGTTAAGGGTGATTATCTCTACGTGGTAAATCACTTCTATATTCTTCTTATTTCTTATATATTTTCTGATTTTTCAGTATTGAACAGTTATTACCAATATCACTTAGAGATTATTACCATTTTAAAGAGCAACAATGTCCCAAACATGTAAAAAAATCTTTAAAAACTTTTTTTTCCTATTTTTAAGGATTTATCTTAAATAATTTCTGGAAAAAATATGTAAAATAAAATTTATTCATTTTCAATAATGATGCATTAAAAAATCTATTTCTAAATTTTTTCTCTTGCATTTTTCTTGGATCAATCAGGTAAAATAAAATAAAATGTGCATTAAAATTATTTTTTTGTTCCAAATAGTGTACCCTTGCAAAATGGCCAGAATCCATCCCTTTTATCAGCTACACTCTCAAGCGCTACAAAGGGTTATTAGATGAAGTCCTGAAAAACTGAATTCTGAATTCATAATGAATGGAATAAGCCACCACATTTAAAAAAATTATCTAGAACATACATTCATGTTATGGGAAAGCAGTTATTTTTACAATCAGGATGAGATAGAAAATTTACCTCCCCAAAAAAGAAAATTTACCCTAAATTAACTACTGCTGATGAAGGCTGAATATTAATTCACATTATTTGCTCTAAACCTATTTATTTTGAAATAACTTTTTAACAATGTCATTTTTTCTCAGTCATCTCACTTTCTTCTTACTTTCTCCTTAATTGTACAATGGTGTCTTAGGATTCAAAGAGTGATGGTTTTAAGAAAGCATCTATCCATAATAAAAAAAATCAATCTTGACAAATATTCAACAAGTAAACATATCTTTTAGCCAGGGCCTTACAATTAAAAAATAAAACGTATACCTAAAGATAATTATCTTATAGGGAAAAAGTACATTATGACTGCAGTGTTCATCCCTAGGAAATTAAATGCAGTCTTTCCAAATTAAATGTGGCCTTCTAGACTTTGCTTTCTACCTAAGGAAAATAACTGCCTCAGTAGCCTGATACGCTCTATGTAAAAAATGTTTTCTATATTTGTTGGAGCATAGTAATAACTAAGGACAATAGCAACAACAAAAAGTTGAAGGGTCATATTTCAACATTCTAACGATTCAGGGAAGAACACTAAAGGAAGGTTAAGGCTTGTCAAAGAGCTAGCCGTGACCTCCAGAAGCCAAAGCACATGGGCTCCTGCACTGCTGCACAGCAGAACTAAAAAGACACCTTGTGCTTACTGAAAACACATTTGATATTCAAGGCCAGACACTGATGAATCAAGCGTGTCCTCTTTCCTGAAGAGACTGCCAAGGAGATCCTGAGGTCATTTTGGTCAACATACAAAGTGTGCGAGCAGAGGGCAGACGAGTCCAGGATAAATATTCTCTTCCCCTGACATCTACCATCTCATCCTATTCAGTTTGCAAAGGAACAAGAGTTTCAGCACAAATATTGTAATCAGAATGAAAAAGCACTTGGTCTGCATAAAAAAGAAAAGTTAATTAGATTGTCTTCTTTTTCCAGTGAAATCTACAATAATTTTGAATGGTTTTAAGATTTAATATTTTGCATTCATTTTTTTTGAAGAACTAAATGGCAAGGAAATCTACATATTGATTTATTTTCATTCTCCAAACTTTGTGTGATCTAAATATTATTCAGAAAACTGAGAATGTGGAAGACATAAATTCATCACCTGAGATTATCATGCAACAATTAGATACTGGGGTTTAAAGACAAAGAAAGGCATTACTGACTCTAAACCAAACACTGTTCACTGTTACACCACATTGCCTCATTTACTGAAAATTTTCTTTGACACAAAAATCTTCTACCACATCACCTCTTTTTTTCTTTTTAACTTTTTGGTTGGAAGTCTAGCTTTAGGCAGGTGGGAGAAATAGCACAGCAGAGAGGCCTTACTCAGTTCTTACTTATCTCTGTAGCAATGGCAACAACCCTTGGTCAAACACAGCACTGAACTGTAAAGTTCTCCTAGTGACTGTGTAATGTGATAGGTCAAGAAGAACCAAGCTGTCATCATATTTAAAGAAAATATGAAGAGTCATGATATATTTGTTCCTGGTTTAAAGTCTGTGTCTTTAAGAATTCTAGACCCCAAGACTCAGGTGGGCTTCTTTGGGTAGAGACATCTCACAGGAGAAAACTGCATCCTATGCTAGGCTATCAGAGAAAGAGGGAGAACATGGAAGCCTGTGTATGACTCCTTTGCATATGTGTCTTTGTTTCCTGTTCTTCCTGCAATATATCTTTTGCTATAATAAATCTTAGCCATGATTATAACTTTATGTGGAAGTGTGTTAGTCCTTCCAGCAAATAGTCAAATGAGTTGGGTACTCCCCTCCCCCTGAACAGTAGTGACTAAAAATATACAGTGATGGAGCTAACAGATTGTATTGTTTTGCTTTTATTACATAACAAAACACTTCCTAATTTATTGGCTTCATTACTAAATAAATATTAGCGAGTTTTTTAAGTGTGTCTGTTCAAGGTTTCCAAGTCATCACAAAGGTTGGAAAGCATCTCCAAGCTCGATCTATAGCTTGGCTTAAATTAGATACATTCATGTCCGTGAACTTCATGAATTTTATAAGTTTTATTCTCTGCTTCTGTTTATCAGCACAGAAATCAGCTAAGATTAGACTTTCAGAGTTAGAAGACCAAGGTTTTCAAGGTAGAAAGAAACACCTATGAGCTTTATTTAATGTGAAAATTAAGAGTAATTAATGAAAAGTAAGTAATTAAAGATCTTAACAGTATAGCCAACAGCATAGGAAGTTAAGTTTCCTGAGGCCCAGTTCCACTAAGCAGAAAAGATGACCACAGGCCAGTAAAACAATTTGAAGCTGAAGAGGCCCAGTCTACAAACAGGCCTGGGGGAAGCATATTCTATGGGGAACACACTAAAGATACAGTCCAATATGGAGAGAAGAGCTGAGGATTGCAGACTATCACAGCAGCCAACCATTGAACTGTTAGCTCACCAGCAAGGGTGAGTTCTCCTAAGAAAGAAAACAAACAGAACTGTCTTTCGAGCTTCAGTAAGCCTTGTAAAAAGTATTACAAGATAACCAGTGAATTATGGAATTGGAGTTCTAGGTCGTATGTTTTTATAATAGGGAGGAACAAATCTGACCCCATATTGGATCTGTTTCTTTTACTTTAAGCTTCATATTCTATTGGTTTTGCTATAAGTTAATCACTAAGGGGATGTTGCCTGTAGCTTGAAGTACACATAATGGTCCATCTCTGGGAACCCTGCCTGCCATGCCTGAGCTTATAAGCTACAAGGCCTTTGTTTAGTTCACAGCCTGACCAGGCCCAGGTGAGAATGGTTGCAGGAAAGAAGAAATGAACCTCTCCAGAGTCTGGCTGGAACCAGGAAATATTTGCGACAACTTATTGCCTTTTTTACTTTACCTCCGCACCTCCCCCTCTTTGTTCTATAAAAGAAACTAGCATCCAAACCCTGGCAAGATGGTTCTTTGGGACACTAGCCCACCATCTTCTTTTTCAGTCAGCTGGCTTTCCAAGTAAGTCGTTATTCCTTGCCCCAACAACTCGTCTCTCGGTTTACTGGCTTATTGTGCGGGGAGCAGTACAAGCCTGGACTTGGTAACATTTTCTGTCACAAAACTTCTGATCATTCATTGCTTCTCAGATATACTTCTCCAAAACAGTCACACTATTTTCTACATACAATTTTCAAATGTAACATGCAGTGTTCTACCAATGAGAAAAAGTATATCTATCTTACAAGTATAGTTATTAATACATATATTTCTCCAGAGTTTCAAGTCCTTTATGAGGAAACATTATAAAAATATCACATACAGACACCAACTTTTGAGGATTATTGTCAAAAATGGATAAAGATTTTCTAATAGCTTGCATTGTTCATATTCTTCCTCATATTATTAAATGGCATTATGACTATTCCCAACTGGATTTTGTTATCAATGTAATACTCCTTATGTGTCTAAATGGACTATTAATTAGTTGTTCCATTTATTAACTTCTCTGTTTATCCTTTGGCAGTGAATGAAGAGTCATGCATAAGTACCTTCTAGTGCAAACATTCAGCAGTTAGTAGCACATCTCAATGAGGTCAGAAAAATACCTCAGAGTGTACACAATTTATTCATTCATATTCAACATATTAATAAGTTTTAACCCTCTGGTGATGCATAAGGGCCCTACATCAAGTGAATGACAACTTTTGGGTTAAAAGAAAGCAATTTTTTTTCCCCTGGGGAGAAAAGAGGGGACATAGGTGAGTGAGGGGGAAGGAAGAACAAGGGGAAAGAACTGAACGAGGAGAAAATGAAAGTTCGTTCAATTCAAAAGAAAATATTTTTTGAAATGTATTGAATATATATGAAAATATATAAGTATAAACAAGAGAGTATCAATTTTCAGAGCTAAGTAAAATAGTCACACTGCCCTCCAGTTTTCAATTCTGGAGTAATCTCACCAAAGTCATTCTATTAATGTCTTTAATGAATGTTACATCAGCTGTGTTAACCAAAATTTCAGAAATGGAGACCTGATTGAAACAAAGAGGCGTTTATTGGGGGTTTGTTAGAACTGCAGCCTGGGAGACACAGGTTCAAGTACTTGAATTGTGTTCCACTGGACTACAAAATGGAGGAAGTTTATGGAGGCAAAAACTTCAAGGCCACAATTAGTTACACGAGTTATTTATCAAGACTTGTAATTGGAGCTGGCAAGAAGTGAGTGTGCTTGTTAAGCATGGATAGGTTGGGATCCAAAATGGCTGCATAGTTACAAGGGGCAAAAACCTTGAGACAAGGCTGCAGCTAGCCGATGTTGTTTTAAAAATGGCTGATGCCCTTGGGTTATGTATAGTTCACAGAAAGTTCAAGTTCTCAGTAGTGCTGGGACTTATCTAAGCTCTGGTCCTTAATTGTCCCCCAACTCCATTTTTATATGCCTGAGCTATGATTACTCCATTATCATTTCAATTTGTCATCAGCCGGCATCTTTAAAATTATCTCATTAGTAATTATGTAAATATTCTATGATAACATAGGCATGCTTTGCTTGCATTGACTTTTTTCAATGTCAGAAACATTTAACTTTTGTATTAAATAGTTTGCTTTCCATTATATTTAGGGACTCTGTAATGGATTTAGAATCTTTTTCTAAACATTTTCTAAATGTTTTGTTTTTCTTGTTTGATTTGATTCAACTTCTAATATATGTTGTTTTTTACCTAAAATACTTTATTCATTTTATTTTAAGAAACAGTGCATATTTATACTAATCAAAAGCTTATAGTATTATCCATGAGAAAATGATGCCAGATTAAAAATGAAATAAACTAAAATGTACATTATGTTGATATATTCTTAATTTACAATTTTCACATCTAAAGTAGTGTTCCTAACCATCATTAAACCCACATGGTATGATTAAATTACAGCAGTTGTATTTGAATCAGGGAGTCACTAATCTAGATTATTTTAAATACTTATTCTTCAGGAGAAGACAGAAATTATATATAAGCTTCAAACATGTATTTTGGTACTAGATGAATTATTATAACCTATGTATATGTCCATCGATGGATGAATGGATGAAGGAAATGTATATACATACAGTGGAATAATTTAGCCTTAAAAAAAGAAGGAAATCCTGTCACATGTGAAAAAAATGAATGAACCTTGAGGACATGAGGCTAAGTGAAATAAGGCAGTCATAGGACAAATACTGCATGATTCCAGGGGTGTGGGGAAAATGAGAGGTTGCTAATGAACAGACATAACGTTTCAGGAACGCAAGATGAATAAATTCTACAGATCTCCTGTACAACATTGTGCCTATAGTTAACAATCCTGTACACTTAAAAATCTGTTAAGTGGGTAGATCTCATGTTAGTGTCTTTAATACAATAAATTACAATTTTAAATTCAAGAAAACAAGGTAACTTACATCCAGTGAGGGTCCAGGGCATCGGGTGCGGACCCTGACGCTACAGCAGGTCCCTGAAGTACAGGCTTCTCAGGATGGTGATGGAGACACGCCGCTTTAATGGGAACGAGACCATGCCCTGCGCACCGCAGTGCCCATGCGCCGCCTGGCTGCATCCGGCGCGCTCGAGGCTGCTGCTCTCCTGACGACCTCAGGAGCTAAGAGGTCTTTCGTGCCCATGCGCCGCTTGGCTGCGTCCGGCGCGCTCAAGGCTGCTGCTCTCCTGAAGACCTTACGAGCTAAGAGCTCTCTCGTGCCCATGCGCCGCTTGGCTGCGTCCGGCGCGCTCGAGGCTGTTGCTCTCCTGACGACCTCACGAGCTAAGAGGTCCCTTTCAGGCTGCTCTTCCAGGGCCGCTCGCTTCAGGATGCGCTCCAGCTGCTGCTCTTGCTGCGCTGAGCCCGTGGCTGCGCCCCTTCCTCTCCAGTTCCCCCAGTGGATCCTGGCGCCCCATCCACCCGGGGAATGACCCCAGCCTGGGACAAGCCCTCCGCCCACTGCACCTTCTCCACTTCATCTCGCAGGCGACCGGCTGCTTAACTTGGCAGGTGAGGAGCTTGCGGGCGGCCGGGCAGCTTGAGAAGGCGGCACACCTCCTCCACTTTCGGCTCCAGCTTGGAGACACGTTGCCCGTGGGGCATGCGCTCTTGGCGTAGCCTAGGCTGTAGGCAAGCATGGTGACCACGAGGCTGATCAGCTGCAACTTCTCACCAGTGCAGTACATCTGCGTGCTCACGGGGGCGCATCTTACAAACGTGATGTGCGTCACCAGCATCTGGATCAGGGTTTGCGTCTGGCTCAGCGTTTGCGTCTGGCTCTTCCTGTTATGGGCCTCCAACTGGCTGCTGGTGAAGGACATCTGGGCAAGTGGTTGGAGGCAAAGAGCTTGCGGAAGCCTGGGGCCAGGAAGGGCAGGTGGCGCAGTTGCTGGAAGCTCTAATAGTGATGGGTGGCCTGCTCTAGCAGGTTGTGGAAGGCTGGCCAGTAAATCGAGGGCTGCGCATACAGCACCCAGGCCCCAGGCTGAGTCCTGCAGCCACTGACGGATATATATATATATATATATATATATATATATATATATATATATATATCCTTTATCCATTGGTCCATAGACACATAGGTTTTTCCCATAACCTGGAAATTGTGAATAAAGCTGCAGTTAACATAGGAGTGAAGATATACCTTGAAAATCCTTGTTTATTTTACTTTGGGTATATGACCGGAAGTGTTATTACCGGATCATAAGCTAGTTGTTTTTTAAATTTTTTGAGGAACATCCATACAGTTTTCCATAGTGACTGTACCAATTTACATTCTCAACAACAGTGCAATGGTTTCCCTTTTCTGCACATCCTCGCCAACTCTTGTCTTTTTAATGACAGCTGTTCTAACAGGTTTAAGGTGATATCTCATTGTGGTATGGTTTTGATTTGCATTTCTCTGATGATTAGTGATGTTAAGCACCTTTCATTGTACCTGTTGGTCATTTGCATTTCTTCTTCTCAAAAATGTCTATTCAGTCATTTTGTACAATTTTTTAACCAAATTATTTGTTTCCTTGCTGTTGAGTTATATGGGTTCTTTATGTATTTTGGGTATTAACCACTTATCAGATAGATGGTTCCCAAATATCTTCTCCCATTCCATAGGTTAACTTTCATTTTGTTGATTGTTTCTTTTGCTGTGCTGATCCTTTTCAGTTTGATACAGTACCACTTATTAATTTTTTGCTTTTATTGCTTGTGCTTTTGGTGTCATATCCAAAAAATCATTTCCAAGACCAAAGTCAAGGAGCTTTTCTCCTGCTTTCTTCTAGGAGTTTTTTACAGTTTTTGATGCTACTGTAAATGGGATTTTTAAAAAATTTCTTTTTCAGATATTTCATTATTGGTGTATAAAAATGCAACAGATATTTATATGCTGATTCTGTGTACTGCAACTTAGTGAATTCATTGATTAGATCTAACGTTTTTTTGGTGGAGATTTTAGGATTTTTCTCCTTATAAGGTCATATCATCTGCAAACAGAGACAATTTAACTTCTTCCTTCCCAATTGGACTGCTTTTATTTCTTTTTCTTGCCTAATATCTCTGGCTGACTTCCAGTGTTGTGGTGAGTAGGAGTGGTGAGAATGGGCACACTTGTCTTATTCCTGATCTTAGAGGAAAAGCTTTCAACCTTTCACTGTTGCATATGATGTTAGCTATGGGCTTTCCTATGTTGATGTACAGTATGTTCCTTCCATACCCAATTTGTTGAAAATTGTTATCATGAAAAGTTGTTGAAGTCTGTCAAATTGTTTTCTCTGAACCTATTGAGATGATCATATGATTTCTATATCTCATTCTATTAAAGTGGTGCATCACAGTTATTGATTTGCATAAGTTGAATCATCCTTGCATCCCAGGGGTGAATCCCTCTTGATCATGGCTTATGATCCTTTTAATGTGCTGTTGAATTCAGTTTGCTTATATTTGGTTGAGAATTTTGGCATCTATATTCTATAGGGATACTGGCCTGTAGTTTTCTTTTCCTGCTGTGTCCTTACCTAGCTTTGGTATGAGGGTAATGCTGGACTTATAAATGAGTTTGGGACTATTTCCTCCTCTTCAATATTTTGGAAGAGTTTGAAAAAGAGTGTCATTAATTCTTCTTTAAATGTTTGGTAGAATTCACCATTAAAGCCATTTGGACCTGAGCTTTCCTTAGATTTTAGAGTGCTAATTCAGTCTCCTTACTTGTTATTGATTGTTCAGATTTCCTCTTTTTTTATGATTCAGATTTCCTCTTGTTTTATGATTCCTCTTTTTTTATGATTCAGTATTGGTAGTTTGTATGTTTCTAGGAATTTATTCATTTATTCTGTTAATAAATTTTGGGCATATAAGGGTTCATAGTAGCCTTTTATGATCCTCTGCATTTTTATGGTATCAATTGTAATGTCTCCTCTTTCATTTCTGATTATGTTTATTTGTCTTCTCTCTTTTTTCTTAGACACTCTAGCTGAAGGTTTCCATATTTTCTCTTTTCAAAAAAACCTGGCTCTTATTTTCATTGATCTTTTCTATTGTCTTTTTAGTCTCTGTTTCATTAATTTATGCTCTGATCTTTGTTATTTCCTTCCTTGAGCTAACTTTGGGCTTTGTTTGTTCTTCTTTCT